>NC_044550.1:64199243-64505890 GCF_007565055.1 Rhinopithecus roxellana | reverse complement strand
AGGTGGCTGGCGCCTGTAGTCCCAGCTACTTGGGAGGCTGAGGCAGGAGAATGGCGTAAACCCAGGAGGCAGAGCTTGCAGTGAGCTGAGATCCGGCCACTGCACTCCAGCCCGGGCGACAGAGCGAGAGTCGTCTCAAAAAAAAAAAAAAGAAAATTGTATTACATGGAATTATTACCCATTACACTAAAAATTCTTTCCATACTGGTAGTCATTGGAATTGGCACAGTTCTGGAGCAATGTCTTCTCTACTAAAAAGATATTTTCACGTATCAAAATTCTTAATTTCTTGGCGTTTAGTCTTTTTAGTCAAAATTCTCAAAAGAAGGATATTAGTAGTGATTAGGTCTCGTCAGCATACTATGTTGAGTTTTGAAAAGTACTCTCTTTTCTCCAGATATTTTGAAAACTCTTTGAAGAGTTTTGCTATCAGGCCTGGTGCTGTGGCTTACGTGCCTGTAATCCCAGTGCTTTGGGAGGCCAAGTTGGGAGGATTGCCTGAGCCCAGGAGTTCAAGACCAGCCTGTGTAACAATATAAGACCTTGTCTCTACAAAAAAATTTTAAAAGTTAGCTGGGTATGGTGGTGCTACTCCCTATAGTCCCAGCTGCTTGGGAGCTTGAGGTGGGAGGATTTCTTGAGCAAAGGAGTTTGAGGTTACAGTGAGCCAAGATTATGCCACTATATACTGGCCTGGGTGACAGAGCCAGACCCTGTCTCAAAAAAAAAAAAAAGAAAGTTTTGCTTTCAAACCACTACACGTTTAACATTAAAATTGAGTTTTCATTACTTTTTTGAAAATTAATTTAAAATTTTATATGACATGAAATTATTATTTTCTATTTTCAGAGATGACAAATGAAACTAAAAGTAATACAGGGAGAAAATGAAAACCAGAGTACCTAAACTGAAATATTTTAACGGCTAGAACTTTAAGTATTATGTATCATTATACTTTTGCATATTATTTCTTATGCCCCATAAAGAAAAACGCACCTAAATATTTTCAGTTTAAATATCTTTAGGGAATTGCCAGGCATGGTGGCTCACACGCAAAATCCCAGAACTTTGGGAGGCCGAGGCAGGCGGCTCACCTGAGGTCAGGAGTTTGAGACTAGCCTGGCCAACATGGTGAAATCGCGTCGCTACTAAAAAAATACAAAAATTAGCTGGGCCCGTGTGGTGGCGCATGCCTGTAATCTCAGCTACTTGGTAGGCTGAGGCAGGAGAATCGCTTGAACCCGGGAGGTAGAGGTTGTAGTGACCTGAGATCGCGCCATTGCCCTCCAGCCTGGGCAACAAGAGCAAAACTCCATCTCAAAAGTAAAGAAATAAAATTAAATAAATAAATAAATATCTTTAGGGAACAAAAGGTCATAGTTTTCCTTATTAAATTGTTCTACCACATATCTATGTTCATTTAAATTTATTTCCTAAAATTTAATAAAAGCCATTAAATAGAAAGATTAGAGACAGAATCTTCCTATGTTGCCCAGACTGGAGTGCAGTGGCTTTTCACAGGTATAATCATATTGCATTACACCTTCCAACTCCTGGGCTCAAGGGATCCTTCTGTTCTAGACTGCTGAGTAGCTGAGATTACAGGGTTGTGCCACTTCACCTGGCTTAGCCTACCATATATGAAAAAAAATAATCTGGCTGGGTATGGTGGCTCATGGCACTAATCCCAATAATTTAGGAGGCCAGGGTGGGAGAATTGCTCCCTCCCGAGGCAGGAGGATTGCTTTTCGAGCTGGAGGTGGGAAGTTCAAGACCAGCCTAGGCAACATAGGGAGACCCTGTCTCTACAAAAATAAAAAAATTAGCTGGGCATGGTGGTGCATGCCTGTGGTCCTGGCTACTCAAGACGCTGAGGCAGGAGGATCACTTGGACCTCTAAGGTCGAGGCTGCACTGAGCCGTGATCGCACCACTGCCCTGCAGCCTGGGTGACAGAGTGAGACCCTGTCTCAAATACATGAATAAAAATAAACAATAGTGTCTTTTCTATGCTAACATTTTCTGTTTTTCTGAAAGTATTTTGTTTTCTGAGTTGTAGTCATTTGGTTCTCCCCTCATGTTCATCATGATATGTAAACCCTTTTAAAGTGGTAGAATACTAAGTTGCCTATGTAGAAAGGAAGAATTTATAACAGGTTTATTGAGAGAATTGTCTATCATCTTTTGTGTTTTTATTATCTTCTTTATGCATTTGACTCTTGTGCCTAGTTTGTTTTTTAAAAAAAGATTTACAGCGCTAATGGCTGTTTAACGTATAGGGTAGCATAAGTCTAAAGAATTCTGTTTACAAGAATTAAAGAATAGCTTGTATTATTTTTCATGATGTTATTGCTATATGTATACATAGGGTGTGTGATTATCTTCTTACCAAGGTTTATATGAACCAAAAATTTCCATGGTCATTCTTAAAAATGAGCCTCCCAAGCATTTTTCCCTTGTGTACAGTCTGTTGTTAGCACTTTAATTGTACTGTCAGAAGTTTGAATCCTTTACTGTAAATAATAGTGTTATAAAACTTATACATTAGAATTGTTTTTATTTTTTTAATAGAAAATTTTACATGGTATGACAAATGTGTTTAGATTTTAAACTTTTCTTGGATAACAATTCTTAAAGCACATACTTTTGTCTGCAGATTGATCAGACAGCTGATACAAGATTTTTGGGCTGGGTGATTGCTTCATATAGTCTTGGCCAAATGGTAGCTTCACCTATATTTGGTTTATGGTCTAATTATAGACCAAGAAAAGAGCCTCTTATCGTCTCCATCTTCATTTCCGTGGCAGCCAACTGCCTCTATGCATATGTCCACATCCCAGCCTCTCATAATAAATACTATATGCTGGTTGCTCGTGGATTGTTGGGAATTGGAGCAGGTAAGTTTGTATGTTGATTGTGTCAGATTCACATTCATTCTGACATTTATGGCTCACTTTCACCTGGTCTCATCCTCTTTTAAACTCATATTTCACAGTTCAACATACATGTCTCTCATTGTAAACAAATATTTTTCCTATCATTTTGCCTTTGCTCATGATGTTCTCATTACCTATAGTTCTCTTCTGTTCCCATCATTCTTCATTCTTCAAGATTCAGTTCAAACCAGGCGTGGTGGCACGTGCCTATAATACCAGCTACTCAGGAGACTGAGGTAGCAGAATCTCTCTTGAGCCCAGGAGTTCAAGGTCAGCCTGGGTAACATAGGGAGACCTCCATCTTAAAAAAAAAAAAACAACAGAAAAACCCAAAACAAAAATAGATCCAATTCAAGCTCCACATTTTCCACAAAGCCCTCTTGGGCTACCCTGCCCCTTCAGAGATTTTTTTCTTCTCTGACATGTCTCTGGCACTTGCTTATAGTATTGTACTGTTTTTATGCTTTCTCACTAATCAGATGATAAACTTTTTTTTTTTTTTTGAGTCTCACTCTGTCGCCCAGACTGGAGTGCAGTGGCGCGATCTCGGCTCACTGTAACCTCTACCTGCCTGGATTCAAGCAATTCTCCTGCCTTAGCCTCCCGAGTAGCTGAGACTACAGGCACCTGCCACTGTGCCTGACTAATTTTTGTATTTTTAGTAGAGATGGGGTTTCACCATCTTGGCCAGACTGGTCTTGAACTACTGACCTCGTGATCCACCTGCCTCGGCCTCCCAAAGTGCTGGGATTACAGGCATGAGCCACCACTCTTAGCCTAAACTTTTTGCAATTAGAAAGAATTTACGGTACTTTAAAAATATCCTATGCCCCCTAACAGAATCTCTTGAATATAATGACTCAATGAAATTTTTCAGTAAAATTGTTAGTGCATTTTTTTCTGTTTCTTATATTACATGTTTATGCATACAGAGTTTGTAATACTTTTTAAAATAGTTGTAGTAATCAATGGTATGCCATTCACTCAGTGCTGTGTTAGTATTGAGTAAATTTTATATTCTTTTTTTTGTTTGTTTGTTTGAGATGAAGTCTCACTTTGTTGCCCAGGCTGGAGTGCAGTGGTGCGATCTTGGCTCATTGCAACCTCAGCCTCCTAGGTTCAAGCAATTATTCTGCCTCAGCCTCCTGAGTAGTTGGGACTACAGGTGGATAATTTTTGAATTTTTAGTAGAGACAGGGTTTCACCATGTTGGCCGGGCTGGTCTTGAACTCCTGACCTCAAAATGATCCACCCACGTTGACCTCTGAAAGTGCTGGGATTATGGATGTGAGCCACTGTGCCCAGCTTGTTTTACTTATGATACCATTTTTTCACTCTTTGATATCTTTAACTGTTTTCATATTACCAAAACTAGTATGGTCCGTTAATTGATGCATTTGCTTAATAAAAATACCTTACATGCTTTGTATGATCATAAAGAGGAAGCAGTGACTATACTGTTGACCAAGATTTCTTCTTCTGTATAAAGTCAAATTTGATTGAATTTTATAAACTGAATGATAACTTGCTTTGGATTATTGTGTCTTGTTTTTAAGGAAACGTAGCAGTTGTTCGATCATATACTGCTGGTGCTACTTCCCTTCAAGAAAGAACAAGTTCCATGGCAAATATAAGCATGTGTCAAGCATTAGGTTTTATTCTAGGTCCAGGTAGGTGTTCTTTTTTTTTTTTTTTTTTTTTTTTGAGACGGAGTCTTGCTCTGTCGCCCAGGCTGGAGTGCAGTGGCCGGATCTCAGCTCACTGCAAGCTCCGCCTCCCGGGTTTACGCCATTCTCCTGCCTCAGCCTCCCGAGTAGCTGGGACTACAGGCGCCCGCCACCTCGCCCGGCTAGTTTTTTGTATTTTTTTTAGTAGAGACGAGGTTTCACAGTGTTAGCCAGGATGGTCTCGATCTCCTGACCTCGTGATCCACCCGTCTCGGCCTCCCAAAGTGCTGGGATTACAGGCTTGAGCCACCGCGCCCGGCCCAGGTAGGTGTTCTTCACTTGTCATTACTTGAATTTGAATTGGGAAAACTTTGAGGCTTAAATATTCAATGTAACCCAAGTATAAAAACTCTTAGCTGAAGGGAAAGGGAGGAAAGCTAATTTTTTTTTATCCAGCAATGAGGATTTTATCTTGATGCCATTTTATCTTGATGCCAATCCACTAAATTAAGTGCTATTAGTCCCCTTTTATAGTTGAGAATGCCAATGCATAGAGAATCTAAGTAAATTGTCCAAGGTCACCCTTTTGCTGAGTGTTAAAAAAATTAGTGAGGCCAGGCACGGTGGTCCACACCTGTAATCTTCAGCACTTTGGGAGGCTGTAACAGGCAGATCACCTGAGGTCAGAAGTTTGAGACCAGCCTGGCCAACATGGTGAAACCCCATCTCTACTAAAAATACAAAAATTAGCCAGGTGTGGTGGCAGGCACCTGTAATCCCAGCTACTTGGGAGGCTGAGGCAGGGGAATCGCTTGAACCTGGAGGCAGAGGTTGCAGTGAGCCGAGATCACATCATTGCACTCCAGCCTGGGCGATAAGCGTGAGACCCTGTCTCAAAAATATATTAATGAGATTTAATATTTCCTCAAGGCAAATTAATTTTCTGCTGAGTAAAGAATCAGTCATTTTCCTGCCTAGAATAATATTGAAAAACCATATAATTGGTCTATATTTTGAAGTTATGAATATTATCAGTTTGAATCCAACTCAGCTTACTTCATCATTAACACCCCATCTCCCACCCCCAGTTTCCATTACGTTCCTCTATTTAGCCAAAAGGAAAAGGCTCAACAGAAGGGAATCTAATTCACTGTTCACCAAAATCTATTTCGATTTAGTACCCTGAAACAAATACAAGCACAAATGTAGAATAGTTGAACTTGAATACTATATTGTAAAGTACATCAGGACATAGTTTGAGTCTTTATTTTCCAGTCTACCCTCAGTATCTAGCATAATACCTGGTATAGACTTATGTTCTTAGTAAATACTTTTTACCACCTTAAAAGCATTTTAAAGATTATGTCATTTAAAAATTTTGCATTATAGATGACTAAATATAAGCCTGAAGAACTTCGATGACTTTTCCAATAATAAACCCTCAACAAGCACTAACATTTATTGTGTGCTTACTGTATGCTAGTCACAGTTCTAAGTACGGTAGGTGCAGTATCTTAAGTCCTCACCCTAGAGTTATATGTGAATTACTATAGAGCCACATATAGAATCTAAATCAGAAGAGCAAACCAGTACTCTTCCAATTGAGTTTTTGCCACAGATCCAGATTAGATTTTGCCACTTCATATTTCTTTTTTTTTTTTTTTTTTTTTTTTTTTTTTTGAGACGGAGTCTCGCTGTGCCGCCCAGGCTGGAGTGCTGTGGCCGGATCTCAGCTCACTGCAAGCTCCGCCTCCCGGGTTCACGCCATTCTCCTGCCTCAGCCTCCCGAGTAGCTGGGACTACAGGTGCCCGCCACCTCGCCCGGCTAATTTTTTTTGTATTTTTTAGTAGAGACGGGGATTCACGTGTTAGCCAGGATGGTCTCGATCTCCTGACCTCGTGATCTGCCCGTCTCGGCCTCCCAAAGTGCTGGGATTACAGGCTTGAGCCACCGCGCCCGGCCTTGCCACTTCATATTTCTTTAGAGTGCTTTATCCAGCAGTCCAAAAACACTTCTAACTAATGTTTAAAGTCACTAAAAAAACTTCAGATACTAAGGTAGATTATGTATGCTTTTGGATGAAATGGTTTTTTTTTTCATTTTACCTGTATATGACATTATGGTCAAATGATATTAAATATATATATACACCTATATGTATATGTACCATATACACAATAATATTTAAGATATCTGATCTAAAATATGTTTTCATTCTTATAATGAAGCTGATTAAACCTTTTTTTTTTTTTTTTTGAGACGGAGTCTCGCTCTGTCGCCCGGGCTGGAGTGCAGTGACCGGATCTCAGCTCACTGCAAACTCCGCCTCCCAGGTTTACGCATTCTCCTGCCTCAGCCTCCCGAGTAGCTGGGACTACAGGCGCCCGCCACCTCACCCGGCTAGTTTTTTGTATTTTTTTTTAGTAGAGATGGGGTTTCACCGTGTTAGCCAGGATGGTCTCGATCTCCTGACCTCGTGATCCGCCCGTCTCGGCCTCCCAAAGTGCTGGGATTACAGGCTTGAGCCACTGCGCCCGGCTAAACCTTTATAATTATTGGAAGAAATGGTATAATTTAAATTGCCTATGGAGATGTTTTGTAAAAAACTAAGAAGTTATGTAAGATACAACTCCTTGTGAATGCATGTACATCAGTGTTTCACAACCTTTTTTTCATTATTGTCTCCCTAAGGAGCCTTTTTCAATGTTTTTTCCTACTCTCTTTACCCCATAAAATTTTAGTGCCACAGATGTATCATATATCTTTTATGTACCATATGTATATCTGTACATACCTGCTTTATACCTAAAAAGTGGAAAATTTTTGACCCCCCCCATCAAGAACCAATTGCATCTGTTGAGAATGCATGATATAGAAGGATGATTCCATAACTTTGTTCCCAATTCTGTTGTAAATGTCTTTTGCATTTTTTATCCTATGCTTCTCATATAGTAATTCATCTGTGAAAATTTTATCTTAATAAGTTTTTCAGACTTGTTTTGCATTCATTGGAGAAAAAGGTGTGACATGGGATGTGATTAAACTGCGGATAAACATGTATACAACACCAGTTTTACTTAGCGCCTTCCTGGGAATTTTAAATATTATTCTGATCCTTGCTATACTAAGGTAATTAGATAGAAATGATAAAACTATTTTTGTAGATTGTGAAATTTAATGAGCTTTGTAATTGTTGGAAGATAATTATCCTTATGAAGTGTATTTGTTTTTCTATGTCTATAGTTTGTTTATATTTTTTGGTCAGGTAGTACTAAAGCATGTAATACCGGCAACCAAAAGACAACCTAATAAATGAGAACAGAAAAGGAAGGTCTTTGAAGATTCAAGGTTTGGTTTTTTGGTTTTTTTTTTTTTTTTTTTGAGACAAGGTTTTACTCTGTTGCTCAGACTGGAGGGCAGTGGCACTATCTCGGCTCAATGCAACCTCCATCTCCCAGATTCAAGGATTCTGATGCCTCAGCTTCCTGAGTAACTGGGGCTACAGGTGTGCACCACCACATCCAGCTAATTTTTGTACTTTTAGTAGAGACGGGGTTTCACCATGTTGGCCAGGCTGATCTCAAACTCCTGACCTCAAAGTGATCTGCCTGCCTCAGCCTCCCAAAGTGCTGGGATTACAGGCAAGAGCCATGTGAGGCTGTGCCCGGCCTGAAGGTTTGATCTTGATTTACAAACTACGTGTTTCTAAGTAGGAGAAAGGCATGGAAAATAACATTTTAAATAGATTAATGGATTTGTATCAGTCTTAAATATAAAAGTTACTAGTAATGTATATCTCTTTCATATATTTGAAAAATTTTTTTTAATTATGTTTTGTTTATTGTTTTTAGAGTGCTTTATTCAGTAGTCTAAAAACATTTATTACTAATGTTTGTAATCACTGTAAAACTTCAGATACTAAAGTAGATCATGTATGCTTTAGGATGAGTTAGATTTTTTTCATTTTACCTGTCTGTGAGAATTTGATAAGAATTGTAACTTCTGTCTTAAGTTTATTGGTTATATCTCATTGGTAACAGTTTTATTACTGAAAAACCAATAAAGAAAGTATATTAGAATGTGAAAAAAAATACAATGCCAATAATAAATTTAAACAACTTCACTATTAAGCATTTTATAGGTACAATGTTTGTGTTTTTCTTTTTAAGAGAACATCGTGTGGATGACTCAGGAAGACAGTGTAAAAATATTAATTTTGAAGAAGGTACTTTAAACCCATTTGGCTGAATTAATGTAACATTATCAAAGTGTTTCTAATGATTCTGTTTGTTTGGTATTTACTTCGATTTTGCTTCTAAGGACAACACAGTGGATGATTGGGGAAGATCTTCAAAGCTGGAAGTGACCTAAATTGATTTTTTTTAAAGAGGCATACCCATATTAGTTATTTGGTGGTCATGATTGACAAGGTTACTGACATTGTAAAAAAATCACTTTGTCTTATTTTCGGAGAGCTAGTATCCTAAAGCCTTTGAGATATTTGCAATGATTTCCATATCTTGACTACCACATAAATATGTCTGTCTTTTTTTTTTTTTTTTTTTTGAGATGGAGTCTCGCTCTGTCGCCTAGGGTGGAGTGCAGTGGCGCCATCTCGGCTCACTGCAAGCTCCGCCTCCCGGGTTCACGCCATTCTTCTGCCTCAGCCTTGGGGTTAGCTGGGACTACAGGTGCACGCCACCGCGCCCGGCTAGTTTTTTGTATTTTTCAGTAGAGACAGGGTTTCACTGTGTTAGCCAGGATGGTCTCGATCTTCTGACCTCGTGATCCGCCCGCCTCGGCCTCCCAGAGTGCTGGGATTACAGGCGTGAGCCACCGCACCCGGCCATGTCTTTCTATTTAAAGCAGTTCTTGCCCGGCGCGGTGGCTCAAGCCTGTAATCCCAGCACTTTGGGAGGCCAAGACGGGTGGATCACGAGGTCAGGAGATCGAGACCATCCTGGCTAACACGGTGAAACCCCGTCTCTACTAAAAAATACAAAAACACTAGCGGGGCGAGGTGGCGGGCGCCTGTAGTCCCAGCTACTCGGGAGGCTGAGGCGGGAGAATGGCGTGAACCCGGGAGGCGGAGCTTGCAGTGAGCTGAGATCCGGCCACTGCACTCCAGCCTGGGCGACACAGCAAGACTCCGTCTCAAAAAAAAAAAAAAAATAAGTAAAAATAAAGCAGTTCTTTATTCTTTTAAGCATGAGAACAGGTATGGTTTTGCCTTTTTATTTTTGTTGTTTTGGTATATTTTACAAATACACATTTTCATCCTTTAGATCTTCTCTGATTCATGTAAGTCAGAGAACCCGGTAAGTAGCTATATTTTACCAAAAAAACTGTTATTTAGGTACTAATTATATCCTCCTTGGGGAAAGAATGCAAGGACTGATCCTGGCCCTCAACAGTTCATAAAGTTGTGGAAAAGACATAGTATTATTTTACCAGGTACTTTCATAGCTCTATTATTTAATTTTCACAAAATAAATAGTGGAAGATAAATTTAAATGTAGTAGGGTGGAGACCAGAGTGGTGAGGAGCTATAGTAAGTTTTTGAACTAGGACAGTTTTGACATTGATTCCATGCAGAGGCTAATCCAGATTGGTTATATCTCACTGGTCATATCTCATTGGTAACAGTTTTATTACTGAAAAGCCAGTAAAAGAAACTGTATCAGAATGTGAAAAAAAATATGATGCCAGTAACAAATTTGAACAATTTCTCTATTAAGCTTTTCAAAGGTACAATATTTGTGTTTTTCTTTTTAAGAGAACATTGTGTGGATGACTCAGGAAGACAGTATAAAAGTATTAATTTTGACTAGGCCTGAAGTAGGGCAGTGACTGAGAATGGAGAAGGGATAAGCAGGAGTTGTTGAAGGAGGAATCAAGAAAGAGATTTGGATAGAGAATATTAAGGATTAGAGAAAGCCAACATTTCTGCCAGGTTTTGATTCTAGATCACCTGGAAGAATGAGAGAGAACAAGAATTTAGGAAGGGAGGTTGGATGAAAAGAGAAGATGATTTCAGTTTGGATCAAGCTGAATATACTGTTACTCTAGAACAACTAAAAAATCCCAGAGGCATTTGTAATTTTGACAGTAAAAGTAAAAGCTAGAGATAAAAATTTGTGAGTCACCCAGTGAAAAACACTATGGCAGCAAAGAGGGAGTGAGAGAAAGGATGGGGTGATGATTCAAGTGTGGGAAAAGATTGTTGAATCTGAGGAATGAATATGTGAGAATATGTTTGAAAACTTTCAAAATAAAAAATAAAGAATGAGAGGTGAAATGTCAACAGTGGGTATAAACTCCTTTATTCAAAGGTAAAAAATAGGATGCTAACTTCAAGGAGCTATCAGGTAAAGGGAAGGAGGAAGTTAAGAGGATGAGGTAGAGGTATGACAAAGGGAAGATATGTAAAAATCAGTATTTCAGAAGTTGGAAGGGGGTAATATACGTCAATGCTTCATTTACTTTCATGTGCTTAGAAATCACCTGGGAACCTTGTTCAAGATACAAATTCTGATTCGTTAGGCTTAGGGTGATACTAAATAAGGTTGCCAATAAAACATAGGATGTTGCTTCTCAGAATAGGGGAGTTAATAAAGAAATGTAAAAATATATAATATAAAAAATAAAACACAGAATGCCCAATTACATTTGAGTAATGTTTTAGTATAAATATGTCCCACCTGGTTAAATTTGGATTTCAATAAACAACAAATAACGTTTTTGTTTTTGTTTTTGTTTTTTTCTTTAGTAGAGACAGGATCTTGCCGTGTTGTCCAGGCTGGTCTTAAACTCCTGGACTCAAGTGATCTGCCTGCCCCAGCCTCCCAAAGTGCTAGGATTACAGATGTGAGCCACTGCACCTGGCAACAGATAACTTTTAGTATTAATACAATCCAGCTGGGCATAGTGGCTCATGCCTATAATCCCAGCACTTTGTGAGGCCAAACCAGGTGGATCACCTGAGGTCAGGAGTTCAAGACCAGCCTGGCCAACATGGTGAAACCCTGTCTCTACTAAAAATACAAATATTGGCTGGGTGTGGTGGCAGGTGCCTGTAATCCCAGCTACTCAGGAGACTGAGGCAGGAGAGTCGCTTGAACCTGGGAGGCAGAAGTTGCAGTGAGCCGATACCATACCATGTACTCCAGCCTGGGTGACAGAGTGAGACTCTGTCTCAAAAAAAAAAAGTGTAAATACAATCCAAATACTTCATGGAACATTCTAATACTTAACTTTCAAATATGGCACAGAACATATTTATACTAACACTTATTGTTTATCTCAAATTTAAATTTAACCGGGTCTCCTGTATCTTTATTTACTATATTGGCAACCCTAGTGAGATGCTGAGCATCTGCATTTATAACAAACTACCATGTGATGTGATGCTGCTGGTCTAGAAATCATAGATTGTGTTGCAAAGATTGAAAGCTATGCTGTCCAATATAGTAGCCATTAGCCATATGTGGCTATGTGAATATAAGTTAAAGTAAATTTAATAAATTATTTTCTGTCATACTAGCCACATTTCAAGTGCTCAGTAATGGGTATATGTGGCTAGTGGCCACTGTATTAGCACAGATAAAGAACATTTCTATCATGTCACAGTTTTATTGGACAGCACTGTTCTAAAGTACAAATGGGAATGAGTTTAGAGGAGATGTAGTGTTTTCTTGTATGAGACTTCTAGTTACTTCAGAATAATTTTTATAAAATAAAATTTTTAAATTTCAATAAATGTTTACATAAAATATATCTGGTAAAAAAACTTCCATAATTGTTTTAATTTAAAGATATTCAAATTTAAAGAGGTTATTATGAGACAGGATTATAATTTCTAATTGCATAGAATTTGAGTCCATATACTAATGCAGTCTTTTAAAAAAATTTATAATTAGAGATATCTAGTCAGTCCCCATAGTCTAGGATGCAACATTTCTGAGATTCCGCACTTAAACCAGCACTAAGTAGAGGCTACAGGAAACTAAGCACATATTATGAAGCAAACTCCAGTCTGACTTGGGGCAATATTGATATTGACTTGAAGGAGTAAAGACTAACTTCTAGGTGGTGATTAAGAATCAGAGAGGCCTATCCAAAATGATACAAGAGCCACAACCATCAGGGCCTACCCCTGGCAAAGGATCTGGACAAAGGTGACCAGTTCTCTTTGTGTGATTATAAAGGAAGGTCATAAGGCTGAGTGTCCAAGGTGCTTAATTCCCTTTAAGTATAGCAGTCTATTTCCAAATCTACTTATTGTTGGAGGAGGAACTCCTCAAGAATCCTGAGATAGAAAGGCAGGCATTATTATGAAAAAAATCATAGAAACTTACTACATCTTAGGAAAGCCCTCCCACCCCTCCACCAACCACTGACACTGCACACAATTTAAGATAGCATAAATAAACATATTTTTGTAATATTTTATGTATTAATTCCTGGCTTAGGCTGGGTGCGGTGGCTCACACCTGTAATCCCAGCACTTTGGGAGGCTGAGGCAGGCAGATCAAGAGGTCAAGAGATTGAGACCATCCTGGCCAACATGGTGAAACCCCGTCTCTATTAAAATTACAAAAATTATCTGGGCATGGTGGCGTGCACATGTAGTCCCAGCTACTCGGGAGACTGAGGCAGGAGAATCACTTGAACCCGGGAGATGGAGTTTGCATTGAACAGAAATCACATCTCTGCACTTCAGCCTGGCAACAGAGCG
The DNA here is from genome assembly GCF_007565055.1 of Rhinopithecus roxellana. NCBI lineage: Eukaryota > Metazoa > Chordata > Mammalia > Primates > Cercopithecidae > Rhinopithecus > Rhinopithecus roxellana. Next base: position 64,492,550 of record NC_044550.1, on the reverse strand, counting down.
AGACTCCGTCCCCCTGCCACCCCAAGAAAATACCTGGCTTATTTTGGTATTTATTGGTGTATGTATTCTGAATAAGTGGAAAAATTACAAAACAGCGTGAATATGTATGAGTAGATTAATATGTCTGCATGATTCTCAGTTACATCAAGAATAGCTTAATGTGTATTAAACTTAAAACGTTGTTCAAGATGAGAAGTCAGTACACTTACTTTGTCCTTCTTGTTTATAAACCACCATCAAATCCTGATTATTTCTTTACAGAAACATAAATGATAGGAGTTTTTTAAATGGTAATGATAACATAAAGATCTTTACGAATACTAATTTCTATTTATTTATTTATTGAGACAGAGTCTCTGTCACCCAGGCTGAAGTGCAGTGGCTCAATCTTGTCTCACTGCAACCTCAGCCTCCTGGTTCAAGCAGGTCTCGTGCCTCAGCCTCTCAAGTGGCTGAGATTACAGGCGTGCAGCACCATGCCCAGCTAATTTTTTTTTTTGTATTTTTAATAGAGATGGGGTTTTGCCATGTTGGCCAGGCTGGTCTCAAACTTCTGATCTCAGGTGATCCACCTGCACTGGCCTCCCATAGTGCTGGGATTACAGGCATGAGCCACCGTTCCTGGCCATGAATACTAATTTCATGTAGCACTGAAATTCAAAATATATATCCATTGAAGTAAATCATAGAACTGGGAACTGATTTGATAAACCACTGGAGTTCTTCATGAAATTCTTGTAAGTCTAAGATTTGAGTAAGGTGGAAAAAAATCTGCAATTTAAATTTAAAGCAAATATATTTAGTATGAGATCAGTATGTTATAGAGTTCTATAAATTACATTTTTGGATTGAGATATACCAAGTACAAAATGCATCTGAGTATTTCTTAAGATAACAGAATTGAAGTATATCTCTGGGGAAGAAAATTCACCTTGCTTTTAAATGCCATTTAAAAATTATTTCTGTCATATAAATTATCTTATTGTTGGCCACGCACAGTGGCTCACACATGTAATCCCAACACTTTGGGAGGTCAAGGCAGGAAAACTGATTGAGCTCAGGAGTTCGAGCCCAGACTGGGTAGCATGGTGAAACCTCATCTCTACAAAAAATATAAAAATTAGCTGGATGTGGTGGTACATGCCTATAGTCCCAGCTTCTTGGGAGGCTGAGGTAGGAGGATCACCTGAGCCTGGGGAGGTCAAGGCTGCAGTGAGACCCCATCTGAAAAAATAAAAATACACAAATTATCTTGTTATTAAACTACTTTGAATCCTAAAAAATTTTTAAAAATATTTATAAATTTTGCTATAATTTCTACATTATTTTAATGTCATAAGAAAAATTAGATGTATAGGTAATGTAATTTTTCTCCTATTTACCTATAGCAAGTAGCGATGAAATGCAAGTTCCCCAAGGAAATATTGACCAAGTTGCTGTTGTGGCCATCAATGTTCTGTTTTTTGTGGCTCTATTTATCTTCGCCGTTTTTGAAACGTAAGTTTTATTCCATCTTTATCTAAATCAGATTATATTTTAACCTTTATTTCTTAATGCAGTGTTAATTAGGCATATCGATGTTATTAAAAATTTTATGTAAGGCAAATTTTTCTTACCATGATGTAAAAAATGTATATACATTTTGTTGCTTTTAACTTGAAAGTAGTTAATTCTTTGTCCATAATCTACTATCTTACTTTCTTATAAAAGGATCAGTTTCACTACTCTTTCCCTCTTTCATCTGAGTTTTATGATAAATACAGTTATAAAACTTTAGTGCCGTGATTTAATTATTCTTAAGCTCTATAATTTCCTACCTATATATATATATATGATATAGAGTTCTATAAGTTACATTTTTGGATTGAGATATACCAAGTACAAAGTACATTTGAGTATTTCTTAAGATAACAGAATTGAAGTATATCTCTGGGGAAGAAAATTCACCTTGCTTTTAAATGCCATTTAAAAATTATTTCTGTCATATAAATTATTGTTGGCCATGCACAGTGGCTCACACGTGTAATCCCAACACTTTGGGAGGTCAAGGCAGGCGAACTGGTTGAGCTCAGGAGTTCGAGCCCAGACTGAGTAGCATGGTGAAACCTCATCTCTACAAAAAATATAAAGATTAGCTGGATGTGGTGGTACATGCCTGTAGTCCCAGCTTCTTGGGAGGCTGAGGTAGGAGGATCACCTGAGCCTGGGGAGGTCAAGGCTGCAGTGAGCTGTGGGTCAGTCCCCCAAGTAGCTGGGACTACAGGCATGCGCCACCATGCTCAACTAATTCGTTTGTATTTTTTGTAGAGACAGGGTTTCCCCATGTTGCCCAGGCTGATCTTGAACTCCTGGGCTCAAGTGATCTGCTCACCTTGGCCTCCCAAAGTGCTTGGATTACAGATGTGAACCACCGCACCTGGCACTATCATGTTAGCTATTTTTAAGGTATGCAATTCAGTAGCACTAAGTGCATTCACAATGTTGTGCAACCATGACCACTATTTCCAGAACGTTTTCATCATCCTAAACAGAAGCTCCATACGCATTAAAGAATAACATACCAATTAAACAATATTAAATAAATTTCAGACTGGGTGCGGTGGCTCACGCCTGTAATTCACAGCACTTTGGGAGGCTGAGGTAGGTGGATCACTTGAGATCAGGAGTTCAAGACCAGCCTGGCCAATATGGTGAAACTCTGTCTGTACTAAAAATACCAAAATTAGCTGGGTGTGGTGGTGGGTACCTGTAGTCCCAGCTACTCAGGAGGCTGAGGCAGGAGAATTACTTGAACCCGGGAGATGGAGGTTGCAGTGAGTCGAGATCATGCCACTGCACTCCAGCCCAGGTGACAGAGTGAGACTCTAGCGTCTCAAAAATAATAATAAACAATAAATATAAATTGCATTTTGTAGTCAGTTACTAGAGATGGCATGTAGGGAGAGAAACTTGGAAAGGAAGGATATAGTCATGTAAAGGAAGAGACATTGAGAGGTAAAGAGAAAAATATATACATTCAAAAAATCCAGTATATTCTGATAACTTAATATAACTATTGCATTGAAAGAGACCAATTTAATTAAAAATATAACCATGATTATTTAGTAATATTAGAATGATAGGCATTGTGATTGGTGTGGTTTGTTTCCTTTTCCTTTGTTTCAGACTTTCTGTAATAGGGCTATATTGATTATATAATTAAAATAAACATTAGAAAGTAAACTATGAGTAGACAGACTTAGTAACTTAGTTATGTAACAACAACATGCTTAAAATGTGTTCAAACTTTTGCTTAAGTCTGTTGTCATTGTTAAAAGGCATGCAAATTCTTGAATGTGTAGCTGTCATTTTTAAAACTTACACTTCACTTTAAGTATAACAGTTACTGTGATTTAAATAAGAATACTTTTTTTGGTTTTTCTTAGCATCATTGCTCCATTAACAATGGATATGTATGCCTGGACTCAAGAACAAGCTGTGTTATATAATGGCATAATACTTGCTGCTCTTGGGGTTGAAGCAGTTGTTATTTTCGTAGGAGTTAAGTTACTTTCCAAAAAGTAAGTTAAGTGTTTTTGGTTTTATGTCTATTTTTTAAAAATAAAACAAAAAACAGAGCTAACAATGCAAATGGATGTACCAGGAAAATAATCTAAAGCTTTTTTTGGACACAGATTTACAATTTATTAAGAGATCACAATATTTCTATACCCTACAGCATTTCTTTGGTAAAACAAAATTTCTCACAAAGTGAGACTTATTATCTTTTGTCTATTGTGTTTTCCTGAAAGTATATTTCATAAACCATTGTTCTGTATTGTAATATATATTGTGCAACAAAAAAGATTCAGTGGTTAAGTTTGGAATATTTTGGTTAAGATTACCAAACTTATTCTAGAACTTCTATCCACAGTATATATATTCTATATCATCCATCATGGCAAATAAGATTTGTGACATTTCCCAGACCACACAACACTTTTTTTTTTTTTGAGACAAGTCTCGTTTTGTTGCTGAGGCTAGAATGCAGTGGTGCAATCATGGCTTAGTGCAGCCTTGACCTACTGGCCTCAGGTGATCCTCTCATCTCACCCTCCTGAATAGCTGGGACTACAGGCATGACCACCATACCTGGCTAATTTCTTTTATTTTTATTTTTTGTAGAGACAATATCTCACTGTGTTGCCCAGGCTAGTCTCATTCCTGGGCTCAAGCATTCCTCCTGCCTCAGTCTCCCAAAGTGTTGGGATTACAGGCATGAGCCACTGTGTCCAGCATTAAGTGTTTTTTAATTGATACATGATAGATGTACATATGTTTGGGGTATGTGTGATAATTTGATACATTCATATAATGTATAAAGATCAAATCAAAATAATTGGGATACCATCACTTTAAATATTTACCTTTTCATTATGCTAGGAACATTTGAATTACTCTTTTCTAGCTTTTGACATGTACACTAAATTATTGCTAACTGTAGTCACCCTACTGAGCTATTGAAAACTAGGTCTTATTTCTTCTAACTGTGTATTTGTACCCATTAACCAACTATTGTTTATTGCCTCCTTCCCACTATTATTCCTGGCTTCTGGTAACTACCAATCTAGTCTCTTTTCTTTCTTTCTTTTCCTTTTTTTTTCTTCTTGTAAAAGATGGTGTCTCACTCTGTTGCCCAGAATGGAGTGGAGTGGTGTGATCATAGCTCATGGCAGCCTCAAACTCCTGGGCTGAAGCAATCCTCCTGTCTCAGCCTCCTGAGTAGCTAGGACTACAGGCATGTGCCATAATGCCTGGCTAATTTTTTTTTTTTTAACTTTTTGTAGAGACAAGATCTTGCTGTGTTGCCTGGGTTCACCAATCTACTCTCTATATTCATGAGATTCATTAAAAAAAATTTTTTTTTTTTGTGACGGAGTCTCGCTCTGTTGCCCAGGCTGGAGTGCAGTGGCGCGATCTCAGCTTACTTACCTCCACCTCCTGGGTTCCAGCAATTCTCTCGCCTCAGCCTCCCGAGTAGCTGGGACTACAGGCACATGCCATCACACCTGACAATTTTTTTATTTTTATTTTTAGTAGAGACGGGGTTTTACCACGTTAGGATGGTCTCGATCTCCTGACCTCATGATCTGCCCGCCTCCGCCTTCCAAAGTGCTGGGATTACAGGCATGAACCACTGCGCCCAACCTGAGATTCGCTTTTTTTCACATGAGTGAGAAAATGTGATAATTTGTCTTTCTGTGCTTGGCTTATTTCACTTAACATAATGACCATTAATTCCATCTATGTTACCCAAAATGATGGGATTTCATGGTTTTAATGGCTCAGCAATATTCCCTTGTGTATATATACCACGTTTATCCATTCATCCATTGATGGGCACTTAGGTTGGTTTCATATTTTGGCAATTGTGAATAGTGCTGAAATGAACATGGAAGTGCAGATGTGTCTTTGATATATTGATTTCCTTTATTTTAGATATATACTTAGTAATGGGATTGCTGGTTCATATGGTAGTTCCATTTTAATTTTTTTTGAGGAACATCTGTACTGTTTTCCATAGTGGTTTTACTAATTTACATTCCCACCAACAGTATACAAGGGTTCCTGTTTGTCCACATCCTCACCAGCATCCATCATTCCCTCTTTTTGATTAAAGCCATTTTAATTGGGTTGAGAGAATACCTAATTGTGGTTTTGATTTGCATTTCCCTGATGATTAGTGATGTCAAACATTTTTTGTACACCTAGTGGCCTTTTGTACGTCTTCTTTTGAGAATGTCTATTCACTGTTTAAAAGAATCATTTTGAGGGCCTGGTGCAGTGGCTCATGCCTGTAATCCCAGCATTTTGGGAGGCCAAGGCAGCTGGATCATTTGGGGTCAGGAGTTTGAGACCAGTCTGGCCAACATGGTGCAACCCCATTTTTACTAAAAATACAAAAATTTTTCTACTAAAAATATAGGGCATGGTGGCACGTTTCTACTAAAATAAAAAAAATTTTCTACTAAAAATAGAGGGTGTGGTGGCATGTGCCTGTAGTCCCAGCTACTCAGGAGGCTGAGGCAAGAGAATCGCTTCAGCCCGGGAGGTGGAGGTTGCAGCAGTGAGCCGAGATCACACCACTGCCCTCCAGCCTGGGCGACAGAGTGAGACTTCGTCTCAAAATAGATAAATAAATACAAATAAATAAAAGAATAATTTTGGCCAGGTATAGTGGCTCACATCTGCAACCCGAGCAATTTAGGAGGCTAAGACAGGAGGATCATTTCAGCCCAGAAGTTAGTTTGAGACCAGCCTGGGAAACATAGTGAGATCTTATCTCACTATGATATAATGAGATCCCTATTTCTTCACAGACACACACACACACACACAATTAGCTGGGTGTGATGGAGCACGCCTGTCGTCCCAACTACTTGGGAGGTTGAGGCGAGAGGATTGCTTGAGCCCAGGAGTTTGAGGCTGCAGTGAACTGTGATTGTATCACTATACTCCAGTCTGGGTGACAGAGTAAGACCCATCTCTTAAAAAAAGAATCATTTTGTAAAAGTATAACTGTAAGGAACATATTTTCAGGGAAATGCTTGTGTAAAATTAAGTTCAGTCATATAGTCTAAGGTGGAACATTAGCTGATGAATTTGGACAGTTCTGTTTAAGTATTCCTGAAATACAGATCCTCTTTAACTTGCAATGGGGCTACATCCTGATAAACTGATCGTTACAAGTTGAAAATAGCACAGAGTTGAAAATACAGGCTGTGTGCAGTGGCTCACGCCTGCAATCCCAGCACTTTGGGAGGCCGAGGCAGGGAGGTCACCTGAGGTCAGAAGTTCGAGACCAGCCCAGCCAATGTGGTGAAACCCCATCTCAACTAAAAATACAAAAATTAGCCGCGTATGGTGGCAGGTGCCTGTAATCACAGCTACTCCGCAGGTGGAGGCATAAGAATCGCTTGAATCTGGGAGGCGGAGGTTGCAGTGAGCCATTGCATTCCAGCCTGGATGTCAAGGGTGAAACTCCATCTCAAAAAAAGCGAAAAACAAAACAGAACAAAAAAAAAAATTTAATACACCTAACCTACAGAGCATTGTAGCTTAGCTTAGCTTAGCCTACCTTAAACACGCTCCAACACTCACAATAGTTTCCAGTTAGGTTAAAACATGAAGTGTATTTTATAATAAAGTGTTGGATATCTCATGTAATTTGCCAAATACAGTATACTGTAGATTACGGTATTAGATGTTTACCTTTGTGATCATGTGACTGACTGGGAGCTGTGGTTCTCTGCTGCTGTCCGGCATAATGAAACAGTATCATACCACAGATCGCTGGTCTGGAAAAATACCAAAATTCAAAATTTGAAGTGTGGTTTCTACTGAATGAGTACCACTTTCCTACTGTTGTAAAGCTGAACAATTATAGGTTAACACTCATAAGTCAGAGACTGTATGTACTTTAATAAGTTTCTAAAATTAATCAACAAATGCTAAGTCAGTGTATCAGGTTCACTGCTATGGGGATACTATGAGAATTCTTGTCCTTATGGAGCCAAGTAGAAGGATCAAGATATAAGTTAGACATATTTATATTCAAAGTTAATAGGAAGTACATTACATCTTGCTACAAAAGTAGAGCAGTGCGGCTGATATTATTCATCCTTACAGAATGTCCAATACCATACCCTCAAAGCATGTGTATTCCAGTAGGGGGAAAGCCAATAAACACAAATGTGAAGTCAGTTAGTGATAAGTACTACAAAGAAGAAGAGAAGAGAAGAGAATAAGGAGTGACAAGGGCAGGGCTGGAAAGTGGGGAAATGTTGTATTCGATAGACTGCTCAAGGAAGGTATATATGACGAAGTTACATTTAAGCTGAGACCTTAGTGAAGTCAGCAAAGAGCCATGCAATGGCCTGGAACTCTCTTCCCCCAGAAGGCTGAGCTTTGTATGTTTAAGGAACAAGCAGAAAGGCTGGTTTGACAAGAGCACAGTCAGGGAAAAGGCAAATGATAAATCAGGTTAGAAAGACGTGAAGCCTGTTGGTATTCTGTGGGTGATGAAAGTCATTGGGTTTTTGTTGGTTGTTTGGTTGTGTGGTTTTTATGCATGTATTTTGGAAGACTTTGGTTTTGCTTTTATGTTTTACTGTTATGCAGAATTTCCAACATACACCAAAGTCTAGAGAGCATCTCCAGTATTCATTACCCAGCTTCAACAATTGTAAGCACTTAGACATTCCTGTTCCATCTCTACCTCTAGCTATTCCACACTCTCTTTCCCCTGTACCTGGATTATTTTGAAGCTGATCCTAGGCATCAATTCATATCTTCCACAAATATTTCAGTATGTGTCTCTAAAGTTTATGATATTATCTCATCCAAAAAAAATGATTTATTAATATCATCACATATTCAGGCAACATTCAGATTTTCTCCACTGTCTCAAGTGCTTTTTGGCTTTGTTTTGTTGTATTTGTTTTTCAGTATGTTCACTAGATTCAGGCTCTTAAGTTTACTAAGTCTCTTTTAATCAATAAGTTTCGTTTCCATCTCTGTCTTTTTTTCTCTTTTCTTCTTACAAATTGAATAAACCAGGATTTTTGTAGTATAGTTTCCCACATTTTGGATCTTACTGATTGCATCATTGGTGTTTTGAAGACATTTTCCTTTCTGCTATGTTTCTTTTTCTTTTTTTTAAATTATACCTTTTTTTTTTTTGAGATGGAGTTTCACTCTTGTTGCCCAGGCTGGAGTGCAATGGTGCAATCTTGGCTCACCACAACCTCCACCTCCACCAGGTTCAAGCCATTCCCCTGCCTCAGCTTCCTGAGTCCGAGTAGCTGGGATTACAGGCGTGTGCCACCACACCCAGCTAATTTTTGTGTTTTTAGTAGAGACAGGGTTTCACCATGTTGGCCTGGATGGTCTCAATCTCCTGACCTCAGATGATCCGTCCTCCTCGGCCTCCCAAAGTCCTGGATTACAGGCATGAGCCACCACACCCAGCCTTTATTATACTTTGAGTTCTGAAATACATGTGCAGAATATGCAGGTTTGTTACATAGGTATAAATGTACCATGGTGGTTTGCTGCACCCATCAATCCATCATCTACATTAGGTATTTCTCCTAATGCTATCCCTCCCCTAGCCCCCACCCCCCAGCAGGCCCCCGTGTGTGATGTTCCCCTCCCTGTATCCATGTGTTCTCATTGTTCAACTCCCACTTACGAGTGAGAACATGTGTTTGTTTTTCTGTTCCTGTATTAGTTTGCTGAGAATGATGGTTTCCAGCTTCATCCATGTTCCTGCAAAAGACATGAACTCATCCTTTTTTATGGCTGCATAGTTTTCCATGATGTATATATGCCACATACGAGTGAGAACATGTGTTTGTTTTTCTGTTCCTGTATTAGTTTGCTGAGAATGATGGTTTCCAGCTTCATCCATGTTCCTGCAAAAGACATGAACTCATCCTTTTTTATGGCTGCATAGTTTTCCATGATGTATATATGCCACATTTTCTTTATCTAGTCTGTCATTGATGGGCATTTGGGTTGCTTCCAAGTCTTTACTCTTGTGAATAGTGCTGCAATAAACATACATGTGCATGTGTCTTTATAGTAGAATGATTTATAATCCTTTGGGTATATACCCAGTAATGGGATTGCTGGGTCAAATGATATTTCTGGTTCTAGATCCTTGAGGAATCACCACACCATCTTCCACAATGGTTGAACTAATTTACACTCCCACCAACAGTATAAAAGTATTCCTATTTCTCCACATCCTCTCCAGCATCTGTTTCCTGACTTTTTAATGATTGCCACTCTAACTGTTGTGAGATGGTATCTCATTGTGATTTTGGTATGCATTTTTCTAATGACCAGTGATTATGAGCTTTTTTTTTTTTTTTTGAGACGGAGTCTCGCTCTGTCGCCCAGGCTGGAGTGCAGTGGCGCGATCTTGGCTCACTGCAAGCTCCGCCTCCCAGGTTCACGCCATTCTCCTGCCTCAGCCTCCCGAGTAGCTGGGACTATAGGCGCCCGCCACCTCGCCCGGCTAATTTTTTGTAATTTTAGTAGAGATGGGGTTTCACTGTGTTAGCCAGGATGGTCTCGACCTCCTGACCTCGTGATCCGCCCGCCTCGGCCTCCCAAAGTGCTGGGATTACAGGCTTGAGCCACCACGCCCGGCCTATTATGAGCTTTTTTTCATATGTTTGTTGGCTGCATAAATGTCTTCTTTTGAGAAGTGTCTATTCATATCCTTTGCCCACTTTTTGATGGGGTTGTTTTTTTCTTGTAAATTTGTTTAAGTTCCTTGTAGATTCTAGATATTAGCCCTTTGTCAGATGGATAGATTGCAAAATTTTTCTCCCATTCTGTAGATTGCTTGTTCACTCTGATGATAGTTTATTTTGCTGTGCAGAAGCGCTTTAGTTTAATTAATCAGATCCCATTTATCAATTTTGGTTTTTGTTGCCATTGCTTTTGGTGTTTTAGTCATGAAGTCTTTGCCCATGCCTATGTCCTGAATGGTATTGCCTAGGTTTTCTTCTAGGGTTTTTATGGTTTTAGGTCTTATGTTTAAGTCTTTGATCCATCTTGAGTTAACTTTTGCATAAGGTATAAAAAAGGGGCCCAGTTTCAGTTTTCCGCATATGGCTAGCCAGTTTTACCAACACCATTTATTAAATAGGGAATCCTTTCCCTGTTGCTTGTTTTTACAGGTTTGTCAAAGATCAGATGCTTGTAGACATGTGGTGTTATGTCTGAGGCCTCTGTTCTGTTCCATTGGTCCATATATCTGTTTTGGTACAAGAACCATGCTGTTTTGGTTACTGTAGCCTTGTAGTGTAGTTTGAAGTCAGGTATTGTGATAACTCCAGCTTTGTTCTTTTTGCTTAGGATTCTCTTGGCTATATGGGCTCTGTTTTGGTTCCATATGAAATTTAAAGTAGTTTTTTTCTAATTCTGTGAAGAAAGTCAATGGTAGCTTGATGGGGATAGCATTGAATCTATACATGACTTTGGACAGTGTGGCCATTTTCACAATATTGATTCTTCCTATCCATGAGCATGGAATGTTTTTCCATTTGTTTGTGTCCTCTCTTATGTCCTTGAGCAGTGGTTTGTAGTTCTCCTTGAAGAGGTTCTTCATATCCCTTGTAAGTTGGATTTCTAGGTATTTTATTCTCTTTGTAGCAATTGTGAATGGCAGTTCACTCTTGATTTGACTCTCTGTTTGTCTGTTATTGGTGTATAGGAATGCTTGTGATTTTTGCACATTGATTTTGTATCCTGAGACTTTGCTGAAGTTGCTTGTCAGCTTAACGAGATTTTGGGCACCACTTATCCCACAGAAATACAAACTACCATCAGAGAATACCAAAGTATTCTCCAATACTATAAACACCTCTACGCAAATAAACTAGAAAATCTAGAAGACATGGATAAATTCCTGGACACATACATCCTCCCAAGACTAAACCAGGAAGAAGTCGAATCCCTGAAATCAACCAATAACAAGTTTTGATATTGAGGCAGTAATTAATAGCCTACCAACCAAAAAAAGCCCAGGACCAGATGAATTCACAGCCAAATTCTACCAGAGGAACAAAGAGGAGCTGGTACGATTCCTTCTGAAACTACACCAAACAATAGAAAAAGAGGGCCTCCTCCCTAACTCATTTTATGAAGCCAGCATCATCCTGATACCAAAACCTAGCAGAGATACAACAAAAAAAGAAAATTTAAGGCCAATATCCCTGATGAACATCGATGTGAAAATCCTCGATAAAATACTGGCAAACCGAGGCCAGGCATGGGGTGGCTCACGCCTGTAATCCCAGCACTTTGGGAGACTGAGATGGGTGGATCACAAGGTCAGGAGATCGAGACCATCTTTGCTAACACAGTGAAACCCCATCTCTACTAAAAATACAAAAAAATTAGCCAGGCGTGGTGGTGGGCACCTGTAGTCCCAGCTACTCGGGAGGCTGAAGCAGGAGAATGGCGTGAACCCAGGAGGCGGAGCTTGCAGTGAGCCAAGATCACGCCACTGCCCGCCAGCCTGGGACTCCGTCTCAAAAATAATAATAATAATAATCAAATAAAAATAAATAAATAAAAGTAAAAAAATAAAATACTGGCAAACCAAATCCAGCAGCACATCAAAAAGCTTATCCACCACAATCAAATCTGCTTCATCCCTGGGATGCAAGGCTGGTTCAACATACACAAATCAGTAAATGTAATCCACCTCATAAACAGAACCAATGACAAAAACCACGATTATCTCAATAGATGCAGAAAAGGCCTTTGATAAAATTCAATACCCTTCATGCTAAAAAACAATAAACTGATGTTGATGGAACGTATCTCAAAATAATAAGAGCTATTTATGACAAACCCACAGCCAGTATCATATTGGATAAAGTAAAACTGGAAGCATTCCCTTTGAAAACCAGCACAAGACAAGGATGCCCTCTCTCACCTCTCCTATTCAACATAGTATTGGAAGTTCTGACCAGGGCAATCAGGCAAGTGAAAGAAATAAAGGATATTCAATTAGGAAATTAGGAAATGAAGTTAAATTGTCTCTGTTTGCAGATGACGTGATTGCTGTATTTCTTCTTCTTCTTCTTTTTTTTTTTTTGTTGAGACGGAGTCTCGCTCTGTCACCCTGGCTGGAGTGCAGTGGCCAGATCTCAGCTCACTGCAAGCTCTGCTTCCCAGGTTTATGCCATTCTCCTGCCTCAGCCTCCCAAGTAGCTGGGACTACAGGTGCCCGCCACCTCACCCGGCTAGTTTTTTGTGTTTTTTTTAGTAAAGACGGGGTTTCACTGTGTTAGCCAGGATGGTCTCGATCTCCTGACCTCGTGATCCACCTGTCTCGGCCTCCCAAAGTGCTGGGATTACAGGCTTGAGCCACCGCGCCCGGCCGATTGCTGTATTTCTTAAAAACTAGTACTTGCATCTAGAAGCTTGATGAAATTTCGGTTCAATTTTTTGGCAAGAATACTTTATAGGTGAGGATATGTGCTTATATCAGAAGAAATATAATGTTTATCTCTTCTTGACATGTAAGTAGTCTTTGATTATTCCATAGGTCCATTAATTCATTAATGGATCATTGCAAAATTCTGGTATTTTAATTCTATCATTCCTTTATTTATTTTCTAGAATACTTACCATAAAGAGAATCTTTCTCTCACCAACTATTTGGTTAACCTGAGCTACAGTTGTATAGGAAAAGCAGGATAAAGGCTTGATTATTTTATTAACTGGTTTTTAAAATAATGAGTTGTTTCCCTAACATCCTCAAAAACTGACCAAAGAGTACTGTATTTTAATATACTATGAATTCATAGATTATAACACTTTTTTTTTTTTTTTTTTTTTTTAGAGACAGGGTCTTGCTCTGTCATCCAGTCTGGAGTGCAGTGGTGCCATCACAGCTCACTGCAGCCTTGACCTCCTGGGCTCAAGTAATCCTCCTGCCTCAACCTCCTGAGTAGCTAGAACTACAGGCACCAGATACCACTCCCGGCTAATTTTTTAAATTTTGTGTAGAGATGGGGTCTTGCTATGTTGCCCAGGCTGGTTTTGAACTTCTAGCCTCAAGCAGTCCTCCCGCTTTGGCCTCCCAAAGTGCTGGAGTTATAGGCGTGAGCCACTATACCAGGCTGCAGATGATAATACTTTTGTGTATTATCCTGTCCATTGCCATTATTATTCTGTTTTAGTACTCACGGTGTCACATTTTTGGCCAGCTTCTTCAAACTGGCTGAGTCAAAAAGACTTATACGACCTAGTCATCACTGATAACTTCTGTGCTTTTTGCTGTGAAAGATCTGAGCTCTTCTACTTTTTGTGTCCCAGACCTTAAGTCAGCCATTTTTCAGAGGAGTCCTGGTTATTTTTAGTGGAAAATTATATTTAGCATTCTTTTTAATGGATATATCACTGAAAGTACAAGATATTATTTTTAGTTTTTAAAATTATGAAAGTAATGAAGCTATGTTATGTTTCATTTTAAAGTTACAGAGTTTCTGTTCTTTAACAGGATTGGCGAGCGTGCTATTCTACTGGGAGGACTCATCATTGTATGGGTTGGCTTCTTTATCTTGTTACCTTGGGGAAACCAATTTCCCAGAATACAGTGGGAAGGTATAGCCATACATAATTATATAATGTTAGCCTCTGTTATTTATCTAAAATCAACAAGTAATGCACTGCAATGATTTTGTTTTTACAGATTTGCACAATAATTCAATCCCTAATACCACATTTGGGGAAATTATTATTGGTCTTTGGAAGTCTCCAATGGAAGATGGCAATGAAAGACCAACTGGTTGCTGGATTGAACAAGCCTGGTGCCTCTACACCCCAGTGATCCATCTGGCCCAATTCCTTACATCAGTTGTGCTAATTGGAGTAGGCTATCCAGTCTGTAACCTTATGTCCTATACTCTATATTCAAAAGTTCTAGGACCAAAACCTCAGGTAAGCCAGGTAGCCTGACATTGCAATTATAGAAAATATACTTGTAAGCACTCACATTTTTTGCTGCCATTCTCTATTTTTACACAGACTGATTTGAGGGATTTTTATCATATTTAGCATTTAAAATTTTTAAAAATCCCACAACTTCTGTAAAGTGTTTGCAAGATTTATATGTTGAAATTTACAAACAGTACCCTAAGCTATAACTCCTTTGTTTTGAATTCAGAGGTTAGGGAGCTCAAAATCATTTTCATAGGAAAAAATAATCTGAGGTGTAATCTTTTTTTTTTTTTTTTTTTGAGGTGTAAATTTCTAAAACTCATTCTTAAACTAGGCTAGAGTTAGGCAACCAAAACTGATAACCAGATTTGAACCTAGGCTTAATTTCATCTAGCCCAGGCAATTACTAAGAGATTAAAACACGATAGTCTTAAAAGTTTACAGCAGCTATGTCTATTTTATAATTTTTAAATAAATTTTCCATGTTTTTATAGAAAATTAGAAACAATGTAGAAGGAAAATGAAAAATTTCAATGAGGCAGTTGCTACTAACATTTTGGCAAAATTACATTTCTACTTCCAGTCTTTTATCTATGCTTATATGTGTACGTGCATTTACCACAAAAATAGGATTTTAAAAATAGTATCATGGATACTGTTTTGTAATCTGCTTTAAAAAAATAATAATGCATTGTGACTATGCTCCCATACCTTTTAATTTTCTCTTAGAGAATTATTTTTAGGCCGGGCGCGGTGGCTCAAGCCTGTAATCCCAGCACTTTGGGAGGCCGAGGCGGGCGGATCACGAGGTCAGGAGATCGAGACCATCCTGGCTAACACGGTGAAACCCCGTCTCTACTAAAAAAATACAAAAAACTAGCCGGGCGAGGTGGCGGGCGCCTGTAGTCCCAGCTACTCGGGAGGCTGAGGCAGGAGAATGGCGTAAACCCGGGAGGCGGAGTTTGCAGTGAGCTGAGATCTGGCCACTGCACTCCAGCCTGGGTGACAGAGTGAGACTCCTTCTCAAAAAAAAAAAAAAAAAAAAAAAAAAGAATTATTTTTAATGTAAACATTATATTCCATTTTATGTATGTACCATCATCTGTTTGCAATCATTTTCCTATTATTATACATTTAGATTATTTCCAGGTTTTGCTTCTGACTCTTTTTTAAATTTTTTTGAGACAGTCTTTCTCTGTCGCCCAGGCTGGAGTGCAGTGGTGCGATCTCGGCCCACTACAACCTCTGCTTCCTGGGCTCAAACAATTCTTGTGCCTCAGCCTCCCGAGTAACTGGGACCACAGGTGTGCACTATCGGGCCTGGCTAATTTTTGTATGTTTGTACTGATGGGGTTTCACCATGTTGGCCAGGCTGGTCTCCAACTCCTGAGCTCAAGTGATCCTCCCGCCTTGGCCTCCCAAAGTGCTGGGTTTACAGGTATGAGCCACCGTGCCTGCTCACTTGTAACTCTTTTTAATAATAGTCATTTAAATGGCCACAAAATAAAAATATTATCTTCCTCTTTAAAAATTAAATAGCGGCCGGGCACCATGGCTCACGCCTGTAATCCCAGCACTTTGGGAGGCCAAGGTGGGCGGATCACGAGGTCAGGAGATTGAGACCATTCTGGCTAACATGATGAAACCCCATCTCTACTAAAAACAGGAAAAGTTAGCTGGGCGTGGTGGCGCCTGCCTGTAGTCCCAGCTACTTGAGAGGCTGAGACGGGAGAATGTGTAAACCCGGGAGGCGGAGCTTGCAGTGAGCCGAGACCGCGCCACTGCACTCCAGCCTGGGCAACAGAGTGAGACTCCGTCTCAATAAATAAATAAATAAATAAATAAATAAATAAATAAATAAATAAATAGCTTTACGTTTTCAGAGCAGAAATTAGTGTTTCTCTATTGAAATAAGGCAAAGAGGAGAAAAAATGAACACCCCTGTTTTCAAATTATAAGGAGTAGATACAACATTTCAGTAATAATTTCTGGGTTTGTTTTTAATCTAATAGATTATATTTTTAATTTTTCAAAATTAAGAATAAAAGTTTGTTAATTACCAAAGCAATATATAATGGTTGTAACAAAATTCAAATAATTTAGAAATGTATTTAACAGAAAATGGAGGCTCCCCTTAGCTTCACCTCACCAAAGTCAACCACTGTTAACTCAATTTGTATGCTTTAAGACATTTTTCTGTCCATATCCAAACATCTCCACATTTGTACCTTTTTTTAGAAAAAGGGAAAAATGGACTATATCACATGGATATATACTTGTTTCTGCTTCTTGATAGGTTTTTTTTTTTTTTTACTTAATATGTTATAGCTTTCTTTCCATGTCAGCATATACAGATGTTTTCAGAAGATTTTACTCTCTCTATATAAGACTTTATTCTTGTAAATAGCTGCTTATTAGTACCATAAGACAGGGCAAGGAAAAATTTTATAAATATAAGTAGCTGCTTAGCATTCCAGTTATATTAAGTATACCATAGTTTATTCACTTAATCTACCAGTGACATTTAGGTTGTTTCCAATTTGAAGCTATTAAAAGCAATGCTGCCCTGAACATTCTTGGGCAGTTTATGTGGATTATAGTTTTGGATACAGAAGTTGTAGGAGTGGCATTGTGGTAGAGTGTAAAGTGGCACAGTGGAGTCAGCCAAATATGGCTTCAAACTTCTTGAACAAGTTACTTAAACTTTCTGAGTTTCAGTTTCTACCTTTGTTAAACGGGATAACACCTGTCATTGAAACTTGTGAACATTACAAATGATGTATGTAATGCACCTACCTCAGTGACTGGCATGTAGCCGGTACAAAATAAGTGTTAGCTTTAAAAGGTATTTCAATCAATTTTATTATTCCCAGGGCTTCGGCAGACATTAAGTTTTCCCTTTACACTCCTTTTATTTTTCTTAATCTGACTTGATATCAAATGCTATATTTATAGGAGGCATTTTATGTTTAATTTAAAAGTAAAAGATGGAGAAAGCGATTCTTGTAAGTTTGCTGTAGTTTGGTAATACCATTTCTTTGCTTTTAAATAACTAAACCCTAATATCAATCTGCTTGTCCCCCATTTCACCCCCAACAGGGTGTATACATGGGCTGGTTAACAGCATCTGGAAGTGGAGCCCGGATTCTTGGGCCTGTGTTCATCAGCCAAGTGTATGCTCACTGGGGACCACGATGGGCATTCAGCCTGGTGTGTGGAATAGTGGTGCTCACCATCACACTTCTAAGAGTGGTTTACAGAAGACTCATTGCTCTTTCTGTAAGGTATGGGAGGATTCAGGAATAAACTAGCTAAGACTATGATGGAAACTACTTGCTTTGTGGCACTTCCTGGCTAAAGCTCTTCTAGACAATTGTGATGAGCCAGTCTCCAAGAATCAGACTACAGATATTGCAGATTTTGAAGAACAAGAACATATATTGAATAACAGAGATAATTCTACATGTGATTGTGAATAGTAGGTTATCTAAAAACATACTAGATCATAATTTCCTTATCTCAGAAATGAAATATTATTCTTTTTTTTTTTTTTTTTTGAGGCGGAGTCTCGCTCTGTCGCCCGGACTGGAGTGCAGTGGCCAGATCTCAGCTCACTGCAATCTCCGCCTCCCGGGTTTACGCCATTCTCCTGCCTTAGCCTCCCGAGTAGCTGGGACTACAGGCGCCCGCCACCTCGTCCAGCTAGTTTTTGTATTTTTAGTAGAGACGGGGTTTCACCGTGTTAGCCAGGATGGTCTCGATCTCCTGACCTCGTGATCCGCCCGTCTCGGCCTCCCAAAGTGCTGGGATTACAGGCTTGAGCCACCGCGCCCGGCCGAAATATTATTCTTATAATACCTTTTTGTGGTTGCATGAACTAATGAGTGATGGACAACGATGTATAAATGTGAAGTTGTATTCTTAATACCAACTGCAGAAGTGTCATTAAAATGATATACAGTGGGACCAGAAAGAGGGTTCTGTTAAGAATTAGCCATAGCAGAATAAAATTATAGAATTTAAAAAACCCAAGTAGAGGTATTTTTATTCAGACACCTACTTTTTATTTATAAAAAAAATGCATTTTCTATTATCAAGTTCCCTTATGAAATAAAAACTATAACACTCATATTTTCCATTTAGCATGCCTAACATCCTACCTTTCCTTCTATGAGTCTTCTAATACTATACCTATGCATTATTTTAGTTCAGGGTTTCACTAAGTAACCCCTACATTCATAAATGAGTATGAATAATGCTAATATTTGAGCAATACAGAGGATTAAGAGATCAAGATACTTCACTGCCTATTAGCCTAATAGGGTTACCTACTTTCTTTCAAATGCCAATAATTCATGTTAGAAACATAATCCAGATACGTGTTATTGTATATATATACAAAACAGTAAATGGTTTATTAAAATTATTGCTATTTTTCAACCCCTTAAACTGGAGAAAAACATTTAATTAGTAAAACATTAATTAATTTATTTCAGTTTTTCCCATCTCTCAGTAGTGGTGGGGAGGAACACAACATTTTTCAATCTATGTCTGCATAGTTGTTTAGAGCTACAGAATTTTAGTTGGATTTTTAATTTGGATGGTCCCTGACAGCCCCAACCTAGTCAGGCTAATAAGTATTTGAGGCAAAATGGCTTTAATCTAACAATTTACTGAGTTTACCTGAAGTTGGCTAAATAACACTGCATGTTTAACTTCTCCCTCTACATAAGTGGAATTCTGATAAAAGGAACTAGTAGAGAACTGGGTATATGGATAAGCAGTGTTACAGAAAATGCAAAAAATATTTCTAAACACTTTTCCAAATGTTTTCTACTTTAAGTTAGAAATATTTTCAAATCTGAGAATGAACACTATAATCTGCACTTTATAGACTGGGTGCAGTGTCTCATGCCTGTAATCCCAGCACTTTGGAAGGCCAAGGCAGGAGGATTGCTTGAGGCCAGGAGTTCAAGACCAGCTTGGGAAACAAAGTGAGACCCTGTCGCTACAAAAAATAAAATAAAAACAAAAATTTAAAAATGTATTATCTGCACTTTATGCTAAACTTGCTGTGCTCTTAAACTCAATTTTTTCAGCTCTAATAAAGGGCTTAATTTTATAGAATTATTCTACGATTAAATTTTGAAGACTGTTCACTTTCCTCTTCCACACATAGTAAGACTGCTTCCATAGATTTCTCAGAACTGTAGCCAGGTTTCTGGCTATTTGGTCAAGTCTGGGATCCTTCTTACCTATTATTCTGCAGCTGCTTTCTTTGTCTTACATTTTTTGGGCCACTTCTAATCTTAAAGAGTAAATTCCACCGTTGGTTTGCATAGTGTGCATGACAGAAATAACAAGAATAATGGTAATGATGAAAGTGATAAGAGCAAAATTTGCAGAGTGCTTTCCACATTCCAGGTAATGTGTAACATGTAATTTAATTCTTACAACAGTCTTACGGAGTAAAAATACTATTATGATTCCCATTTTATAGATGAAAGAATGGAGGCACAGAAAAGTTACTTGTCTATATAACAGTCTATCCTTAAAGTCCACAGTCTTAACCACTGTATTTTTCATAGTGAGGAAAATAGCCCAGAAAGTTACAGTTTCAATTAGTTACTAATTGTAGGGTAACTTAACCATACCAGTGACTCCTATTAGCAGAAATATTGGGCAACATAAGCCCACTGACTGGAGCTTTTGTCGTAGCATAATAGCCTGTTTCCAGCAAGAATATAACAAACAAGTTTCCCAGCTTTCAAAGGTTTATAATATTGATTAATATTTAGATAAACTTAACCTTGCATAAATGACTATTACTTTCCTTTTTATTGAGAGCATTTTCTTTGGAGCATTTTCTTCTTTGGAGGTTTATACCTTGCTCATCTTGGCACAAAAGAAGGCGAAAGGAAGTAACACGGAATTGAGAAAAGAGCAAGGAGGTAAAGCTTGAGGAAAAAAATCACTCTGTTGATGTCTTCTTGAGTAGGCCAAGTTGAGTATAAAGAGAAAATGACAACAGGAGATTTTAAGGTATGATACATTGTTAAGAGTAGTACATATTTAAGAAGAAAAAATATGTTTTTGAAAACATAAATTTAAACTTGAAAGGATGATTTTCATATTTTGAAGGGATTTATAACTTCACAAAGCATCTCTATTCTATCTTGTTCAGCTTTACATTTAAAAATAAACTCTTCTGGTTCATATAAAACTTACCTCTTACATAAAGTGAAATCTGTTAATTTTTTGTTTTGACAAGGATAAACTGCTTGTCTGCATCTGTTTAAGAATAGGTTAACTTATTTTGAGAAGAAATTCTGGGCACCATTTTTGACTATTGAAGACTTATTTGTAATTTAATATCTAGTTTACATTGTGAACGTCCATTTTCTAATAAACAAGATTATTTCGCATATGTACCTTAAGCTTTAAAACTTTATTCAGTTGTGCTTTCCATACATATTTAAGGGAGTACCCCCATGTGCCAATTACCATGTCATTTGGAGGATTGTGCAATAAACAAAACACACGGAGCTCCAACCTTCATGAGGCTTACATACCAGCAAGAAAGTCAGATATTCACAAGATGATTTCACAGATGATTATGATTGAGGGAAGGGTGATGAGAGAGAAGCATAGGAAGCTATGAGGGTGAATATGATTAACAGGGAACCTGACCTGAACAGGAGAGTCAGACATGTTTCTCCAGGAATAAATGATTAGCTAAGACCTGGAGGAAGAGAACAATTTGGATTGGTGAAGAGTGGGACAGGTACTTTTCAGGCAGAAGGCAGTGTGTACAAAGCCCTGGAGGTGGGAAGATCTTGGAGCTTTCGCAGAACTAAAAATAGGTCCAAGGTGGGTGGACTATAGTGGTTGAGAAGAAGCCTAATATTAGCTAAGTCTATACAGGGACAATGCAAGACTTTGTAGGCCCCAAGTATTATGACTTCTTGTGCAACTAAGAGTTTGAGAATTCTATTTAGGCATGGTTGGAGCTAGAGTCCAAATGTCATCAGGACTCTTTTCTTTGAGTTCTACATGTCTCTGCTTGACTTTATTTTCAGATGCTGCCCATGTTGTAGGAAGAGGACCACTGGCAGCCCTAGGCACACAGCATCCTTATAGCTCACAATTCTAGAGAAAAATGGCTTGGGTAGTAGTACCAGAAAAAACATGAAGTAACCAAGTTTAGCTCATGTACATATCCCTGAATTGACCACATGAGGATAGACTCCTCTGCTAACCCAGACGTAGATCACACATCCATTCTGGAAATGCAGTGTGGGAGGGAGGAGGGGAAGAACCCTGTGGAGCTCATCCCAATTACATGGTCTAAACAGACATAACTGGATGAAAAGGAGATTCCACCAAAGAAAGGTTTGCTGACAAAAAATATATGCCCACTACCCCTCCCAGCTGTTTTCACATCATTGCACTCATAGGAAATATTACATGCCCCATTATGGAAATGGATGAAACCGTTTGTACCCAGCTTCTTTAGCCAATACAGGCCCTATCAATCAACTCCAAGCTCTGAAGGGATCAGTTTACCATCTGCAAGTATAACAAGTATTTATTTGTGATACACCAATGTTAAAAGCATGGTACTGTTCCAGCTTTATTTAAGAAAAGTGGCTGGACATGGTGGCTCATGTCAGTAATCCCAGCACTTCGGGAGGCCGAGGTAGGTGGAACACCTGAGGTCAGGAGTTCGAGACCAGCCTAGCCAACATGGTGAAACACTATCTCTACTAAAAATACAAAAATTAACCTGGCGTGGTGGTGGGCATCTGTAATCCCAGCTACTCTGCAGGCTGAGGCAGGAGAATCGCTTGAACCTGGGAGGCAGAGGTTGCAGTGAGTCAAGATCACGCCACAGCACTCCAGCCTGGGCAACAGAGTGACACTCTCTCTCTCTCAAAAAAAAGTGAAGGTATTTAAGGTAACATGTTCTCTTAAAAGAATACTGGGCATCTTGTAGACATGGCTAGTTTCAGGTCTGGGGCAAGGAGAAATGGAGACATTTATTGTGCCAGAAAGCAAGGAAGTTATCAAAGACTACTGAAATCTTGCCAAAAGGACAGAGGACTCAAAGTGGCCAGTAGGCCAAAAAATGGGGTAATTAACGCATAAAGAAGAAGAGTATTTGTTGTTAATTTAAACAAATGTGTGAAAATCCATGAGTTCAAAATGATATTAAAAATAAGAAACTTATTGGTCACCTTTGGAGGCTTCTAGAGTGTTCGCTCTTTATTCTGAAAACCGGGAAATAGCTGTGACTCACACCTGTAATCCCAGCACTTTGGGAAGCGGAGGTGGGAGGATCACCTGAGGTCAGGAGTTCGAGACCAGCCTGGCCAACATGGTGAAACCCTGTCTCTACTAAAATACAAAAAATTAGCCAAGAGTGATGGTGCATGCCTGTAGTTCCAACTGCTCAGGAGGCTGAGGCAGGAGAATCGCTTGAACCCGGGAGGCAGAGGTTGTAGTGAGTTGAGATCGTGCCACTGCACTCCAGTCTGGGCAACAAAGTGAGACTCCGTCTCAACAACAACAACAACAAAACCCAGAAAAAAAAGAATGAAGCATCTATTCTGCCTCTCCTATACCCAAACATCAGGGTAAACAAATATTGAAGGAAAGTTCTTTTCTGTAGAAGAATCCAAGTTAATAAATACAGAGGGGATAGTGGAAAAATCTCTATTTAGCAACCTCTAGTGAAATAAGATAATGAGCAACACTCATCAATGGATGCTGAAACTATGAGGGTGAAAGATTAATGAGGAACTTTCTAAGGATGGTTGAGGCTGACAACACTTGGACCCACTGATCACTGTTTACATTGTTAAAAGTGGGATTAGCATTATGTGCCTCTTGATTTGATGGAGCAGGAAGTACACAGCATCATCTGTGAAAGTGTCCTGCCCAAAACATCAAACCAGAATCTAACCAAGCCTGTACATATAAACTACAAGTTTTAGAATATATAGAGGATTAAAAAAAAAAAAGTTAAATGTCACCTCCAGGAAGTAATTATAATCCAGAAGGTTATATATAATATACATATATATATATATTTATTTTGAGACAGAGTCTTGCTCTGTCACCCAGGCTGGAGTGCAGTGGCGTGATCTCAGCTCAGTGCAACCTCCAACTCCCGGATTCAAACAATGATCCTGGATTCTATTTCAAACAAACCAAATGTAAAAAAGATATTTCTGAAGCAATTGGAAAAATTTGAAGCTGGGCTAAATATTAGATGATACTAAAAAATTATTAATTTAGAGGTGTGTGATAATGTGCTTTTAAAAAATTCTTATTGGTTAAAGATACATACTGAAATTTTTATATAGAAATTACGTGATGTCTTATGGGCATGGCGGCACATGCCTGTAGACCCACCTACTCAGGAGGCTGAGGTAAACGATCGTTTGAGCCTGGGAGGTTGAGGCTACAGTGAGCTGAGATTGTGCCAATGCACTCCAGCCTGGGTGACAGAGCAAGACCCTGTCAAAAAAAAAGAAAGAGAGAGAGAGAGAGAGAGAGAGAGAGAGAATAAATATGGGGAGGGAGGGAGGGAGGAAGGAAAGACACAAGGAAAAAAGGGAGGGAGGGAGGAAATGTATATATACAACCATTAACAAAGAATGAAATCCTGTCATTTGCAGCAACATGGATGGAACTGAGGGTCATCATATTAGGTGAAATAAGCCAAGCACAGAAATGTAAATATCAGCTAAAAAAACCCAAGTGAATCTCATGAAGGTGGAGAGTAGATTGGTGAGCCTGGGCAACACGGCAAGATGCCGTCTCTACAAAAAGTTTTTTTTTTTTTCTTAAAATTAGCCAGGCATTGTGGACACACATCTGTATTCTTAACTACTCTGGAGGCTGAGGTGGGAGACTTGCTTAAACCCAGGGGTTCAAGGCTGTAGTGAACTGTGACTATGTCACCGCACTACAGCCTGGGTGACAGAGGAAGACCTTGTCTCTAAAAATAAATGAAAAATAAGAATTTTTTAAAAGATAAGAACTGAATGTCATTTTAAGTGAGCTAAAATAAATGATTAGGTAATGGAAACTTGACAAAAAATGAAAATCATAATTGGAAACCAGAAATGTGGCCAGGTATGGAACTCATGCCTGTAATCCCAGCAGTTTGGGAGGCCAAGGTGGGTGAATCACTTGATGTCAGGAGTTTGAGACCAGCCTGGCCAGCATGGCAAAACCCCGTCTCTACTAAAAATACAAAAATTAGCCAGGTATGGTGATGTGCACCTGTAATCCCAGCTACTCGGGAGGCTGAGGCAGGAGAATTACTTGAACTTGGGAGGCGGAGGTTGCAATGAGCCGAGATCATGCCATCACACTCCAGCCTGGGCAATAGGGCAAGATTTTCTCAAAAAACAAAACAAAACAAAACCAAAAAGAAAAGGAAACAGAAATGAGACAATAGGAAGATATGAAAATGTTGCTGGGAGAGCTCAGGAAAGAATAAGAAATTTAAAGAACAATTTTATGCATGAAGACCAAATTAAAAGGAACACAAAAGTGATTTAGTTATCACAGATAACTTCAAAAGAAAATAAAAGATGAGGGAAAATCAAAATAACTTAAATAGGGCCGGGCGTGGTGGCTCATGCCTGTAATCCTAGCACTTTGGGAGGCCAAGGTGGGCAGATCACCTGAGATCAGGAGTTTGAGACCAGCCTGACTAACATGGTGAAACCCTGTCTCTACGAAAAACACAAAAAAAATTTAGCCAGGCGTGGTGGTATGCCCCTATAATCCCAGTTACTCAGGAGGCTGAGGCAGGAGAATCGCTTGAACCCAGGAGTCGGAGGTTGCAGAAAATTTCCTACTGAAGATCGCTTTGTTTGAATGAGCGTTAACTGCAATGTGAATGCTGAGACTTATCGTGTCGCCACATTTGCCATGTCCCACAGACATTGTCACTTCCTTGACTGTCCTATCCTGCCTTATAACCACTATCCATTTCCAGAACTTTTCATCACCCCAAATTCTGTACCCATTAAATAATAACTTCCCATTTGCTCCTCTGTCTAGCCATTGGTAACCTCTGTTTTACTTTGTCTCTATGAATTTGCGTATTCTGGGTACCTTGTGTAAGTAGAATCATACAATGCTTATACTTTTGTGTCACTTAGCATAATGTCTTCAGGGTTCATCCATGTTGTATCATGTATCAATATTTAATTCCTTTTTTAGACTGAATAATTTTCCATTGTATTTACATACTGTACCATGTTTTGTTTATCTATTCATCCACTGATGGACTCTTGAGTTGCTTCCACCTTTTGAGTATAATAAATATCTTTCTTTAGCTTTTTGTGCTGGGTACATAATTGGTTTATTTTCTACCGTCATTTTTATTGATATAGATACTTAATGTTACTTATTTTTCTCTGAAATCTGTTTTAGCTGCGTCCATTCTGATACGTTATCTTTTCAGTACTATTTTTTTCAAGAAATTCTGTGATTTCAGTTCATATTTCTTCTATGACCTAAGTTTGTTACAAAGCATGTTTTACAAATTAATTTTTAAGGAATTGTCCAATATATACAGAGGTAGATGGGATAGTATAATCTATCTCACTGTACTAATCACTCAGCTTCAAAAATTATCAACTTATCAATTTTATTTCACTATCTGCCCATTTCCTTCCTAAAACTGTATTACAGTCATGTATTGCTTGACGATGGGGATATGTTCTGAGAAATGCATCATTAAGTGAGTTCATTGTTGTGCAAACACCATGGAGTGTACTTACACAATCCTAGATGGTATAACCTACTACACACCTAGACTATATGGTATAGCCTATTGCTTGTAGGCTACAAACCTGTACAGCATGTTACCATACTGAAGATTGTGGGCAACTGTAACACAGTGGTAAGTATTTGTGTATCTATACATATCTAAACATAGAAAAGGTACAGTAAAAAAATGTGGTATGAAAGACAAAAAATGGTACATCTGTATACATTTGTGTACACTTACCATGAATGGAGCCTGCAGGACTAGAATTTGTGCTCAGTGAGTCAGTGAGTGAGTGGTGAGTAAATGTGACTATACACTTAGGCTATCCTACATTTATCTGTTACCCAAGCTGGAGTGCAGTGGTGTGATCTCAGCTGCAACCCCTGCCTCCTGGGCTTATGTGATTCTCCTGCCTCAGCCTCCTGAGTAGCTGGGACTACAGGCGGGTGCCATCATATCTGACTAACTTTTGTATTTTTAGTAGAGATCGGATTTCAAGGTGTTCACCAGACAGGTGTCAAACTCCTGACCTCAGGTGTTCCACCCACCTCGGCCTCCCAAAGCACTGGAATAACAGGTATGAGCCACCACGCCAGGTCGAATTATACTTTTCAGAATTTCTTGTTTCATTGCTTTGGTATTCTTTTCCAAGACTTATATGTATGTTAAATCATCTGTGCCTAGTTTCTACATGTATCGCTTTCTCACAATAATTTTTTATTTTATTTTTATTTTTTTGAGACAGATTCTCGCTTTGTCACCCAGGCTGGAGTGCAGTGGTGCCATCTCGGCTCACTGCAAGCTCCACCTCCCGCTTCATGCCATTCTCCTGCCTCAGCCTCCCAAGTAGCTGGGACTACAGGCGCCCACAACTACGGGCCCGACTAATTTTTTTGTATTTTTAGTAGAGACGGGGTTTCACCGTGTTAACCAGGATGGTCTGGATCTCCTGACCCCGTGATCTACCCGTCTCGGCCTCCCAAAGTGCTGGGATTACAGGCGTGAGCCACCACGCCCGGCCTATATATTCTTAACAGTAAAAACAATACCAGCTAAGAACTATTCTTGTCTCACTTGCCCCCACTACCCCAAAATAAAACTAAATCTAATGAAGTTTCTGGATCTTTTGGAAAATTGAGAAGATAGATGAATATGTTAAAGGACACCATGGGAATCCAATCAGTTAAATCAATAATAGAATGTGAGAAGTGCTATAGAAGAAACACCTCAGTTTCTTCAACAAATGAATTTCAGAAAAAACTGGTGGTAGTGGGGGAATATGTTAAAAGATTAAGAGGTTTATCAATGAAATGCAACATGTAGATCTTGTTTGGATTCTGATTTAAGCAAACACTTTTTTTTTTTTGTAAAAGTATCAGAAGGAATTGAACATTGGCTGAATATTTGAGAATATAATGTAATGAAAACTTTCTTTTGTGGTATAATGATATTCTGGCTATTCCTAAAGGGTTATTTATGGATAAGATGATATGATGCCTAGGATTTGCTTCTAAATAATCTAGCTGGGAGAGGGTAAAATGAGGTACAAGTGATACAAGATTCACCACATGCTAACTATTGAAGCTGGGTGATGGTTACATAGGGGCTCATCATCCTAGTCCATTTATATTTGTATGAGTCTTTCCATAATAAAATAGCTTTTAAGTGAAGGACTTACAAAGCCAATTGGGTGAGCCGGGCATAGTGGTTCACGCCTGTAATCCCAGCACTTTGGGAGGCCAAGGCAGGCGGATCACGAGGTCAGGAGATGGAGACCATCCTGGCTAACACGGTGAAACCCCGTCTCTACTAAAAATGCAAAAAATTAGCCGGGCGTGGTGGTGGCGGGCGCCTGTAGACCCAGCTACTCGGGAGGCTGAGACAGGAGAATGGCGTGAACCCAGGAGGCGGAGCTTGCAGTGAGGTGAGATCGCGCCACTGCACTCCAGCCTGGGTGGCAGAGCAAGACCCCGTCTCAAAAAAAAAAAAAAAAAAAAAAAAAAAAAAAAAAAAAAAAAAAAAAAATGGTGATTGGGTGGGTTCACTTTAGATTTCCCTGCAGGATCATGGTTTGTTGGGGAACCCAGACTCAGTAATCTTAGGTCTTTCCTGCTGGAATGGACAGATTGTTTAATTAAGTCTCCAGTGTCCTGACCAGAGGGACAAAGTGTGGCTGCCTATATTCTGGGAGCTAAGCAGGACGAGGTTGAAGAGTAGAGGTGGGTTGTCTCTGCATTCAGCATTCACTATGTACAGTCAATCCCTCAATTTTTATTTTATTTATTTATTTATTTTTGAGACGGAGTCTTGCTTTGTTTCGCCCGGGTTGGAGTGCAGTGGCACCACCTCAGCTCTCTGCAGCCTCTGCCTGCGGGTTTCAAGTGATTCTCTTGTCTCAGCCTCTCGAGTCGCTGGGACCACAGGCATGTGCCACCATACCGGTTAATTTTGTATTTTTAGTAGAGACGGGGTTTCATCATGTTGGCTAGGCTGGTCTCAAATTCCTGACCTCAGGTGATCCACCTGCGTCGGCCTCCCAACCTCCATTTTTAGAATGGTACCCACACCCTCAACTGTTACTCCCCAGTTCACAAATAATTCCAGATGGGGACATAATCTTATTAAGTTATACATATACATATATATGTATGTATACATAGACTAAGAAAAAGCCAGGCAACACAGTAGGAAATAGGAAACACTGAAATATACCCAAATATATATTTGTTTTACATATATAAAACTTTCCACAAGGCCGGGCGCAGTGGCTCACGCCTGTATTCCCAGCACTTTGGGAAGCCAAGGCGGGCGGATCATGAGGTCGGGAGATCGAGACGATCCTGGCTAACATGGTGAAACCCCGTCTCTACTAAAAGTACAAAAAAAAAAAAAAAAAAAAAATTAGCTGGGCGTGGTGGTGGGCACCTGTAGTCCCAGCTACTCAGGAGGCTGAGGCAGGAGAGTGGTGTGAACCCGGGAAGCGGAGCTTGCAGTGAGCCGCGATCGCACCACTGCACTCCAGCCTGGGCGACAGAGTGAGACTCTGTCTCAAAAAAAACAAAAACAAAAACGACAACAACAATAATGAAACACTTTCGACATTATACACTTATAAAAAGTAAAACAAACCATATGTTTTGGAAGGCAATCTAGAAGAATATCTTTGCAACTTTGTATGTAACTAAAGAAACAAACAGAAAAAAAAAAAAAAAAAAAAACCACTAGCCATAAAGAAAGATTGCATAATTGAACTATATTAAAGTTAAGAACTTCTGTTTATCAAAAGATGCTATTAGGAGAGTGAAAGGACAAGCCTATACACAGAGGCAATTTATAGAGTTCTCAGAGAAATGCCTGGTGTGTAGTAATCGTTCAATGAATATTGGCTGCTATTATTCCTATTATTGTTGTTGTTGTTACTGGAAAACAAGAACTGGTCCTACATTTATGAAACAATTATGCTGAAATAGTGACCTCTGATACACAGAGCAATATGTTTATGCTCCTAGCAGTATGTTTAAGAACTGATAAACATTTTCATAAGTGTTCGAGGTTTTTATCTATGAAGAATGTGTCACTTGGTGCCTTCTGTGCATTTCATCTCGCCTGTTTAGTTTTTACCTTCCAATCATTTAGAAATGTCATTTTTGTCCCAAACCCTAATTTTCCTGTATCATGCTCACTAGGAAAACAGATAATAACTGTTTTCACTCCCATATCATGTTTAGCTCCGTGTCAGTTATCCTCTGGGATACTTTGTTAGCTTCCTTTGAAAGATCTCAGAGATGGATATTGTCCCAAATGGCAGTTTTACAAAACAATGTCTTCCATAGGAACATGAAGGTTGTCAGCCTGGCATTTTCTTCCTCCAGTGAAATCTGCCAAAATCCATTGGTACCATCCAGCCTGTGGAGAATGTGGTACCTCTCACTAACTTAAGGAGGATGTTTTCTAGCACTGGTAACATGTTTTCCTTACATGCGTGTTAATAAAGTATTTTAGAAATATATATATATATATATATTTTTAAAAGGACAAGCATAGAAAGGAAGAATATATTTGCAACAAATATCAATAAACAAAGGACACATACTGATAACTTTTTTTTTTTTTTTACATTTTTAGTTTTTGAGATGGAGTCTCGCTCTGTCGCCCAGCCTGGAGTGCAGTGGTGTGATCTCGGCTCACTCCAAGCTTTGCCTGCCAGTTCATGCCATTCTCTTGCCTCAGCCACCTGAGTTGCTGGGACTACAGTCGCCCGCCACTATGCCTGGCTTATTTTTTGTATTTTTAGTAGAAAGGGGTTTCACCGTGTTAGTCAGGATGGTCTCGATCTCCTGACCTCGTGATCCGCTCACCTCGGCTTCCCAAAGTGCTGGGATTACAGGGGTGAGCCACCACGCACGGCCCATACTGAGAACTCTTAAAATCCACTAAGAAAAAGCCAGACAACACAATAGGAAAAAATAGGCAAAAGACATTAACAGGCAAATCACAAGACAAATATCTAATAAACACTTAACATTTCAACCTCCTTAGTAATGAGGAGAATTCAAGTTAAAACCACATTGATACATTGTTCTTGAACACCTGGCCTCAAGCTACCTTCCTGCCTCCCAAAATGTTACAATTACAGTCAATGTGCCTGGCCTTACACTATTCTATCAAACTGGCAATAATTTTAAGAGACTCTAACAGCAAGTTCTGGTGAGGATATGAAGCAAAATATACTTTTATATGCTGCAAGTGGAAGTGTAAAAAATTAGGCATTATCTACTGAAGTCTGACATACACAAATCATAAGATTAGTAAATTCATTTGAGTAAAATCCTAGAGAAACTTGTATGTAGCTGCACCAGAAGATGTTCATAAAGTATATATTTACAGCCAAAATCTGGAAACAACTCAAATGTTCATCAATAGTATAACAGATAAACAAACTGCTGTACTAATACTCTGGAAAACTACAATGGAACCAGTCCAGGTACAAAAAGGAAAGCAGAGAGATGTCTCCAAAAGGGGGATAAATGGTTCAACAGAAAAGCACAGACAGATTACCTGATGTATCAGAGCAAATAAAATAATTCCAGAAAAAAAAATTGTTCAAGAAATATAATTCTAGTATAGTACATCATTCAGCTGTATTTTCTTTATTTTTATTTTTTAAATGGAGTTCGTTCTTGTTGTTCAGGCTGGAATACTATGGTACGATCTTGGCTCACCGCAACCTCCACTTCCTGGGTTCAAGCAATTCTCCTGCCTCAGCCTCCAGAGTAGCTGGGATTACAGGCATGCGCCACCATGCCTGGCTAATTTTGTATTTTTAGTAGAGATGGGGTTTCTCCATGTTGGTCTGGCTGGTCTCAAACTCCCGACCTCAGGTGATCTGCCTCCCTTGGCCTCCCAAAGTGCTGGGATTACAGGCATGAGCCACTACGCCCGGTGGAGCTGTGAATATTTTCATAGTTGTAGTAATATAAACATTGAATATTAAACTACCACCATTCCCCTCCCCCAGAGAAAATGAGTAGAGAAAAAAGGGGATTAAAGGAAACTCAACTTGAAAGAAGTAACTGGAAAAAAAAAAAAAAGCAAATCAAAAATATAGTACATGGAAAGCACAAAATTAATTACTAGACATAAATCCAAATAGAACTGTAATGACAACAAGACAGCCAGAAATAACAATATATGTAAAAATTAGAAGTTATTAAATTGTAATAAAAATAAAATTTAGCTATATGTTATGTATAAGAAAAATATGTAAAAAATAAAGAGTCAAAGACAAAGAGATAATAAAAAGTGTACTAGTTAAGTTCTGTTAAAGCAGAAATGTATGTTTTGGGTCATTGGCCTTTAAAATTTAGCTCAGGTCGGGTGCGGTGGCTCACGCCTGTAATTTCAGCACTTTGGGAGGCCGAGGCAGGTGGATCACTTGAGGTCAGGAGTTCAAGACCAGCCTGGCCAACATGTTGAAACCCCATTTCTACTAAAAATACAAAAATTAGCTGGGCATGCTGGCATGTCCTGCTGTTTGGGAGGCTGAGGCAGGAGAATCGCTTGAACCTGAGAGGCAGAGGTTGCAGTGAGCCGAGATCATGCCACTGCACTCCAGCCTGGGTGACAGAAGGAGACTCCGTCTAAAAAAAATAAGTAAATAAAATAAAATAAAATAAAATTTCGCTCAGGATTACTTTATTTCCATTTTTAATTAATTAATTTATTTTTGAGACAGAGTCTTGCTCTATTGCCCAGGCTGGAGTGCAGTGGCATGATCTTGGCTCACTGCAACCTCTGTCTTTCAGGTTCAAGCAATTCTCCTGCCTCAGCCTCCCGAGTAGCTGGAATTACAGGTGTGTGCCACCATGCCCAGTGCATTTTTTGTATTTTTAGTAGAGATGGGGTCTCATCACGTTTAACAGGCTAATCTTGAACTCCTGACCTCAAGTGATCCACCCACCTTGGCCTCCCAAAGTGTTAGGATTATAGGTGTCAGCCACCGCGCCCGAAATTTTATTTCAGTTTTTAAGGGGAAACTGTTATTACTGATCATACTTTCTCTAAGGGCTTACATCCTTCCTTTCCCCAAAGTTGGATTATCAATGTGTTAATTCTCATAGATACTGCCATATTACTTTCACAGTTATCATTTATACCCTAATCAACACCTGAGAATATCTTATACATATTGTGAGCATTATTATTTCAGTTTTTTTTTTTTTAAGACAGAGCCTTGCTCCGTCACCCAGGTTGGAGTGCAGTGGCGCTATCTTAGCTCACTGAAACCTCCACCTCCCAGGTTCTAGAGATTCTTGTGCCTCAGTCTCCCAAGTGGCTGGGATTAGAGGCATGCACCACCTAGCCTTGCTAATTTTTGTATTTTTAGTTGAGACATGGTTTCACCATGTTGGCCAGGCTAGTATTGAACTCCTGACCTCAGGTGACCTGCCTGCCTCAGCCTCCCAAAGTGCTGGGATTATAGGCATGAGCCACTGCACTGGGCTATTATTTAATCTTAAACCTATTCTTTGAAAAAGGAAAATTATTCTCTGGCTTTAACTTTGCATTTCCCCAACTTTTATGAGGTTGAGCATATTTCGTTTTTATTGACGATATGGACTTCTTTCCTTTGTGAACTATCAATTCATATGTCTTGTCCATTTTTCTACTGTGTGACAATAGAAAATTTTCTTCAATCCCCTTTTTTCCGTTACTGGTTTTCTCTGGGAGAGGGGTATAGTGGTAGTTTAATATCAGTTCTGCAATTTATGTTGCAGATATATTATTTTTCTTCCTTATTGTCTGAGGCAAAAACCTCCAAAACAATGTTGAATAATCATAACATTGTCTACTTGTCTACTTAAAAGAAATAGCTCTAATATTTCTGATTATAAAAACCAGCAGGACACATTAGGTTAAACAGTCTTTATTATATTGAAGTCATTTCATTCTATTCTTATTCCTTCATTAGGAATGGCTATCCCACTATCACATATTCTTTTTCATCATGTCAATTAATTGCATCAAGTTCTTCAGTGTTAAAATACTCATTAAGGAATAGGAACAGCTCTGGTCTACAACTCCCAGAGAGATCAACGCAGAGGTCAGGTGATTTCTGCATTTTCAACTGAGGTACGTGGTTCTTCTCATTGGGACTGGTTGGATACTGGGTGCAGCCCATGGAGGGTGAGCCGAAGCAGGGCAGGGTGTCGCCTCATCCAGGAAGCACAAGGGCCCAGGGGATTTCCCTTTCCTAGCAAAGGGAAGCTGTGAATGACTGCACCTGGAGGAGCGGTACACTGCTGCCCAAATACTGCGCGTTTCCCACAGTCTTTGCAACCGGCAGAACAAGAGATCCACTCCCATGCTTGGCTTGGCAGATCCCATGCCAATGGAGCCTTGCTTGCTGCTAGCACAGCAGTCTGAGATCGACCTGGGACGTGGGAGCATGGTGGGGGGGAGGAACGTCTACCACTGCTGGGGCTTGAGTAGGCAATTCTGTGCTCACAGTGTAAACTAAGTGGCAGGGAAGCTCAAACTGGACAGAGTCCACTGCAGCTCAGCAAGGCCTACTGCCTCTCTAGATTCCACCTCTGCGGGCAGGGCATATCTGAACAAAAGGCAGCAGACAGCTTCTCCAGACTTAAACATCCCTGCCTGACAGCTCTGAAGACAGCAGTGGTTCTCCCAGCATGGCGTTCGAGCTCTGATAATGGACAGACTTCCTCTTCAAGTGGGTCCCTGATCCCTGTGTAGCCTGACTAGGAGACACCTCCCAGTAGGGGCTGACAGACACCTCATACAGGGGGGTGCCCCTCTGGGCGAAGCTTCCAGAGGAAGGATCAGGCAGCACTATTTGCTGTTCTGCAGCCTCTGCTGGTGATATCCTGGCAAACAGGGTATGGAGTGGACCTCCAGCAAACTCCAACAGACCTGCAGCTGAGGGGCCTGTTAGAAGGAAAACTAACAAACAGAAAGGAATAGTATCAACGTCAACAAAAAGGACATCCACACCAAAACTCCATCTGTAGGTCACCATCATCAAAGAGCAAAGGTAGATAGAACCACAAAGATGAGGAGAAACCAGAGCAGAAAGGCAGAAAATCCCAAAAACCAGAATGCCTCTTTTCCTCCAAAGGAACACAACTCCTCGCCAGCAAGGGAACAAAACTGGATGGAGAATGAGTTTGACAAGTTGACAGAAATAGGCTTCAGAAGGGCAGTAATAAAAACTTCACCGAGCTAAAAGAACATGTTCTAACCCATTGCAAAGAAGCTAAAAATCTTGAATGGCTTTTTCATTCATAACGAATGGCTAACTAGAATAACCAGTGTATAGAAGAGCTTAAATGACCTGATGGAGCTGAAACCACAGTACTAGAACTTCGTAAAGCATACACAAGCTTCGATAGCTGGTTCGATCAAGTGGAAGAAAGGATATCAGTGATTGAACATCAAATTAAGGAAATAAAGTGAGAAGACAAGATTAAAGAAAAAAGAGTGAAAAGAAGCAAACAAAGAGAAAGCAGGAGAGGGCCGGGCGCGGTGGCTCAAGCCTGTAATCCCAGCACTTTGGGAGGCCGAGACAGGCGGATCACGAGGTCAGGAGATCGAGACCATCCTGGCTAACATGGTGAAACCCTGTCTCTACTAAAAAATACAAAAAGCTAGCCGGGCGAGGTGGCGGGCGCCTGTAGTCCCAGCTACTCGGAGGGTGAGGCAGGAGAATGGCGTAAACCCGGGAGGCGGAGCTTGCAGTGAGCTGAGAACCGGCCACTGCACTCCAGCCTGGGCGACAGAGTGAGACTCCGTCTCAAAAAAAAAAAAAAAAAAAGAGAGAGAAAGCAGGAGAGATCTAAAATCAACACCCTCACATCACAATTAAAAGAACTAGAGAAACAAGAGCAAACAAATTCAAAAGCTAACAGAAGACAGACAAGAAATAACTAAGATCAGAGCAGAACTGAAGGAGATAGAGATGCAAAAAAACCCTTAAAAAAAAATCAATGAATCCAGGAGCTGTTTTTTTTTTTTTTTTAAAGATTAACAAAATAGGCTGCTAGCAAGACACAATAAAAAATGATAAAGGGGATATCACCACCGATCCCACAAAAATACCTAATACTATAAGCACCTCTACACAAATAAACTAGAAAATCTAGAAGAAATGGATAAATTCCTGGACACATATACCCTCCCAAGACTAAACCAGGAAGAAGTTGAATCCCTGAATAGACCAATAACAGGTTCTGAAATTGAGGCAATAATAGCCTACCAACCAAACAAAAGTCCAGGATTAGACAGATTCACAGTCAAATTCTACCAGAGGTACAGAAAGGAGCTGGTACCATTCCTTCTGAAACTATTCCCATCAATAGAAAAAGAGGGAATCCTCCCTAACTCATTTTATGAGGACAAAAAAAGATAATTTTAGGCCAATATCCTTGATGAACATCGATGTGAAAATCCTCAATAAAATAATGGCAAACCAAATCCAGCAGCACATCAAAAAGCTTATCCACCATGATCAAGTGGGTTTCATCCCTGGGATGCAAGGCTGGTTCAACATACACAAATCAATAAACGTAATCCATCACATAAACACAACCAATGACAAAAATCAAATGATTATCTCAATAGATGCAGAAAAGGCTTTCAACAAAATTCAACAGCTCTTCATGCTAAAAACTCTCAATAAACTAGGCATCGATGGAATGTATCTCAAAATAATAAGAACTATTTATGACAAACCCACAGCCAATATCATATTGAATGGGCAAAAACTGGAAGCATTCCCTTTGAAAACTGGCATAAGACAAGGATGCCCTCTCTTCACCACTCCTATTCAACATAGTATTGGAAGTTCTGGCCAGGACACTCAGGCAAGAGAAAGCAATAAAGGGCATTCAAATAGGAAGAGAGGAGGTCAAATTGTCTCTGTTTGCAGATGACATGATTGTCTACTTAGAAAACCCCATTGTCTCAGTCCCAAATCTCAAGCTGATAAGCAACTTCAGCAAAGTCTCAGAATACAAAATCAATGTGCAAAAGTCACAAGCATTCCTATACACCAATAACAGAAAAAGAGCCAAATCGTGAGTGAACTGTCATTCACAATTACTACAAAGAGAATAAAATATCTAGGAATACAACTTACAAGGGATGTGAAGGACCTCTTCAAGGAGAACTATAAGCCACTGCTCAAGGAAGTAAGAGAGGACACAAACAAATGGAAAAACATTCCATGCTGATGGATAGAAAGAATCAATATTGTGAAAATGGCCATACTGTCCAAAGTAACTTATGGATTCAATGTTATCCCCATCAAGCTACCACTGACTTTCTTCACAGAGTTGGAAAAAACTACTTTAAACTTCATATGGAACCAAAAAGGAGCCCGTATAGCCAAGACAATCCTGGGCAAGAACAAAGCTGGGGCATCATGCTACTTGAGTTCAAATTTTACCACAAGACTACAGTAATGAAAACAGCATGATACTGGTACCAAAACAGATATATAGACCAATGAAACAGAAC
The DNA here is from genome assembly GCF_007565055.1 of Rhinopithecus roxellana. Classification (NCBI taxonomy): domain Eukaryota; kingdom Metazoa; phylum Chordata; class Mammalia; order Primates; family Cercopithecidae; genus Rhinopithecus; species Rhinopithecus roxellana. The sequence continues at coordinate 64,455,205 of NC_044550.1, read as the reverse complement.
AGAAGCCTCAGAAGTAACACCACACATCTACAACCGTCTGATCTTTGACAAACCTGATACACATAAGCATTGGGGAAAGATTCCCTATTTAATAAATGGTGTTGGGAAAACTGGGTAGCCACATGCAAAAAACTGAAACTGGATCCCTTCCTTACACCTTATACAAAAATCAACTCAAGATGGATCAAAGACTTAAATGTATGATGACCTAGGACCATAAGACTCCTAGAAGAAAACCTGGGCAATACCATTCAGTACATAGGCATGGGCAAAGACTTCATGTCTAAAACACCAAAAGCAATGGCAACAAATGCCAAAATTGACAAATGGGATCTAATTAAACTAAAGAGCTTTTGCACAGCAAAAGAAACTATCATCAGAATGAATAGGCAACCTATAGAATGGAGAAAACTTTTGCAATCTATCCATCTGACAAAGGGCTAATATCCAGAATCTACAAAGACCTTAAACAAATGTACAAGAAAAAAATAAACAACCTCATCAAAAACTGGACAAAGGATATGAACAGACACTTCTCAAAAGAAGACATTTATGCAGCCAACAGACATGTGAAAAAATGCTCATCATCACTGGTCATTAGAGAAATACAAATCAAAACCACAATGAGATACCATCTCATGCCCGTTAGAATGGCAATCATTAAAAAGTCAAGAAACAACAGATGCTGGAGAAGTTGTGGAAAAATAGGAACGCTTTTACACTGTTGGTGGGAGTATAAATTAGTTTAACCATTGTGGAAGACAGTGTGGAGATTCCTCAAGGATCTAGAACTAGAAATACCATTTGACCCAGCAATCCCATTACTGGGCATATAACCAAAGCATTATACATCTTTCTATGATAAAGACACATGCACACGTACATTTATTGCAGCACTATTCATAATAGCAAAGACTTGGAACCAACCCAAATGCCCATCAGTGATAGACTGGATTAAGAAAATGTGGCACATATATACCAAGGAATACTATGCAGCCATAAAAAAGGATGAGTTCATGTCCTTTGCAGGGACATGGATGAAGCTAGAAACCATCATTCTCAGCAAACTATCACAAGATTAGAAAACCAAACACTGCATGTTCTCATTCATAAGTGGGAGTTAAACAATAAGAACACATGGGGCTGGGCGTGGTGGCTCATGCCTGTAATCCCAGTACTTTGGGAGGACAAGGTGGGCAGATCACCTGAGGTCAGGAGTTCAAGACCGGCCTGGCCAACATGGCAAAACCCCATCTCTACTAAAAAGTACAAAAATTAGCTGGGCATGGTGGCATGCACCTGTAATCCCAGCTACTTGGGAGGCTGAGGCAGGAGAATCGCTTGAAGCCTGGGAGGCAGAGGTTGCAGTGAGATGAGATAGTGCCATTGCACTCCAGCCTGGGCAACAGAGTGAGACTCTGTCTCAAACAAAACAAAACAAAAAACAAAAACACATGAACCTAGGAAGGGGAACATCACACACTGGGGCCTGAGGGGGATGGGAGGCTAGAAGAGGGATAACATTAGAAGAAATACCCAATGTAGGTGGCGGGTTGATGTGTGCAGCAAACTACCACAGTATATGTATACCTATGTAACAAAACTGCATGCTCTGCACATGTAACCCAGAACTTAACGTATAACTAAAAAAAATTCATTAAAATATACCAAGATTTTCAGATAATAGAGAAACAATGTATTTAACATTTCCAAAATTAATATTTAAAATTTAATTGACTCCTCAACAGGCAACAAAATTTAAAAAGTGAGTTTACTGGTAAGTTATTTTAAAATAAGTATTTAATTAAATGAATCAAAAGATAATGTAACTTATCACTATATTTATTTTTTTTTATAAAATGCATTTGCAAAAATGTTTCATGAGACACACTGGTGCTACAAAAATAAATATAAAACAAATATACATGTTTACATATGTTACTTATAACATAAATACACATTATTTACATGTTCAAAAATTCCAAAATTCCAGGTTTTGTCCATGATTCTCAACATGTCTGAGACACAGGGAAAACAATAAAAGCACAAATAAACCACACATCATTTACATTTTTGCTCTTAAAAGATTGTTCAATACAAATATATGAACATAGTAAGTTTGGGAGTTAAGGTCTAAGAGCAAAGTCAGGTATTCTATTTTATACCCACTATATTTAGTAAGTGATTCAAGTTTCATTCTGCTTTGTTCTCTCAGAATACATCATTTACATTATAGGTTAAAATTCTTTCATAGAAAGGCTTTCTGAAGACTTTATATTAGATTAAAAAAATCACTGTACTTGAAAGCCAACAAAAAAGTTATTTATTAAACTTATATGTCTGAAAGGAGTTTTAATCAATGAAAATTAGAAGTCGGATTAGAAAACATCAAAAGGATGGAAGACAGACACTGTAATTTCTGTTTGATGTATTCTGGCAATTTTTCATTTTCTCCATACCTAAGTGAAGCAAAAGAAAAAAAGACAAAATCATAATTGAATTACTTGTTTCTGAGAGTCCCAAAAAGCACATTATATTTTTCAGTACTTCTTCAATAACAAGAGGCACCATAGAAAAATTATAACAATTATTTATTAGATACCTAAATCAAGTGAAGCATACACAGTTTCTTTTCTTTTAAAACAGAACATTTTCTAAATATATTTAATTAACAGAAGGAAAATTAGACAAACTTGAACTGGCTTCATCATCTCAAAAGCAAGCCAAATATCTGGATTCCTCATTAAATTTAAAAGGCTCCAGACAGGCATAGTGGCTAACATCTGTAATCCCAGCACTTTGGGAGGCCAAAGTGGGAGGATCACGAGGTCAGCAGTTTGAGACCAGCCTGGCCAAAATGTGGAAACCCTGTCTTCACTGAAAATACAAAATTAGCCGGGCGTGGTGGTGTATGCCTGTAATCTGAGCTACTTGGGAGGCTGAGGCAGGAGAATTGCTTGAACCCAGGAGGCAGAGGTTGCAGTGAGCCAAGTCACACCACTGACTCCAGTCTGGGCAACAGAACGAGACTGTATCAAAAAAAAAAAAAAGCCCTAATTATACAGAAAAATATCAAGCTAAACACATTACGAATATATTTCTATTTAAATGTTAACAATTTCCAAATGACCATACCAAATAAAATGTCAACATGTATCCTGGGAACAACGGTTTTACCCACTTTGCATCTGCATCCTTCCACTTTCTGGAGCACCTCAAAGAGCTTTTGACAAAGTCTCTCACTTGAAACATAGTTATTTAAGTGATGGCACTGCATTATCTAAATTTAACACAAAAATGCAGTTGGCAGATATCTACAGGTATTTGTCCCAAGTACTTCCATTACAATAAGCAGTTCTCATAAAAGAGCACGTCTGCATTGGCATCGTCAGTACCCTATTTTTAGTAAGTTCTGATTTAAATGAGGAAAGCAAACAACTCCTTTTTTTTCGCATTGCCAGATTTCTTATTTTGGGCTTGGTGCCTGACACACATTTTCATATAGAACGAATATACACATTCAAAAAAGTCTTTCAAACATTAATCACTTTACATTAGATTGGGGATATAGTCTTTCATTTGGGAAAAATAAGCAGGTTATATCTTAAAATAAAGATTTCTTTTTTCTGTTCTTTTAAGTAAACAGGTGTGGTATATTATTTGAACCTAGAATTAGAAGTCCCTTACTTCTGAAAAGGGCCATCAAGTTAATGCTATAACAGTAAGGCTGCAAGGAACCCAGCCTCTTAGAATGGATTACTCATACCAGTTGCCCTGGGTTAATATAATCATAAAATATGCATTAATGACTATATGAACTGCTAAGAATAATTAACAGTTTAAAGAATCACACGATCATTGTCAAAATGAAAGAAGTATCTTTATTAAATCATCTATTTCAACACATAGAGAAAGAGAAATTATAGCCAAGGGCTGAATCTCAACCAGTATTTTAAGAACTTACCTAGTTGTTTGACCATTTGGTGAGGTATAACTGATAGAAGACACTCCTGCCTGCACAACCAACTGGGACCCATCATTAAACTGAACCCACACAGCTCCACTAGTTAACTAGAAAAATAGTAAGCATGGGTAAGAACAGGCACAGAAAAAAAAAAAAAAAAAAAAAAAAAAGCAGCAGTAACAGCATACAAAATTACTATACAGGAGACGGTTTGTGGTTCTGTATTAATATTTAACATATTTAACAGGTTTTCCACAGTTAAAAAAAAAAACTCTCTAAGTGACTACAAATTTGGGGCTATGATGGCAGTAGCACTGAGAATATTCATGTCTTTTTCAGGTTATTCCTTTAATAGCTAAGATATTATAATATTAAAATTATTATAAGTGAATCCTGTTTCCCATTAATTTCCACTAGGATTTCTTGGTTGTTTTTTTCCCCCACAAGAAATATTTAGTATTAAACAAGAAGAGATTTAGGAAATAAAAGCAACATTTTCTTTGTCCTTAAGCCACGAGAATTTCTTTCCTGGCCTGAGAATATTACATTTTAGCCTCTGAAACTTCTTCCTTTAGTCATTAATAGTCACAATGTGTCACTCAAAATGGAGAAGTGCATAGTACATGGACGCCAAATCAAACCGACCTAGGCTTACATCTAGACTCTGCCAACTTAAGAGTACAGTACAGGATTGTGCAAGTTAATCTACCATTATGAAGCATAATTTTACTATCTATAAAAGGAGATACATCACCTTTACTAGGTTATTTTGGGGGATAAACTAGACAATGTATGTGAAAAACATGGTAGGTACCACAAAGCAGGTGCCCAACAAATGTTACCTACCCCGATAAAGTACTAGGTTGCATTTTACTTCACTGTTAAGTAAAAAGTACATGTGTCAGGCTCAGAAGTCTCCAAGTTTCAAGATTTTAAGATAATATACACATATAGGTTCACAACTACATAAAATTCTACAAGTTTGAAACTCAATATTGACTTCACTTTTTAAAAGAGATGAGGTCTTGCTTTGTTGCCCAGGATGGCCTCAAACTCCTGGACTCAAATGACCCTCCCACCTCAGATTCTTGAGTAATTGGGACTATAGGCACGTGACATCACACCTGGCTTTCACTTGACTTTTAATGGAAAAATCCTTTTCTTCTTTTGCCAAATGAAAGCTACTCTACTGGCCGGGTGCTGTGGCTCACGCCTGTAATCCCAGCACTTTGGGAGGCTGAGGGGGGCAGATCACAAGGTCAGGAGATTGAGACCATCCTGGCTAACATGGTGAAACTCCGTCTCTACTAAAAATACAAAAAATTAGCTGGGCATGGTGGTGGACACCTGTAGTCCCAACTACTCGGGAGGCTGAGGCAGGAGAATGGCATGAACCCAGGAAGCGGAGCTTGTAGTGAGCTGAGATTGCGCCACTGCACTCTAGCCAGGGCGAGAGTGTGAGACTCCATCTCAAAAAAAATAAAAAGTTACTCTACTAATATTGATTACAAATAATTTCCAAAACCTAAAACGTCACAGATATCACACTCTTCACAATTAGTCATTATCATGACCTCTAATTTAAAAACAAATGGCAAAAGTAGGTCACCCAAGCCCTAGCAGGCAACCTGTTATCAGCAATGTCTGGAGTCTTCCAACTGAACACAAATTTAAGAAGTTAACATTTTTCATGATATAACTAATGTAAAAAGGTACAAAACTTCCTTGTAAAAAAATATCATTGCAATGATTTGTATTTTTTGGTAATTGTCTTATCAGTGTGAAAATGAAAAGAAATTCATAACAAGAAAATGCACTGTACTAGAAACTTCTCACCTGTGTAGCCCAACCAACATTTTTCACAAAAACAGATTTCAAAAGTTGTGCTGATTTAGGAAGACAATCTTTTAGACTATTAGAAGAGATGTCTGTTCCAGAAGTTGTAGTTGTAAGACCAAGTCCTTCATCTGTAACCATCTACAAAGAATAAAGGACAGGAAGATATTATTCCTCAGCATTTTTATAAGCCAAATTCAGCAAAAGCAGACAATTATGGGATTTTTCATTAGCTTAATTTTTTAAAAACAAAAATGTTTTAATGAAAATATAACTACATTATTGGAAATTAGAAAAATACAGAAAAGAATCCCCCACCCCCCTGCAGAATTGCTGTTTTCATTTTGGTGGATTTCTTTCATCTTTTTATCCCATGGCATGTTCTTTTTGTGCATGTGTGTGAGTACACACAAACATACACACCTATTTCTTTAACGTTGCATTTTTCTACACTGCTATATAATCTTCATCGCCATGTTCATTAAATATATAATAAATTTAACCATGAGTCTATCATGAGCATTTAGGCAGTTAATGATATTTTACTAGTAAAAATAAAACAGCTATATATGTATATGTTAATACTTTTAGCTTTTCCGAGAGGGCTGAGATTAGGGCTCATTGAGGTAACATTTAAACAGAGACTTGAAAAATAAGACTTAGGCATATAAAGTTAAGTGTTTGGGGAAAAGAGTTCCAGGTCAAGTGAACAGCATGTGAAAAGGCCCTTTGACTTGTTTAAAGAACTGAAAGAAGGCCTTTGAGGCTCAGAGATAGTATAGGATAAAGTGGCTCAGGATGAGGCTGGAAAAGTACACAGATGATAGTAAAGTCACAATAAACTATTTTATATGAAGGGCATCAGGCAATCATTGAAAGGTTTAAAGTATAGAAGTGACATATATTTACTTACAGAGGGATTAAGGATTGGTGCCTGTGTTGGAGAAGCAGCACTATGCATGACCATTCTATTGAAAGATGCTCTATCTCTCGTTGGGTAATCTGAATCCACAGGAGGAGGAGGTGATAAGGCCTTAGCTGAACTAGTACTACCAGGTTTTCTGAAGGAGAAAAGTCCAAATATATTCCCTTGAAGCTTTCAATTTACAGAAAACTAAAGAATGTTTATAATATAAACACCAAACTTTTAAAACATTTTAGCCACATGTTTAAAATCTTCAGACATTTACCTTCCTATGATTATTGGGAAAAAGGGAGCACTCCTAGTTTTCCTTTCCTCTTCTGAAATTATGGATTCCAGTGCTAAACAAATACGATGACCCTATTTCAAAAGAAGAGTGCTTCCGTCATTGTTTCACCTGTCATTTGTAATCGTTATTAATTGGTATGAAAAACCTATAATTAGGTATGTACCTCATTAGCATGGTCCATATACATTTTCATCTCCTCTTTCAAGCTATTAACTTCACTTTCACTTTTTAAAGTGTAAGACTTCCCTGTCTTTTCAATCACCTGAATGAAATCTTCTGTTTTGTGTATTTTTACCCCTAAAAAAAAAAAAAAAAAAAATCAGGAAACTGTTTTCTTATCCTTTTTAAAAATATTCCTAGATTTATATTTATTATCATACCAGTATATAATGGCACCTAGATCAAGGTATCATTTTTATTCATTTATTGACTATTAATAAAATGAGACTATCAAAGTATTCAATAAATATAGGTCATCCATATTTTTCCCAACATATATCTGGTTTAAGCCTGATACTTCTATATTTTAAAAAATCACTATATTCATACAAAAACATAATTGAAGGATAGCTATAATTATATGTGTACTGTGTGATATGAATGCTTTGTGTCCCTTAAAGGAGCTTTATAGATTAAAAAATAGTTCATTTTTATAGAATAGATTTAGAAAATAAGAACATTCATCTTTACAGAATAGATTTAGACTCAACCCTATCCTTTTTGCTACATTTATAATTCTGATAATTTGGTATATGTCCATTTAAGATTTCTAATAATAAATAGGACATCATTCATTTCATGTGATTTTTATACCATCAGCCTAGATGTAAACTGGAGCTAAGTAGGAAAAGAGGACTAATATACATATTATAGGATAAATTGTTTAAAGGAAGGCTCGATAAATTTTGGTTAATATGATCTGACATGTATACTCTGATGTGCAATTTATATGTATGGTTATACACATACACATCTTTAAAACTGGCTGTGCTGAATTTTAAAAACCCACATATATGTAACTACTAAATTACAAACTAAAGGAACAAATTACCATTTCCAAATGGTACTTACCATCATAAAACCAAACCTCAAAATCAGCACCAGGAGAATTCTCCATCAAAATGCATTTAGCATATCTTGTAAAATAAGTGATTTTGGGAGACTTAGATCTTACAAGCTGTACAAACCTGGAAGCGTACTGATATTTTCGCCAGTATTTTTCTAAGGAAAAAAAAAAAAAACTTAACATTAGGGAAGAAAGTGTTGACCTGACATATAGTTTTATCTATTTATTGTGATTTCTAATAGGGTTACATTAGACAGGTTTTCTTCTTCTTTTCTAAGAGTTACCTCAATGAAGTCTTACTATTCAGTGCTTATGTCCCCAGTCCATAATATTCAGAAACCAAACTGGGAGTCAAATTTGGTTAACTATAATTATAAATAAACATTTATGTAGCAGCAGTGATTTCAAAGGTCAAAAGCCACATACATGGTGAATTATTCTTTAAATACAGAAGGCTTCATAAATTTGTGAGTCACAGGGGCCATCTTCTCTGTAACATTCCAACTTTAGTATATGTGCTCTGAAGCAAGCACATGTTGAAATTTTTTTTAACACAACTATAGCCACATTCTAAACAAGTATACAAATTACATTTGTGAGACATATGACTAATGTTCTAGCGTTAGTTTTTACTTATAGTACCATTATAACACAGAATATTAACAATAAACATTGCATTAAAGGCATACAACTCTCACCAGAAACAAAGTACAAGAATATATGACCTTAAGTTTGACTGAAGCTATTTATAATTTATTATATCTATATATAGAGCTTATACATATATACATATAAATCTACTATCAAAATTTACTCCCTAGTAAATTCACATACCTGGTAAATTGTCAAAGCTGTACCTACTGATGTTGTCAGTAGGTGAGGGTGGTCTATCAGCAAGAGGAAAACCTCTTCCATCATTTGGATAATAAATAGTGATCTGCCAAAAGATTTTTAAAAAATTCTAATTACATGACATTAAGTTCCAGTACTATATTTTGCTAAAACATATAAAAAGTGTTTAAATGTAACATTAAATATTATTTTATAGAAAAATGTTCAATATTCTGTAAAAGTAATTTTTTTGTTTTTTAACTTAAACCAAAAGTTTAGATTTTCTTACCAGATATAATTATTTTTAACACTGCACCAATTTATTTAAATATGTTTAATATGCTATTTCAATTTTTGAATTCCAGAGACACTATCATACCAGGAAACTGATTAAAAAAAACCTTATCATTATAAAATGAATTAGAATGCTAAATGTGCTTAAACGATAATTTGAAGTTGGAAGGTAATAAAGTAACTACACATTACCATATTTCCATCACTAGATATCTGAAGAACTTCTTTCACATATTCTTGAGAAGCATACTCCTTTAGAAGCTCCACACACACATCCTCTGAATCAAGTATGCTCACCTAAAAAAAAAAACCCAAAAAATCAGTAATAATTATTTTGTTTACTAGAACAGCTCTGACATACATAATACTTAGGAGTACTTAACCATGGCAGAAACAAATATTGAAGTCAAAATCAAATAGCTGCTTCACTACAACAGTCCAGATCAGAGGTATATTTGAGCACAACTGTGAACCATATGGTGCAAAGGTAAGAATGTATAATGAAGTGTCAAATGATAATCAATGAGCAGAAAGCAAACAGAAGGTAGGGTGGAGAATAAGGACTTTGAAAAGATAATAGCAAGCCAAACAAAGGCAAGGATGAAATGGGAAGTAAAATGCGAACAAAGAACAGGATAAAGATAGAATTAAAAAAACACACAGCATTCTCAGTTCACATACAATAATTTTTTTTTTTTTTTTTTTTTTTTTTGAGACGGAGTCGCGCTCTGTCGCCCAGGCTGGAGTGCAGTGGCGCGATCTCGGCTCACTGCAAGCTCCGTCTCCCGGGTTTACGCCATTCTCCTGCCTCAGCCTCCCGAGTAGCTGGGACTACAGGCGCCCGCCACCTCACCCGGCTAGGATTTTGTATTTTTTAGTAGAGACGGGGTTTCACCGTGTAGACCAGGATGGTCTCGATCTCCTGACCTCGTGATCCACCTGTCTCGGCCTCCCAAAGTGCTGGGATTACAGGCTTGAGCCACCGCGCCCGGCCAATAATTTTTAAACTCTAAATTTAAATGTGCATATGCCTTTTCTTTAGTTCCAGATGCTAAAAAAAAAAAAGTTATATTTTCTAGTTTTTTAAAAATTGAGATGGGATTAAATTTAGAAACAATAAAAATAGAAGCAAAAGGATAATATTAGCTCACTGATTGGAATTATGAACAAAATAATCTTTAACACAGCATAGAGCCAGTATTATTTTAAAATGTTTTTCATTCAAATCTACTTTAAATTAATAATTTAAAATTCAAAACGTATCAGTATCAATTCACTATTCTTAAGAAGACAGGGAAACAAGAGCTATTTTTCCATAAACACCCAGTCTCTTTTCTCTTTAATAAAGTTGATCATGTATACACCCCAAAGTTACAAGGACATTACAGAGGACTAAAAAATATGTTCTCAAGAATTGTATTCTCAAGTAAAATGTTATATAGTAACTTAGGAAAATAACAGACATACCACAGCCTTTTTTGTTTTCTGTCTGATTGGTTTTAACCTGTGAGCAACCAACGGAGATGTAATGCTTCTTAATGTACGATTCTGATAACCCAATGGTGGCTCCATACCCCTAGTCTTGCTCTGTTCAGAAAGAGGATCTGAGCCAAAAACACATTCTTGTTGGATTATCTCAGGTTTACTGTGAAGTGCAGTCATATATTTCACGGTATTTGGCTGTTTTACAGAATGTGCATTATCAGAAGCATCAGAGTTCTTTTTGACTTTTGTATCAGTCCAGGCATTTTTTGATGTGTCCTTCTGCAAATCTGGATGGCCCTGGAAATCCCGGTTTGGGCTGATGCTGTCATATCCAGTAGTTTTTCTTAAATGAGCTGTAATATACATAGAATGAAGCAATTTAGTAAATAACTAAAAACACAAGTTGACCCAAAACAATGTCACTCTGATTATAATAGCATTTTTTAAACAAAAGAAATCTAGTAAAAAAAACAAAATAAGAGCTCATAATTTTCTAACAAATAAGCAGTTTAAGACATGACTTTGAAAGAACATTTTAAACCAGATCGTGAAGAAATATCTTTAGTATTCCTAAGACTAAGACACAAAAGATATTAACATAAAATTAATTTTTCAATTAAGGCAAAAACCAGTCACTATATGGTCACCTATTAATCCTAAAGCATGCAATCGCCAATGCTCCAACAAAAGCAGATTTGAGTTCCCAAGTAATCATTCTACATGAGAAAAATATATAAATTTACTCTCTTCAAGCTAAGAACTGTCTAGCCCATCTTTATTTAGAAATACGTGTAATTAATGAAAATATGCAACTAAAAGCAAAAACACTATATGAACAGCTTTAACAGTAATATTTAACATTACAAATGTACTTGCACACATTTTTTAAAAAAGTCATTAATTTTACCAATTTTTATTTTGTATGGTTTTAAAGTTCACATACAGAACAGCATCTTTTAAAGGCTTCAAATGATTAGATTACATAAAACTTGGTAAGGCAATTTTTCAATGCTGAACTCTAAAAATTTGAATTACAATTTTTTTCTTAAATGACTTTTTAGTGCTTTCCCCCCACTCTCATTATGACAGAAAGTATTTTGTATCAAATAATATACTGAAAAATTGCAGGAGCACTAGTGGATTATTATAAACAAGGTTATTTCTCCATCTCAGACAAGTCTGTGTTACTAAATATAAGTATATGTAAACACAACAGATGTGAAAAATTAAGTATGTGGCAGTTTTATAGTTTAAAAAACAAACCTGAATTATCATCTCCAATTAGTACAAAAGATTAATTTCCTTTTGGGCTTCTGAGAATAATATACATTAAAAAAAGAAAACAAGAATAGACTCAAGATAACATACAACTCTCTGCTTAAATTACAGCTGTATTATTTGCTTTTTGTCTATGAGGTAATACTATACTTGGTAAAAAATCATCTCCTCCTCTCCATATGTCTTTTTTATTCTTTTTTCCATCACTATTTTCCAATCCACCTCCTGTGAATCTGTCATGTTCATTTTTTAACCTTCAAACTCTGTATTATAAACAACATAATGACTTGGATGATAGCTGTTTAAAAATGTTTAGGTTTTAGTAGCTCTGTACTTTAGTGTGAGGTCCTACTGGTACCCTATAATGTCCTTATCAGCTTCCACTTAAAAATAAGGTCAATCATCTTTTGATTATTTTATGGGCACTGATAGAAGGTGCTGATTAGGCCGGGCGCGGTGGCTCAAGCCTGTAATCCCAGCACTTTGGGAGGCCGAGACGGGTGGATCACGAGGTCAGGAGATCGAGACCATCCTGGCTAACACAGTGAAACCCCGTCTCTACTAAAAAATACAAAAATCTAGCCGGGCGAGGGGGTGGGCGCCTGTAGTCCCAGCTACTCGGGAGGCTGAGGCAGGAGAATGGCGTAAACCCAGGAGGCAGAGCTTGCAGTGAGCTGAGATCCGGCCACTGCACTCCCGCCCTGGCGACAGAGCGAGACTCCGTCTCAAAAAAAAAAAAAAAAAAAAAAAAAAAAAAAAAAATAGAAGGTGCTGATTATAGAGAGGCTGCAAGAGCAGGGGTTAAGAATAAAGTCTCCGAGCCAGACTATCTATGTCCGAACCCTGGCTCCTCTACTGAATGGTCACATAGCTTGGGCAAATTGAGCTGTATACCCAGTTTCCTCATCTGTAAGACAGAGATAATAACAGTATCTTCCTCATTTTTTTTGTGAGAACTTAATATATGTTAAACATTAAGGACAGTGGCTGACTGATAGCAACTATTCAAACACTGTAAGACAGCTTTATTGAGACATACTGAAAGTGCTTTGTTTTTCTTCTGAGACAGAGTCTCGCTCTATCACCCAGGCTGGAGTGCAGTGGCGTGATCTCAGCTCACTGCAACCTCTGTCTCCCGGGTTCAAGTGATTCTTGTGCCTCAGCCATCCAAGTAGGTGGGATTACAGGTGTGTGCCACCACGTCCAGCTAATTTTTTTTTTTTTTTTTTTTTTTGAGACGGAGTCTCGCTGTCACCCAGGCTGGAGTACAGTGGCCGATCTCAGCTCACTGTAAGCTCCGCCTCCCGGGTTCACGCCATTCTCCTGCCTCAGCCTTCCGAGCAGCTGGGACTACAGGCGCCGGCCACCACGCCCAGCTAGTTTTTGTATTTTTTAGTAGAGACGGGGTTTCACCGTGTTAGCCAGGATGGTCTCGATCTCCTGACCTCGTGATCCGCCCGTCTCGGCCTCCCAAAGTGCTGGGATTACAGGCTTGAGCCACCGCACCCGGCCTAATTTTTGTATTTTTAGTAGATACGGGGTTTCACCATGTTGGCCGGGCTTGTCTTGAATGCCTGACCTCAAGTGATCTGCCTGGCTTGGCCTCCCAAAGTGCTAGGATTACAGGCATGAGCCACCACACCTGGCCAATGCTTTTTTTTTTTCTGAGACAGGGTCTCTGTCTCTTGTCACACAGGCTGGAGTGCAGTGTGATAATAGCTCACTGCAGCCTTGAACTCCTGGGCTCAGGCAATCCTCCCGGCTTAGCTTCTCAAGTAGCTGGCACTACAGGTACATGCCACTACACTCAACTGATTTTTTATTTTTTGTAGATACAGGGTCTTGTTATGTGCCCAAACTGGTCTTGAACTCCTGGCCTCAAGCAATCCACCTGCCTTGGCCTCACAAGTGTTGGGATTACAGACATGAACTACTGCACCAAGCAAGAAAATGATTTTCTTAAAAATCTCAAATAGAACACTGCAATGCTTGGTAAGTGTCCAAGTAATTAATTCTTGATTAAATACTCCATTAAAAACTCACCATTTATTTGCAGATTCCCAAACCACTGTTGTACCGTTTCAGTCTGAGGTGTCAGGTCTGCAAATGGAAAAGGAGTTTTTCCTGGACAAAGATGACTGGAGCTATATAAACAAACAAAAAAATCTCATAAGCTAATAAAAAACTATCAGGTAACTTTTTAAGGTAAAAATATTAGAAAAAGATTTCTTCTGATTTGAATACTTGAACATTTTAGAATAACTATAGAAAATAATATTGGCATAACTATGCTATCTCTAAAAAGCTAAACTCCCATGCCAAAATGCCCAGGGCACTTTGACAGCATTTCTATATGGCTACTGCCCTCTTATAATTTAAGCATAAAAATCAAAAAATGAACAGAAAAAGAAAAAAATCACATACTACAGTCACTAAAAATTAGTTTTCATGTTGGAAGCAGTCAGTGTTATGAACACTCAGGCTCAGCTTTTCTATCTATGTATACAGTTATTATTAAAGTATTTTGGGGGTAAGGCATGATTAATATATGATACTTTGCACTGGAGACTCACTCCATATAAAATTAAAAAATAAGACTAAGAATTTCCAAATATTAATTTTATAAACACATTCATGAACACACACACTCCTTTTAAGACTGTTAACCACAGGTCAAAATCCATATGACAGTGTTTTTTTTTTTTTTTTTTTTTAAGACATTCCTTTCCCTGGTAACCCCCCGCTTAGATGCAGCTTCATATTTATACTAGTATAACGTTACCAAAAACCAAAATGCCTTTGATAGAATTATTCTTACAGTGCTTGATTGTTATCAGGTCTTTCAAAAGATCCAGAACTACTGGATGTCTTTTCTTTAAAGAAGTTAAAAATGTTGGCATTGTTGTTTGTGGGTGAGTCTCTCTCTTCATTTTCACCTCCTCCTAATCTTTTGGACATTGAAAGCATTTCTGCTGAGTGACAACGTTCCATTGTATATGTTTTTGCTCGAGATTGACTATTAGAAGTGCCGGATCTATCAGAGGAATAAGCTCTACGAAGGTATCGAGAATGTGGCCTTTCTTCTGCATCTTGAATTACTCTTCCCCTTCCACTATTACTGGTTTCTTGATTTCCCCACTGAGTATAAAAACTACTTCCATCTCCTGAAGAAGAAAAATCATTTGAACTTTTATTCTTTGGAAATACAGTCATTTTATTTGGGAGTGGCTGACCAATCAAAAGTCTTCTTTTGTCAAATAAACTACCACTTATACTGGTACTGGAAGAAGCTGTAATTGCAGTAGAAATTGTGGCATGCCCACTATCAATTGAGTCTTCCACAGTTCCTAAATCTTTACTTTTCGTTGAAGAATTTTGGGACATAAAAGGATGGTCCAATACTGAAGACAGACTTAAACGATCTGCTGGATTTCTACGAAGTAACTGGTGAATAAGGTCCTTGGCCTCTATTGACAAAAAAGTTGGCATTTCATAATCTGCCAATACTACTTTATTTAATGTGTTCTTGACTGTGTCAGTGTCAAAGGGTGGTCTCCCGATAAGTAATGAATAAAACATACAGCCCAGGGACCAAACATCAGATTCAAGGCCATGTGCACTTCGAGTGGCAATTTCCGGTGAAATGTAGTTAGGAGTTCCACATAATGTATAGTGCTTTTCATGTGGCATTTTCAACTGAGTTGCCAGCCCAAAATCAGCAATCTTGATGTTCATATTACGAGTAAGTAAGAGGTTAGAAAGTGTGAGGTCCCGGTGTAGTATACCATGAGAATGAAGATACAACATCCCTGTAATGATCTGGTGCATGAAGTGTCGAGCTGTTAGGATTTAAAAAAAAGATAATTTACAATTGAGAAACTCTGGAAGATTCAGCATCTAGTATTTAGTATACATTATGAAACCCAGGTAAATGTTCTAGAGCATTGTAGTAGAACACTGGCTTGGAGCTTAGATTTACCAGCCACTTTAATTACCAGCAATTACCAGAGTGGTACCATCACACCACTCTAAAGATATCATATCAACCTTTAAGAAAACTAGGCATTCCTTTTAATCTTTGTTCTTTCCAACTGATGAGTGTTTTACATGCAGTTAAGAGAAGCTTAATTTTTTTTAGCAATTAAGAGTCATTAGGGTAACCATGGCAATTAAGAAAAACAGTTGCACACTGGGCCAGGCACGGTGGCTCACACCTGTAATCCCAGCACTTTGGGAGGCTGAGACGGGCAGATCATGAGGTCAGGAGATCGAGACCATTCTGGCTAACACAGTGAAACCCCATCTCTACTAAAAATACAAAAAAATTAGCTGGGCGTTGTGGCAGGCGCCTGTAGTCCCAGCTACTCAGAAGGCTGAGGCAGGAGAATGGCGTGAACTCGGGAGGCGGAGCTTGCAGTGAGCCAAGATAGAGCTACTGCACTCCAGCCTGGGTGACAGAGCAGGACTCCGTCTCAAATAAAAAAAAAAAAAAAAAAAAGAAAAAAAACAATTGCACAAACATTTCATACATATATTCTAATTGTTAAAAAAAAGAAAAAGCTACAGTTCCATCGATGTCCCCCAAACTCTCCCAAGTACTCAGTGTGTAAGTTTTTTTTTTTTTTTTTTAGGATGGAGTCTTGCTGTCACCAGGCTGGAGTGCAGTGGCACAATCTCAGCTCACTGCAATCTCTGCCTCCAGGGTTCAAGCAATTCTCCTGCCTCAGCTTCCCGAGTAGCTGGGATTACAGGAGAGCACCACCACACCCAGCTAATTTTTTTGTATTTTCAGTAGTGACGGGGTTTCACCATGTCAGCTAGGATGGTCTTGATCTCCAGACCTTGTGATCCATCCACCTCAGCCTCCCAAGTAGCTGGGATTACAGGCATGAGCCACCATGCCCGGCTAATTTTTGCATTTTTATTAGAGACAGGGCTTCACCATGTTGGCCAGGCTGGTCTCGAACTCCTGACCTCAGGTGATCTACCTGCCTCAGCCTCCCAAAGTGCTGGGATTACAGGCGTGAGCCACTGCGCCCGGCCTAATAAGGCCTTTTTTATGAAGTATTATAAAAAATGCAGTAGTCATTATCAATATGAGTATCATTTTTTTTCAATTTGTATTATTTCTTTGCAATAAACGTCCAACATGGAACCTGAGTCAAAGAATATAAATATTTCCATAACTCTAATGTTATGCCCAAATTGTTTTCCAAATGGCTTACATAGATTCAGATGTACAAGAAGCCTATCAGCAACTACTTCTGTTAGCTTGTCTGTAATCTCAGTTAGCAGAGCAAGATAACTTGAAAACAATCATTTGTGTTAATGTATAGACCTTATTTGGTTCTGCTTTGAACTGCAAAAAATCATGAGAAATTGAGGAAATCTGAAGCTATATATTTGATAGTAAAGAATTATTAGGTGTGATAATGACTTTGTGGCTATGTTTTTAAAGAAATCTATATTTTGAAATATTTATAGTTAAAAATATGTCTATAATTTGTGTCAAAATACTTTGGAAAATCAGGGTAATAAAAAAGGTAAAGATGAAATAATATGACCATGAGTCACTAGTTTGGGAAGCTGAGTGTTAAGTTCAGGGGACTCATTATAGAACACTACTTGTATGTTTCATGTTTTCTATAATAAACAGTTTCAATGGCTATTTGTGCTTGATTTAGAACCACTTTATAGTCACCAATGGCATCCTAAAAAGCTTACTACATTTGAAAAGATACACAGTAAACTGCTACTAATAATTTAATCTAAAATGTTTTAAGGATAGAAGGGTAACAAATTTCTTACTTTACTACTGTAATAATTGAATTGTTTTAAGAATTAGCAGCTTGGGATGCAGGAAATCTTTTCTAGCTTAAAGTAACAATTCAAACAGTTTTACTATATATTACAAAATAGCATATTCCTCAAAACTACACTTTAAAATGCAAAACTTTTATCCACCCAAACAAAACAAACAAAAACAGACGCCTACCTTCATTTTCTGAGAAAGGTTTCACTCTATTCTTTAGATACCTGTTCATTTCTCCATTATGGCACATTTCTAATACCAGATATACATAATTGCTATCTTCAAAATAGTTATAAAGCTGAAATGTGAAAGGGCATAATAAATTAAAATATTCAAATTTCACTGTCCTTGGTCACTTCTACAAAATTTGTATCTTACCTCCAAGATAGAAGGATGCTTCAATTGGCAATGTATTTTCACCTCATTTTGGACTCTCTGTACCATTCCTGCTTTGTACATGGCTTTCTTATCTATCTAAAAATAACAGGTTTAAATGTTGATAGACTTTCAAATGTAAACTGGTTGAAAGTGAACTTTGAAAATAAAGTATACTTTAATTTAAAATAGACTGAAGTCCTTTTACACGTCTTTGCGGTCAACCTACTGTTATCTGTTTTCCCCATGTACCTAGCAGAGTGCTCGGCAGACAGAATGCTTGGTAAAAGTTTGCCCAGTTAATTCTAATATCCTATCTCAATTTAAATAATCTAATAGCACAACCAGCCTAACTGTAAGAAAAAAAAAATCCCAATTCAGGCAAATTTTAAAGCAAAACCTCCATTTCTTTTTCTAAGTGGTTTAGATAAATGATTTTTTTGTTTTTTTAAAGACAGGGTCTTACTCTGTCACCTAGGCTGGAGTGCAGTGACACGATCACAGTTCACTGCAGCCTCAACCTCCCACGCACAGGCAATCCTGCCACCTCAGCCTCCTGAGTAGCTGGGGCCACAGGCACATGCCGCCATGCCCAGCTAATGTTTTTTTTTTTTTTGAGATGGAGTTTTGCTCTTGTTGCCTGGGCTGGAGTGCAATGGTGCGATCTTGGCTCACCACAACCTTTGCCTCCCGAATTCAAGAGATTCTCCTGCTCAGCCTCCAGAGTAGCTAGGATGACAGGTGTGCACCACCACACCTGGCTAATTTGTTATTTTTAGTAGATGGGGTTTCTCCATGTTAGTCAGGCTGGTCTTGAACTACCGACCACAGGGGATCCACCCGCCTCGGCCTCCCAAAGTACTGGGATTACAGGTGTGAGCCACCGTGCCCAACACCGGCTAATTTTTGTATTTTTGGTAGAGAGGAGGTTTCACCATGTTGCACAGTTGTTTTCAAACTCCTGAACTCAGGCGATCCACCTGCCTCAGCCTCCCAAAGTGTTAAGGTTACAGGCGTGAGCCACCCACTCGGCTGACAAATGATTCTTAATTTGCTTATGTTTATGTTACTCCTATTAGACTGACTTCTAACAATCAAGAATAATATTTTGTATTGTTACAGGGAAATACAGAATTATACACAGTGAACTCTTACAAACAAATTATTTGTTAGTTGATTTCTACTAACTACTCCAAGTATGGATAATTACACCATAAACGAGGTCTACTGAACATTAATGAAGATAAAACTTATTTAAGCAAGGTCAAGGCTTTCCTAAAATATTCTTAAGTTCAACGGCTGGACTTGGCACTATTGTCTTCTGCCTATGCAAAGTGTTCCTTACACCATAATCAAAGGAAAGGCTGGTGGGTAAGGAGTTTCTTACATTTCTGATACCTCTCTTCTTACTTGCAAAGTACAGGAGAGAAGTTGATTAGTTTATTCTTACCATTTTGATTGCAACTTCCAAACCAGTGTGAATGGACTCAGCTCTGTAGACACCAGCAAATGATCCTTTACCAAGCAGATTTCCAACTTTAAAATCCTTAAAAGTTAAAATTAAAGATTATGTATGATGACTCACAGTAGAAAGGAAGATGGGAAGGGGATGGAAAAAGAAGATAAAATGGATCGAGTGGGGAATTTGACAAAATTCAGGCAGGTATTACACCTCGATGCAGCAGGTGTCTAGGGTGGAAGGCATGTTGACTCCGTGCGGAGATCCCTGAGCTTCCAGGCTGGACTGGAAGCTCAGGGTGATGGTGCACCCTAGTGATCTGGTTCCTCAACCTCAGTGCAGCCTAAGCGCCCTCCTCCCATCTCCAGCCAACCCCTGGGAGCCGAGGGCCTGGTCAGAATCCCGCCGCAGCTCCCGCCGGAGATAACCGCCATCCCTTTGGAGAAGTGGGAGGTAGCCCTGCCCTGCTGTAGCGCGGCAGCTCGGGCGGGATTGCTGACAGAAAGCCGCAGTGCCTGGGGACACTGCCAGGCGGCGAGGGCCTCACCTATCCCGCCTCCTCTACTCTTACAGACTCCGCGGGGCGGGCCGCTCCGCCCCTAAACAGCTGGGGCCTGGGCGGTTGGGACCCTCCCTAAGTACCTCGGTGCCCGCCCCGCAGCCGTTAGCTTCCTTCGCTCCCCTTCCCAGAGCGGTCTCGTGTCATCCCACAACTACTCCCAGCCGCCCCGCTGCAGACTGCCTAGTCTTTTCACCTCGATCTTCTCCCCGATGCAGGTCGCCATATTTCCAGGCCCTGGCCTGGGTTCTCTGGATTAGTTTCCTTCACGCAGTCCCTTCGAGGCAGCGCTCCAAGCAGCCAGCCGGTCTTGGCGCCCATCAGGCTCGGCTCTCTAGACCGCCGCTCCAGGCGACGACGCTAAAACCACGGAAAGTTCTCCCTGACACCTTCCGAAGCCTGGCCGGTGCCTATGCACTCCCATTTTGAAAAACTCCCGCCGGTTGCCGTCCGAGCCAGGCTGGTGGTGACGTAACGAGAAGGATCACTCCGGAAAGGCTGAGTCGGGGCGCGCATGCGCGGCAGACACTCTTTTGCAGCCGGCCCAGGGTTCCAGACTTCTGGGCCAAGGGCCGGAAGCGCTGCGGAGACTTCGGGCTTGGGCAGGAGTATGTCGCAGGCCCACTCTCGGAAGACCTCCTGAAGACGGGTAAAAGAGCAGGCCTTAAAGATGGGACACTTATAGCTAATCGGTTACTTCACGGTCCGAAATACCACTTCTAATTCCGGAAAGGGTTTAAAACTATTTTAAAATGTCAAGCGTTTAAGACTTGACCGGGCCGGGCGCGGTGGCTCAAGCTTGTAATCCCAGCACTTTGGGAGGCCGAGACGGGCGGATCACGAGGTCAGGAGTTTGAGACCATCCTGGCTAACACGGTGAAACCCCGTCTCTACTAAAAAAATACAAAAAGCTAGCCGGGCGAGGTGGCTGGCGCCTGTAGTCCCAGCTACTCGGGAGGCTGAGGCAGGAGAATGGCGTGAACCCGGGAGGCGGAGCTTGCAGTGAGCTGAGATCTGGCCACTGCACTCCAGCCCGGGACAGAGCAAGACTCCGTCTCAAAAAAAAAAAAAAAAAAAAAAAAATATATATATATATATATATATATATATATAAGACTTGACGGAACAGGGAAAAAAACATTACCCTCCTTTAAGGAACACCGTTTACACCACTACCGCTTATTCCGTAGTTTGTTATAACTGTAATAAGTGTGTACGGTACCTTAAGAACTCCATTCTTTATTTTGGTAAACTCCTAAAGTATTTAACATTATAATATCATTTGTATAATAACTTACAGTTAGGAGATCTCTCATACACGTAATTTGTATGGACCAAAAGAGACCTCTGTAAGTTTGGGATGGTGTTTTGCAGGTGAGAAAAGTGTGATGCTTAAGGAAGGATATATAACAAACAAGTAGAGCACAAACTTAGATCTCTGTTATTAAATGAAAGCTCTTTTCCTCGATGTTAGTGTATATTTCTTTTTCTTTTTTTTTTGAGATGGAGTCTCTCACTGTCATCCAGGCTGGAGTGCAGTGACTCGATCTCAGCTCACTGCAGCCTCCATCTCCTGGGTTTCAGCGATTCTCCTTCCTCAGTCTCCCGGGTAGCTGGGATTTACAGGTACGTGCCACCACGCCTGGCTAATTTTTGTATTTTTAGTAGAGACGGGGTTTCACCATGTTGGCCAGGCTGGTCTGGAACTCCTGATGTCAGGTGATCCGCCCGCGTCGGCTTCCCAAAGTGCTAGGAATACAGGCGTGAGCCTCCAAGCCCTGCCCATTTTTGTTTTTTGTTTTTTAAACTTTGTATTTTGAAATAATTTTAAGCTTACAGAAAAGTTATAAGAATAATAGAGAACTCCTATTGTCCTTTACTGAGATCCACCAATTCTTAACATTTTGCCACACTTGTTTTACTATTCTTCATGTATAATATACATGTATAAATATATAAATAATGAGTCTATTATTTCTATTTTATGAATCATTCTAAAATAGGTTACATACACTATGCTCTTTTACCCCTTATTTCTAAAGTGTGAATTTCTTAAGAACCAGGGTATCCTCTTGAATGTTTATCAAACTAAGGATATTTAACATTGATACAATATTTATATGAAATCTAATCTACAGCCAATATTCAGATTTGTCAATTTTTCCAGTAATGTCTTAATTTAACATTTTTTTCCCTCCAATATAGATCTAGTACAGGATCACATACTATATTTAGTTACCATATCTTTTTAATCTCCTTTAATATAGAAGAGTTCCCTCGCATTTGTATTTTTGTGACATTGAGATTTTGGAAGAGTGCAGGCGAATTATTTATCATTTGTTCATTTGTTCATTTCAGTATTAGGTATAGTTGACAAAAATTGTATTTATTCAAGTTATACAGCATGATGATTTGATATACATAATACATTGTGAAATGATTACAACAATCAAATTGACACATTGTCACCACCCTTAGGGGTGTATGTGTGTGTGTGTTGCAGTTATTTTACAGAATCTTCCCTACTTTGGGTTTATCTCATGTTTCCTCATGATTAGATTGAGGTTATGTATTCCTGATTGTAATATTACATATGTGAGGTTATATTCTTTACATGAGACCACATTTGGAGGCACACGATATTGTCTCTCATTAGTGATGTTAATTTGATCCTAGTTTCTCCACTGTATAAATTGCTGGTTTTCCTCTTGCAACTAATAAGCAATCTATGGGGGAGACACTTGAATTTTCTGCAAATAGTCTGCTCCTCAGCAAACCCCTCTCTCACAATTTAGCAGTATTGTTGATTTTTCCTAAACTAGTCTTTACTATGATAGTTACAAAATAATTGTTCTCCCTCCATATGTAGTAGAAACAATTTTGCCAAAAAGAAGAGCCCTGCCTGGTGTGGTGGCTCAAGTCTGTGATCCCAGCACTTTGGGAAGTTGATGCAAGCAGATCGCTTGAGCCCAGGAGTTCCAGACCAGCCTGGGCAAAATAGCGGAAACCCGGTCTCTACAAAAAAGTACAAAATTTAGCTGGGGGAGGTGGCTTGCACCTGTGGTCCCAGCTACTTGGGAAGCTGAGATGGAAAGATCACTTGAACCTGGGTGGCTAAGGCTGCAGTGTGCCAGGATCACGCCACTGCACCACAGCCTAGGTGACAGAGCGATACCCTGTCAAAACAAACAAAAAAACCAGAAGAGCCCTACATTTTGCCCTGTTTGATGGTACACAGATGGTCCCCAACTTATGATGGTACAATTTATGATATTTTGTCTTTACAATGTATTTATTAGGGTATTAGATGCATTTTTACAAATTATTATTATACTTTAAATTCTAGGGTACATGTGCACAACGTGCAGGTTTCATCTGCTGTGTTGGTGTGCTGCACCCATTAACCCGTCATTTACATTAGGTATATCTCCTAACAGGCCCCAGTGTGTGATGTTCTCCATCCTGTGTCCAAGTGTTCTCGTTGTTCAGTTCCCACCTATGAGTGAGAACATGCGGTGTTTGGTTTACTGTCCTTGCCATAGTTTGCTCAGAATGATTTCCAGCTTCATCCATGTCCCTGCAAAGGTCATGAACTCATCCTTTTTTGTGGCTGCATAGTATTCCATGGTGTATATGTGCCACATTTTCTTAGTCCAGTCTATCATTGATGGACATTTGGATTGGTTCCAAGTCTTTGCTATTGTGAATAGTGCCGCAACAAA
The DNA here is from genome assembly GCF_007565055.1 of Rhinopithecus roxellana. Taxonomy (NCBI): domain Eukaryota; kingdom Metazoa; phylum Chordata; class Mammalia; order Primates; family Cercopithecidae; genus Rhinopithecus; species Rhinopithecus roxellana. The sequence goes on along the minus strand of NC_044550.1, from coordinate 64,431,313 downwards.
CATACGTGTGCATGTGTCTTTATAGCAGCATGATTTATAATCCTTTGTATATACTCAGTAATGGGATGCTGGGTCAAATAGTATTTCTAGTTGTAGATCCTTGAGGAATCGCCACACTGTCTTCCACAATGGTTGAACTAGTTTACAGTCCCACCAACAGTGTAAAAGTGTTCCTATTTCTCCACATCCTCTTCAGCACCTGTTGTTCCTGACCTTTTTAATGATCGCCATTCTAACTGGTGTGAGGTGGTATCTCATTGTGGTTTTGATTTGCATTTCTCTGATGGCCAGTGATGATGAGCATTTTTTCATGTGTCTGTTGGCTGCATAATGTCTTCTTTTGAGAAGTGTCTGTTCATATCCTTTGCCCACTTTTTGATGGGGTTGTTTGGCTTTTTCTTGTAAATTTGTTTAATTTCTTTGTAGATTCTGGATATTAGCCCTTTGTCAGATGGGTAGATTGCAAAAATTTTCTCCCATTCTGTAGGTTGCCTGTTCACTCTGATGGTAGTTTCTTTTGCTGTGCAGAAGCTCTTTAGTTTAATTGATCCCATTTGTCAATTTTGGCTTTTGTTGCCATTGCTTTTGGTGTTTTAGACATGAAGTCTTTGCCCATGCCTATGTCCTGAATGGTATTGCCTAGGTTTTCTTCTAGGGTTTTTATGGTTTTAGGTTTAACATGTAAGTCTTTAATCCATCTTGAATTAATTTTTGTATAAGGTATAAGGAAGGGATCCAGTTTCAGCTTTCTACATATGGGCTAGCCAGTTTTCCCAGCACCATTTATTAAATAGGGAATCCTTTCCCCATTTCTTGTTTTTGTCAGGTTTGTCAAAGATCAGATGGTTGTAGATGTGTGGTATTATTTCTGAGGGCTCTGTTCTGTTCCATTGGTCTGTATCTCTGTTTTGGTACCAGTACCATGCTGTTTTGGTTACTGTAGCCTTGTAGTATAGTTTGAAGTCCAGTAGCGTGATGCCTCCAGCTTTGTTCTTTTGACTTAGGATTGTGTTGGCAATGCAAGCTCTTTTTTGGTTCCATATGAACTTTAAAGCAGTTTTTTTCCAATTCTGTGAAGAAAGTCATTGGTAGCTTGATGGGGATGGCATTGAATCTATAAATTACCTTGGGCAGTATGGCCATTTTCACGATATTGATTCTTCCTATCGAGGGACATGGAATGTTCTTCTATTTGTTTGTGTCCTCTTTTATTTCATTGAGCAGTGGTTTGTAGTTCTCCTTGAAGAGGTCCTTTACATCCCTTGTAAGTTGGATTCCTAGGTATTTTATTCTCTTTGAAGCAATTGTGAATGGGAGTTCACTCATGATTTGGCTCTCTGTCTGTTATTGGTGTATAGGCATGCTTGTGATTTTTGCACATTGATTTTGTATCCTGAGACTTTGCTGAAGTTGCTCATCGGCATAAGGAGATTTTGAGCTGAGAGGATGGGGTTTTCTAAATATACAATCGTGTCATCTGCGAACAGAGACAATCTGACCTCCTCTTTTCCTAATTGAATACCCTTTATTTCTTTCTCCTGCCTGATTGCCCTGGCCAGAACTTCCAACACTATGCTGAATAGGAGTGGTGAGAGAGGGCATCCCTGTCCTGTGCCAGTTTTCAAAGGGAATGCTTCCAGTTTTTGCCCATTCAATATGATATTGGCTGTGGGTTTGTTATAAATAGCTCTTATTATTTTGAGATACGTCCCATCGATACCTAATTTATTGAGAGTTTTTAGCATGAAGGGCTGTTGAATTTGTCGAAGGCCTTTTCTGCATCTATGAGATAATCATGTAGTTTTTGTCTTTGGTTCTGTTTATATGCTGGATTATGTTTATTGATTTGCATATGTTGAACCAGCCTTGCATCCCAGGGATGAAGCCCACTTGATCATGGTGGATAAGCTTTTTGATGTGCTGCTGGATTTGGTTTGCCAGTATTTTATTAAGGATTTTTACATCGATGTTCATCAGGGATATTGGTCTAAAATTTTCTTTTTTTGTTGTGTTTCTGCAGGGCTTTGATATCAGGATGATGCTGCCCTCATAAAATGATTTAGGGAAGATTCTCTCTTTTCCTGTTGAGTGGAATAGTTTCAGAAGGAATGGTACGAGCTCCTCTTTGTACCTCTGGTAGAATTCAGCTGTGAATCCGTCTGGTCCTGGACTTTTTTTGTTTGGTAGACTATTAATTATTGCCTTAGTTTCAGAGCCTGTTATTGGTCTATTCAGGGATTTAACTTCTTCCTGGTTTAGTATTGGTAGGGTGTATTTGTCCAGGAATTTATCCATTTCTTCTAGATTTTCTGGTTTATTTGTGTAGAGATGTTTATAGTATTCTCTGATGGTAGTTTGTATTTCTGTGGGATCGGTGGTGATATCCCCTTTATGATTTTTTATTGCGTCTATTTGATTCTTTCTTTTCTTCTTCATTAGTCTTGCTAGCGGTCTATCAATTTTGTTGATCTTTTCGAGAAAAGCAGCTCCTGGAATCATTGTTTTTTTTTGAAAGGTTTTTTGTGTCTCTATCTCCTTCAGTTCTGCTCTGATCTTAGTTATTTCTTGCCTTCTGCTAGCTTTTGAAGGTGTTTGCTCTTGCTTCTCTGGTTGTTTTAATTGAGATGTTAGGGTGTCAATTTTAGATCTTTCCTGCTTTCTCTTGCGGGCATTTAGTGCTATAAATTTCCCTCTTCACACTGCTTTAAATGTGTCCCAGAGATTCTGTTTCTTTGTGTCTTTGTTCTCATTGGTGTCAAAGAACATCTTTATTTCTGCCTTCATTTCGTTATGTACCCAGTAGTCATTCAGGAGCAGGTTGTTCAGTTTCCATGTAGTTGTGTGGTTTTGAGTGAGTTTCTTAATCCTGAGATCTAGTTTGATTGCACTGTGGTCTGAGAGACAGTTTGTTATAATTTCTGTTCTTTTACATTTGCTAAGGAGTGTTTTACTTTTAACTATGTGGCTAATTTTGGAATAAGTGCGATATGGTGCTAAGAAAAATGTATGTTCTGTTGATTTGGGATGGTGAGTTCTGTAGATGTCTATTAGGTCCGCTTGGTGCAGAGCTGAGTTCAATTCCTGGATATCCTTGTCAACTGTCTGTCTCGTTGATCTGTCTAATGTTGACAGTGGGGTGTTAAAATCTCCCATTATTATTGTGTGGGAGTCTAAGTCTCTTTGTAGGTCTCTAAGGACTTGCTTTATGAATCTGGGTTCTCCTGTATTGGCTGCATGTATATTTAGGATAGTTAGCTCTTGTTGAATTGATCCCTTTACCATTATGTAATGGCCTTCTTTGTCTCTTTTGATCTTTGATGGTTTAAAGTCTATTTTATCAGAGACTTGGATTGCAACCCCTGCTTTTTTTTGTTGTCCATTTGCTTGGTAGATCTTCCTCCATCCCTTTATTTTGAGCCTATGTGTGTCTCTGCACGTGAGATGGGTCTCCTGAATACAGCACACTGATGGGTCTTGACTCTTTATCCAGTTTGCCAGTCTGTGTCTTTTAATTGGAGCATTTAGCCCATTTACATTTAAGGCTAATATTGTTATGTGTAAATTTGATCCTGTCATTATGATGTTGGCTGGTTATTTTGCTCGTTAGTTGATGCAGTTTCTTCCTAGCATTGATGGTCTTTACAATTTGGCATGTTTTTGCAGTGACTGTTAATGGTTGTTCCCTTCCATATTTAGTGCTTCCTTCAGGAGGTCCTGTAAGGCAGGCCTGGTAGTGACAAAATCTCTCAACATTTGCTTGTCTGTAAAGGATTTTATTTCTCCTTCACTTGTGAAACTTAGTTTGGCTGGATATGAAATTCTGGGCTTACAATTCTTTTCTTTAAGAATGTTGAATATTGGCCCCCACTGTCTTCTGGCTTGTAGAGTTTCTGCCGAGAGATCCGCTGTTAGTCTGATGGGCTTCCCTTTGTGGGTAACCCAAGCTTTCTCTCTGGCTGCCCTTAAGATTTTTTCCTTCATTTCAACTTTGGTGAATCTGACAATTATGTGTCTTGAAGTTGCTCTTCTCGAGAGGTATCTTTGTGGCATTCTCTGTGTTTCCTGAATTTGAATGTTGGCCTGCCTTGCTAGGTTGGGGAAGTTCTCCTGGATAATATTCCGAAGAGTGTTTTCCAACTTGGTTCCATTCTCCCCTTTACTTTCAGGTACGCCAATCAGACGTAGATTTGATCTTTTCACATAGTCCCATATTTCTTGGAGCCTTTGTTCATTTCTTTTTACTTTTTTAAATCTAAACTTCTTGCTTCATTTCTTTCATTTGATCTTCAATCACTGATACCCTTTCTTCCAGTTGATCGAATAGGCTACTGAAGCTTGTGCATGCGTCACGTAGTTCTCGTGCCATGGTTTTCAGTTCCAACAGGTCATTTAAGGTCTTCTGTACACTATTTATTCTAGTTAACCATTTGTCTAATCTTTTTTTCAAGGTTTTTAGCTTCTTGATGATGGGTTCGAACATCCTCCTTTAGCTTGTAGAAGTTTGTTATTACTGATTGTCTGAAGCCTTCTAGTCTCAACTCGTCAAAGTCATTCTCCCTCCTGCTTTGTTCTGTTGCTGGTGAGGAGCTGTGTTCCTTTGCAGGAGAAGAGGTGCTCTGAGTTTTAGAATTTTCAGCTTTTCTGCTCTGGTTTCTCCCCATCTTTGTGGTTTTATCTACCTTTGGTCTTTGATGATGGTGACGTACAGATGGAGTTTTGGTGTGGATATCCTTTCTGTTTGTTAGTTTTTCTTCTAACAGTCAGGACCCTCAGCTGCAAGTCTGTTGGAGTTTGCTGGAGGTCCACTCCATACCCTGTTTGCCTGGGTATCACCAGTGGAGGCTGCAGAACAGCAAATATTGCAGAACAGCAAATGTTGCTGTCTGTTCCTCTGGAAGCTTCGTCTCAGAGGGGTACCTGGCCGTATGAGGTGTCAGCCAGCCCCTACTGGGAGGTGCCTCCCAGTTAGGCTACTCATGGGTCAGGGACCCACTTGAGTCAGCAGTCTGTCCATTCTCAGACCTCAAACTCCGTGTAGTAAGAACCACTACTGTCTTCAAAGCTGTCAGACAGGGATGTTTAAATCTGCAGAAGTTGGAAACTGAGCAACCTGCTCCTGAATGAATACTGAGTACATAATGAAATGAAGGCAGCTATGCCCTATCCCCAGAGGTGGCTCTACAGAGGCAGGCAGGCCTCCTTGAGCTGCGGTGGGCTCCACCCAGTTCAAGCTTCCCGGCCACTTTGTTTACCTACTCAAGCCTCTGCAATGGTGGGCGTCCCTCCCCCAGCCTCGCTGCCACCTTGCAGTTCCATTTTAGACTGCTCTGCTAGCAATGAGCAAGGCTCCGTGGGCATGGGACCCTCCGAGCCAGGTGCAGGATATAATCAACTGGTGTGCCATTTGCTAAGACAGTTGGAAAAGTACAGTATTAGGGTGGGAGTGACTCGATTTTCCAGGTGCCGTCTGTCACAGCTTCCCTTGGCTAGGAAAGGGAATTCACCGACCCCTTGCGCTTCCCGTGTGAGGTGATGCCTTGCCCTACTTTGACTCACACTCCGTGGGCTGCACCCACTGTCCTGCACCCAATGTCCGACAAGCCCTGGTGAGATGAACCTGGTACCTCAGTTGGAAATGCATCAATCACGCATCTTCTGCGTCGCTGACGCTGGGAGCTGTAGACTGGAGCTGTTCCTATTCGGCCATCTAAATGCATTTTTTTGACTTAGGATATTTTTGACTCATGATGAATTCATTGGGATATAGCCCCCTCACAAGTCAAGGAACATCTCTGTGTTAAATATGGATTTAGGGATTCTCAGATTATTGAATCAGTTATAATCCGTTTCCTCAAAGGGTTATAATCCATTACAATCTTTACTTATTTTGCTGTTCAAATTGTCTGAGATTTGTTCAGTGAGAGCTCCTTTCAACCTAGCTGTTTTGATATCACTCATATATATATGTGTGTGTGTGTATATATATATATATTTAGCAGTTGTTTACTTTCTGGTACAAAAAGATGTTCTAATTTTATTTTGGGCTTTCTCTCACCCAGCACTGAAAGGAACCATTTCTGCAAAGTGTCCTGACACCTTATGGTAGAAAATGGTGCTTAAAAAACAATATCTGGGAGCTTAGCAAGCTTATTGTAACTTAGATGTCATTGCATCTATGCCTTTTCAGCAGATGAAACTAAATAAAAAAAATTAGTAATCATGAGTTCAAGTTGATATCACCAATTCTAATCTAATTTTACATAGTTCTTCCTACAACCTTTTATTTCTATTTAAGCACTGTTACCATATATACATAATTTAAAAAATCAAATAGTTATATAACAAATATTAACAAATAAGCATACAAACTCTACATTTCTGCTTCCCAGATGCACCCCTCTTCAATTCATTTAACTTCATTTTTATATATTCCACTGTATTTCTAAATAACATGGTTATTTTCCTTTTTGATTTTTTTTTTTCAGCTATAGATTTAGCTCTATTAACTTTCTATTGTGGAAGATGAGGAAATATTTCTTTAGTTGCTTTTACTTTCACCCCTTGCATTTTTCTTTTCTTTTTTTTTTTTTTTGAGACAGAGTCTTGCTCTGTCACCCAGGCTGGAGTGCAATGGCGCGATCTCAGCTCACTGCAGCCTCCGCCTCCCAGGTTCAAGTGATTCTCCTGCTTCAGTCTCCTGAGTAGCTGGGATTACAGGCACATGCCACCACACCTGGCTAATTTTTGTATTTTTAGTAGAGATGGGATTTCACCATGTTGGCCAGGCTGCTCTCGAACCTCTGACCTCATGTGATCCACCTGCCTCGGCCTCCCAAAGTGCTGGGATTATAGTTGTGAGGCACCACGCCTGGCTACTTTCATCCTTTCATGTCCTCAGTTCTTATGACCTCATTCTCTAAATGTAATTACCTCATAACTTTGTTTTTTGTTTCTGAGACCGAGTTTCGCTCTTGTTGCCCATGCTGGGGTGCAATGACGCGATCTCGGCTCACTGCAACCTCTGCCTTCCAGGTTCAAACAATTCTCCTACCTCAGGCTCCTGAGTAGCTGGGATTGCAGGCATACACCACCACGGCTGGCTAATTTTTGTGTATTTTTAATAGAGACGGGGTTTCTCCATGTTGGTCACGCTGGTCTCGAACTCCTGATCTCAGGTGATCCGCCCACCTCCGCTTCCCAAAGTGCTGGGATTATAGGTGTGAGCCACCACGTCCCGCCTAACTTTTTTTTTTTTTTTTTTGAGACAGAGTACCCCTCTGTCGCCTAAGCTGGATTGCAGTGGTACAATCTTGGCTCACTGCAACCTCTGCCTCCTGTGTTCAAGCAATTCTTGTGCCCCAGCCTCCCAAGGAGCTGGCATTATAGATATGTGCCACCATGCTCTGCTAATTTTTGTATTTTTCATAGAGATGGGGTTTTGCCATGTTAGCCAGGCTGGTCTTGATCTCCAGAATTCAAGTGATCCGCCTGCCTCAGCCTCCCAAAGTGCTGGGATTACAGGCATGAGTCACCATGCCTGGCTACCTCATAACTTTTGTTTCTCAATATTCAGAGTTTACAATGTTTTTATAATTAAGTAAAATTACAGCTGAGATACACAAAATCCTTTCCCCTCTTTCTATAACTTTTAGCTACTTTTACAGTTTAAGAAAATACAGAACAAAGCTAGTGCTCTGAACAGCACTTAAAGGGATAGTGATGTGTAGTTCTGAGGAAGCTATGTTAAGACTATCTCATCTCATATCTTCACTTGAAATAATGTTTCCCTCTGAGATAGTCTGAGTCAATTCTACTTTCCTGAGATAGTCTATTGGCTATATATAGGGGTTATATACAGATGAAGGGATTGCAGGGAACTTTCATTTTCTACCTCCTATAGCCTTAATTTTAAAAATATTTATATTGAGCATGGAATTTTTTATTATAAAAAAATTTCAGATAAACTGATAAGTAGAACAGTACAATAATGAATTTCAAAGTTCAGTAATTTTTAGAAATGCATCATAGGGTGAGTTTAACTTTTTTATGACTCTGAGTAAGAGAAGTTCCAGGTGGTGCCATGTCTGTACAGTCTTAACCGACTGAGGAATCAGACCAGAATTTGGGCTAACCACAGCAGCTAAAAAGTGAGTAGAAAGGCATACAAGGTGGGAGAGGGAAACCGTAAAATCTGTGCAAGAGCTCTGCCCAAATATTTGGCTGTGCCCTGAATTACACATGTGCTGTGAAGACTTTAAACAGTCTAGCTGATGCTGAGAATTGCACAGATTTTTTTAGCTGCTGCCCACTCCAAGGAAGATAGAGTTTGGAATTTGAGTTTAGCCCATTTAGATGTCTACAAAAACAAAATAATGGTACTTTTTAAGAGGAATATAACAAAATCTATTGTCTCTAACATGAAGTTTTCAAAATACCCAGGCTAAAATCTAAAATTAGTAAATATTAAAAAAATAAGAAAATGTGACGTGGAAATTAAAAAAGACAAAACAGAATCAATAGAGACCAACCACAAACTTGACCAAGATGAAAGAATTAGTACTCAAGGTTTTAAAAGTAGCTTTTATAACTATTATGCTCCTGAATGTAAAGGAATTTATGCCGGTAATGAATGAGCGAATAGGAAATTTCAACACGGAAATAGGAACTAGAAAAAGAACCAAATGGAAATCATAGAACTGAAAAAAGGGCAAATGAAGACTTTGCCAAATGAGCTTAATAGTAGAGTGGGGATACAGATGGAGTCAGGCAACTTGATGATATTAAATAGTACTTACAAAATCTTATGAGCTGCCCCCTCAAAAAAATAATGAATACAGCTTCAGTGATCTGTAGAATGATATTTTTAAAAGACCAATATACATGTTATTGAATCCCCACAAGAAAAAAGAGAAAGATGGGAGCAAAAAATATTTAAGAAAGAATAGCCAATGAAAAACATAAATATACATATTCAAGAGGCTCAGTCAATCCTAGGCAAGATAAATTCAATGAAAACCACAACAAGGTACATCATAATCAAGTGACATTTAGTCATAATTTGACCATAAAAGTCAAATGATTATCAAAGATAATGAGAAAAATCTTGAAAACAACCAGACAAAAATCAATATATTACACACAAAAAAGTAATATAAATGATGTTGATTTCTCATGAGAAATAATGGAAGGAAAAAGACAGTGAATTGACATCTTTAAGTGCTGATGAAGAAAACCCTTGTCAATTCAGAATTCTATTATCCAAGAAAAATATTAATTTAGATAAATGAAAACAAGAGAATTCATCATCCACTGACCTGCACTGCAAGAAATGCCAAAGGAAATTTTTCACTCTAAGTGGATTTGATAAGAAATAGAAACTCATATTGTCAGAAAGTAATGAAGAACATCAGAAATGGGAAATATGGTCTGGGCATGGTGGCTCATGTCTGTATTCCCATCACTTTGGGAGACCGAGGCAGGCAGATCACTTGGGCCAGGAGTTCCAGACCAGCCTGGCCAACATGATGAAACCCTGTCTCTAGTAGAAATAAAAAATTAGCCGGGCGTGGTGGTGTGCACCTGTAATCCCAGCTACTTGGGAGGCTGAGGCACGAAAATCACTTCAACCCAGGAGATGGAGGTTGCAGTGAGCTGAGATCACACCACCACACTCCAGCCTGGGTGACAGAGTGAAACTCTGTCTCAAAAAAAAGAGGAATGGGGAACATGTTGATAAATATAAATAACTATTATCTTTTGTTTATTTCTTTACAATACACATCAGTAAATAATGTGAAAATTAAAATATTTTATTTGGCCAGTTGTATATCTTCTTCCTTTTTAAAAGAAATATGAGACAGGGTCTTACTGTGTTGCCCAGTTTCATCTCAAACTCCTAGGCTCAAGTGAACCTCCTGCCTCAGCCTCCCAAGTAGCTGGGACTAGAGGTGCGCTTGGCTGTATATCTTATTTTGAGAAGTGATTTTTCAGGTAATTGGCCCATTTTTTAAATAAAATTACTTCTTTCTTGCTATCAAGTTGAGTTCTTTATATATTTTGATATTAACCCTTTATCAGATATATGGTTTGCAAATATTTTCTCCCAAGTCATGGGTAATCACTTCACTCAGTTGATTGTTTCCTTGCCTGTGCAGAAGCATTTTGTTTTGATACAATCTCAGTTGCCAATTTTTGCTTTTGTTGCCTGTGCTTTTGGGGTCATATTTTTAAAAAACCGTCGCCTAGACAGATACCATGGAGCTTATCCTTTATGTTTTCTTCTAATAGTTTTACAGTTTCAGGTCTTATGTTTAAATATTTGATCCATTCTGAGTTGATTTTTGTATATCAGCTGACATAAGGGTTCACTGTCATTCTGCTGCATGTGGAGGTCTGGTTTTGACAACACCCTTTATTGAAGAGACTGTCCTTTCCATATTGTGTGTTCTTGGCACTTTTGTTGAAGATCAGTTGCCTAAATGTGTGGATTTATTTTGGGGCTCTCTATTCTGTTCCATTTGTCCATATGTCTGTTTTTAGGTCACTACCATATTGTTTTAATTACTATATTGTTTTAATTACTATAGCTTTATAGATTATTTTGAAATCGGGTAGGATAATGCCTCCAGCTTTCTTCTTTTTGCTCAAGATTGCTTTGGCTACTCAAGGTCTTTTGTAGTTCCAGGTTAATTTTAGGATTGCTTTTTCTATTTCTGTGAAAAATGCCATTACAATTTTGATAGGGACTGCATTGAATCTGTAGATTGTTTTGTGTAGTATGGTGTATTAATCTGTTTTCACACTGCTATAAAGAGCTACCTGAGACTGGGTAATTTATGCGGAAAAGAGGTTTAATTGACCCACAGTTCTTCAGGCTTAACAGGAAGCATGACTGAGAAATGACCATAGTTCAGATGCGTCAGGGATTAGCACGGGATTGTGAGGGATAATGGCTCCAGTCCTGAAAAGCACAACAGTGGTGCCTTTGGAGGGGACATAGCCATGTTTCCCTCTTTGGTGGTAGTGGTGGGGTCTGCAGTGGGGATGGCTATTGGTTACCTCAGTTGCTGGTGTCCTCTACAGAGCAGGTGAGTGGGGACCACAGTAGCCAAGCTGTGTGGCTGATACTAGTAGCTCCTACCCTTGTCTTTTGTTCCTGTCTCTAGATGTCTCAGGTATGCTGCTCGCCTTTGATTGTTCCACATTGGTTATTCTCCATTTTTCTCCTGCACTGTGTTACCGCAGGATCTTAAATGGGCCCTTGATCCCTCCCAAAGTTATTATCATTTATGGATAACTATTACTATCCATAACGATACTCTGCCATCTTGCTAACATCACTCTCCTCTTCAATTCATTTAATGATTATAAGCTTATTTATTTATTTATTTATTTATTTATTTTGAGACAGAGTCTCGCTCTGTCGCCCAGGCTGGAGTACAATGGCCTGATCTCGGCTCACTGCCACCTCCGCCTCCTGGGTTCAAGGGATTCTTTTGCCTCAGCCTCCCAAGCAGCTGGGATTACAGGCTCATGCCACCACCCCTGGCCAATTTTTGTATTTTTAGTAGAGATGAGATTTCGCCATATTGGCCAGGCTGGTCTCGAACTCCTGACCTCAGGTGACCTGCCTGTCTTGGCCTCCCAAAGTGCTGGGATTACAGGCGTGAGCCACGTGCCCAGCTGACATCTATACAATTTTATTTATTTATTATTATTATTATTTAGACAAAGTCTTGTTCAGTTGCCCAGGCTGGAGTGCAGTGGCACGATCTGAGCTCACTGCAACCTCCACCTCCTACATTCAAGTGATTCTCCTGCCTCAGCCTCCCAAGTAGCTGGAATTACAGGTGCCAACCACCACGCCTGGCTAATTCTTGTTTTTTTAGTAGAGACAGTGTTTCACCATGTTGGCCAGGCTGGTCTTGCACTCCCTACCTCAGGTGATCCACCCACCTCGGCCTCCCAGAGTGCTGGGATTACAGGCACGAGCCACTGCACCGGGCTGACATCTGTACAAATTTAAAGATACTTCCTTATAGGATGCTTTGGTTCTTCATCTATTTAATCATAGCTACATCTCTATTTTTTTTTCTTCTTTTCTTTCTTTCTTTCCTTTTTTTTTTTTTTTTTTTTTGAGATGGAGTCTCGCTCTGTTGCCCAGGCTGGAGTGCAGTGGTGCGATCTCACTGCAATCCCCACCTCCCGGGTTCAAGAGATTCTCCTGCCTCAGCCTCTGGAGTAGCTGGGATTACAGGCATGCACCATCATACCCATCTAATTTTTGTGTTTTTTGTAGAGACAGGGTTTCACCATGTTCGCCAGGATGGTCTCGATCTCCTGGCCTCGTGATCCTCCTACCTCAGCCTCCCAAAGTGCTGGGATTACAGGCATGAGCCACCATGCCCAACCACGTCTCTTTTTTTTAAGTAGCAGTACACATTCATAGGGGACTTGCTTGGTGTTCCTAGCTCAACTTTTATCTAAGAGCAAGTCAGCCTAGACATCTCCACATGATTTGGCTGAATGGCTTTGTGTGACCCTGGCACCCAAACCAAGGGAACCAGTGGCACCTGTGGGCTTTCCTGGGGGTCTCAGCTTCTGTTGTCAGTAATAGGCCAGTCAAAGGAACATCATTTTTCCTTTATCCAAGAAGTGCTTACTGAATCCCTGCTCTGTGCATGGCATTAAACATTGAGAAATACTGTTCTCCATGTATTTGGGATTTTATTTTCATTTTACCATAGCTTATATTCTTGTGTTTCTTTTTTTTTTTTTTTTTGAGACAGAGTCTTGCTCTGTCACCCAGGCTGGAGTGCAGTGGCGCTATCTCCACTCACTGCAAGCTCGACCTCCCAGGTTCATGCCATTCTCCTGCCTCAGCCTCCCGTGTAGCTGGGACTACAGGCGCCCGCCACCACGCTCCGCTAATTTTTGTATTTTTAGTAGAGATGGGGTTTCACTGTGTTAGCCAGGATGGTCTCAATCTCCTGACCTCGTGATCCGCCCGCCTCGGCCTCCCAAAGTGCTGGGATTACAGGCATGAGCCACTGCGCCCGGCCTCTATTCTTGTGTTTCAATGTAAATCTCTTAACCTTTGTTTTCAAAGTTACATTATCCCTCATGTTGTTTCAAACTGTTTTCCAAAGGGGTTTGAGCATATACAACTACAAATCCGAGCAGATCGACTCTCAAAAATAATCTTAACTGGTGCAAAAAATCCCAATCAAGATTCAGTCAATATTTCCATTTTACAAGTTTGGGAGAGTAGTTGGCTTTGAGTGACACATCAAAGCTTTAAGAGGTAAGACATTGGCTTCATTCTGGACTATAACTTGGCCTCAGTGTGAGATCCTGCTGTGCAGCATTGCGGTGGAACTAATGAAGTGTGAATGTGAAGGTGGCCTTGGCGTATGGCCAGAGTGCCACTCTGCTACTTCCTGCTATGCAGCCTGTTAGGAGCCACTAAATCTCTGCGTGCCTAGACCTCCCCATCTGTGGAATGGGGTCCATGCCACCTACTTCACAGGGTGTTGTGAGGACTGAGAAGAACAATGTCAAATGTTTTTAACACCCAGGTGAGGGGGTGACATCAATGAAATCTGTACTGTATAAAAGCTACACAAAAATGGGCAGGCATTTGATTAACTGTGTCTCAAGTGTATGTTTAGAAAAGCATTTTACTAACTGGGAAATATGACTTATTTCTAGAAAAAAATGCAAATCAAAAGCACAATGAGATATTACCATCTCACAGCAGTCAGAATGGCTATTATTAAAAAGTTAAAAAATAACATGCTGGCGAGGTTGCGGAGAAAAATGAACACTTATACACTGTTACTGGGAGTGTAAATTAGGTTAACCACTGTGGAAAGCAGTATGGCAATTCCTCAAAGAGCTAAAAAGAGAACTACCTTTCCACCCAGCAATCTCATTACTGGGCGTATATGCAAAGGAATATAAATTGTTCTATCATAAAGACACATGCATGTGTATGTATATTACAGCCCTATTCACAATAGCAAAGACATGGAATCAACCTAAATGCCCATCAATGGTAGATTGAATAAAGAAAACATGGTACATATACCCCCGTGGAATACTATGCAGCCATAAAAAAGAGCAATGTCCTTTGCAGGAACATGGATGGAGCTGGAGGCCATTATCCTTAGCAAACTAACATAGGAACAGAAAACCAAATACCACATGTTCTCACTATAAGTAGGATCTAAATGATGAGAACACATGGAAAAAAAGGGGGAACAGATACTGGGGCCTATTTGAGGGTGGAGGGTAAAAGGAGGGAGAAGATCAGAAAAAATAACTATCAGGTACTAGACTTAGTACCTGGGTGACAAAATAATCTGCACAAAAGCCCTGTGACATGAGTTTACCTGTATAACAAAACTAACCCTAACCCCTGAACCTAAAATGACAATTTTTATTTGTTATTATTTTTTAGTTTCATTTATTAATTCCCTACTTTCTATAATCAGAGTCGGTGTCCATTAGTTTATCACCATCATCACATGAAAAGAATAAGGTTCTAGATCTCAAGGCAACATCTGATGCTTCCTTTACTTAACTACTCTCCTAAAATCAAGACATAGGAGCAAGATGCCCCTTAAAACTCATCCAGGTCCTACCATCTTGCCCACTATGTGTCACATAGCAGTGTGTACCCTCACAGCATGTATCCTAGGCTCTGAGAAAAGTAAGGAAATTCAACATTTAATGAATATTTATAATGTGCCAGGCACTATTCTAAGAAGTTTGCCCACATTAGCTGATCTAATCTTCACATTAGGTTTATTCATTTTCCATTTTATTGGTGAAGAAACATAATATTTTACAGATGAATAATCTGAGGCAGCCTGGCTCCAAAGCCCACTCCAAAGCACCACATGTCAAGTGCTGGCATCCATTATTCATTCTTGGTGCTTCTGCTCCTGCCCCACTTTGTCTGTTCACCACATGGAAGCCCGTGAAATTCTGTTAAAACATTTTTTATTGGCCCTCTGCTCAATCTCTGCAATGGTCCCCATCTCACTCAGTAAAAGCTGAAGTCCTTTCAGTAGCTTACCATGCTCTACATGGTCTTCTTTCCCATCCTGTATCTCCTTGACCTCACCCCTGCTGTTTTCCCCACATCCATTTCACTCCAGCCCCACTGGCCTCCTGACTTCTCCCGATACACCAAGCATACTCCAGCTTTGGCACTTGTTGCTCTCTCAGCCTGGAGGGCTAAGTGACTCACCCTCACCTCCTTCAAGTCTGTATCTAATGTAAACTTTTTAGCACAGCCTTCCCTGCCCATTCTTCTTAAAAACTGCAAGTCCCTTGGCCGGGCGCGGTGGCTCACGCCTGTAATCCCAGCACTTTGGGAGGCCGAGGCGGGCGGATCACGAGGTCAGGAGATTGAGACCATCCTGGCTAACACGGTGAAACCCCATCTCTACTAAAAATACAAAAAATTAGCCTGGTGTGGTGGCGGGCGCCTGTAGTCCCAGGTACTCTGGAGGCTGAGGCAGGAGAATGGCATGAACCCAGGAGGTAGAGCTTGCAGTGAGCCGAGATCACACCACTGCACTCTAGTCTGGGCACAGAGCGAGACTGTGTCTCAAAAACAACACAAAACAAAGCAAAAACTGCAAGTCCCTCCCTTTTCCTGGAAAACCCTGTTTGCCTTCCCTGCTTTATTTTCAGAAGAAGAATCTCAGGCAGCCTGGCTTCTCTGCTTTATTTTCCCTTACACACTGAATGAACATCATGCTTCTTTATTCTGCTCAAGTTCTGTTCCCCCACTAGAACGTCCTCTGTGAAGACAAGTTTTATTGTTTGTTCTTTCGCTGCTCTATCTTCACTATCTAGAATAGTACTTAGTATATAATAAGTCCCCAGAAAAATATTTGATGACTGAATCAACTAATCTAAATATATGGAAGTTGGAGCAGATATTGAGAGGCTAAACAAGAATGGGTGGGTACAAATCTTACAAGGAGGAATACCTCAGAGACCTGGAACAGAGAGGGTAGGAAGGATTAACAAAGAGGGTAGGACATGGAATAAAGAGGAGGAAGCTGCCTTGGGCTATTACTTGGGTCTTTTAACTCCATGGATCCTTATTTGACCTGCGTGTATCTTCCTGTAGGACAAGGGTTCTTGATTTTGCACAGGATAGTGATTTGACAGTCTGATGAAGCCTATGGACCTTTCTCAGAGCAATGTTTTTAAAAGCACAAAATACATAGGATTGCAGGAAATTATTATGAAATAAAATTATCAGAATACTTTATACTTTGTGATATAATGCAATGCATATATTTATAAAAATCTCAGGAAGTACTTTTCTTTAGGTTTTAAAATTTACTGTTATATATGAAAACAATTCATCTTTTTGAATCACTCTTCTGTGATTCTTTTCTCATTCTTAATCTTGTCTACTAAAACGAAGTATATTGATCATAGTGTTTTTGTTTTATATTTATTGCTACTGTCACTAATTTGTTTTATCTTTATTGATTGCATATTTCTGATTTTTGTTCTTTTCCTAATGTTTTTATTTCATATTTTATATTTAAACACCTGCTGGCAGGAATTGAATTTTTAAAGAGTACATATTCCTTTTTCCATCTTTTTACTCTAAAAGCAAAATTATTTAAGACTATAAATTTTCCTCAGTACTATTTTCATGTACTCCATTGGCTTAAGTTGAAGTATCCTTTTCATTAATTTCCAGTTAGTAATTTCCCATTTATTTTTTCTAATATATCTATTCCTTTTATTCCTATTTTTCAAGCTTTTGCGATTTATTGGCTTTTGATTAGAGGATGTAGCCCAAAATTTTCCTCTCTTGACCACATACATGATCAATTTTTTTAAGCATTTATGGACATATGCAAACAAATATAAATGTTTTCACAAATAAATGAGGAATAGAATAATTCAAATATTATTTTTTAAAAAAAAACTTCGATAGGTTTATGGGGAACAGGTAGTGGTTACTTTTTTTTTTTTTAAAGGTACTCAAATGTCAACTTTATTGTTTCTATATAAACACGTTTTTGTACTGAAAACTGTAAAAATAACAACGTTTGCTGTGATTGCAATCCAAATTTTTGAAAGCCAGAAAATCTAGTTATTATGCTATAGCCAAAGTACCTAATGCTTTCTTTATCCACAAGTAACTTTGCTTCAATTTCTTGATGTTGGGTGTCATCTCACTGACTTTGGGCTTCTCAGACACATGGGAATACTTATGTCGTCTTTGGGTCAAATCAAACAGTAAAGCTAAAGTTATTCAAATACATTCAAATGACACAGATCCCTTACAAATGACTGGTATCATAGTAGGAAGAAAAAGATACAAGAAGAAAAATACATCCTAGAACTCGTTAATATTATTGGTGTATAGTCTATACTAGCATAGAATAGCTTTCACAACCTGCTATATAAGATTAGCAGCAAGAAGAAAAAGGTACAAGAATAAGTTTTATGGCTGAAGTGGCTTGGTGTCATAATTCCCTATTCTAGCATTCTCAGAAGGATCCCATCCATTAGACACGCAGAAACTGCAGGGACATTTGAATGGTCTTGATTCCTTCCTAACTCCCTTAAGCCCAGTGTTTGTTAGTATTCTTTCATGCGTACGAACTCTGCCCAGTAACATGTATCTGAATCTTGCCATCCTTTCTCTCTGCACAGACAGCAATGTTCTTACTCCTCTCCTCCTGTAAATCAAGTCATCTCTGATTTCCCTGAGGACTGGTGCTCTTGCAGCAATTCCATCTATCACTCGATGGAGTGACTCTTCTGGTAGAGGGGAAGGGGATTCATTAGTGGCGTTGATAGTCAAGTTACTAAGGTTCTTTATCAACATCTCGGAACAGATTTCAGAGGCCCCCGAATCGTCCCGAGAATTTTCTTGGGTCAGCATTTGTGAAGACTCTGGGATGGAGGTTGGATTAAACTGCTGTGATGGGTCCATCTGCGTCTATGAACAACACTAAGCTTCTCCTGGATCTTTGAAACCAAGCAGAAACTGATGACTGACCTTCAAATTGCTACAAGGTAGCCCGGAAAGAGGCTGAAAACCAGAGCTCCAACGAATGGTCAAAGAACCGACGTCGGTAGTGGTTACTTAAATTGATAGGCTCTTTAGTGGTGATGTCTGAGATTTTGGTGCACCCATCACCTAAGCAGTGTACACTGTACCCAATGTGTATTCTTTTATCCCTCACCACTCCCCACCCTTTCCCGAGTCCCCAAAGTCCATAAGTCCATCGTATCATTTTTACGCCTTTGAATCCTCGTAGCTTAGCTCCCACTTAAGAGTGAGAACATACGATGTTTAGTTTTCCTTTCCTGAGTCACTTCACTTAGAATA
This sequence comes from Rhinopithecus roxellana, assembly GCF_007565055.1. NCBI lineage: Eukaryota > Metazoa > Chordata > Mammalia > Primates > Cercopithecidae > Rhinopithecus > Rhinopithecus roxellana. Next base: position 64,412,928 of record NC_044550.1, on the reverse strand, counting down.
ATGGTCTCCAATTCCATCCAGGTTGCTGCAAATACCATTATTTTGTTACTTTTTATGACTGCGTAGTATTCATTCCATGGTATATATGTAATTTCCTAGATTGACTCACAGACCTCAAAACAGTGCTATACTTGCAACAGTTTTATTATGGTTTACAGATAAAATATATTTTGTTGATAGAACACACACACACACAGACAACAGCTTTATTATGGTTTACAGATAAAATAGATTTTGTCGATAGAATATATATATATATATATATATCTCACATTTTCTTTATCCACTTGTTGATTGATGGGCATTTGGGCTGGTTCCATATTTTTGCAGTTGATTTGTGCTGCTATAAACATGCATGTGCAAATATCTTTTTCGTATAATGACTTCTTTTCCTCTGCGTAGATACCCAGGAGTGGGATAGCTGGATCAAATGGTAGTTCTACTTTTAGTTCTTTAAGGAATCTTCACACTGATTTCCGTAATGGTTGTACTAGTTTACATTCTATCCAGCGGTGTAAAAGTGTTTTCTTTTCACCACATCCATGCCAACATCTTTTTTTAAAAAAATTTTTGTTACGGCCATGCTTGCAGGAGTAAGGTGGTATCACATCATGGTCTTGATTTGCATTTCTCTGGTAATTAGTGATGCTGAGCATTTTTTCATTTGTTTGTTGGCCATTTGTATATCTTTTGACAATTGTCTATTCATGTCCTTAGCCCACTTTTTGATGGAATTGTTTTTTTCTTTCTGATTTGTTTGAATTCCTTATAGATTCTGGATATTATAATAGTCCATTCTCAGATGTATAGATTGCAAAGATTTTCACCCACTCTGTGGGTTGTCTGTTTACTGACTTTTGCTGTGCAGAAGTTTTTTAGTTTAAGTAAGTCCCACCTATTTATCTTTGTTTTTGTGGTATTTGCTTTTGGGTTCTTGGTCATGAAGTCTTTGCCTAAGCCAGTGTCTGGAAGTGTTTTTCCAGTCTTACCTTCTAGAATTTTTATGGTTTTAGGTCTCAGATTTAAATCTTTGATCCATCTTGAGTTGATTTTTGTATAAGGTAAGAGATGAGGATCCAGTTTCATTCTTCTACATGTGGCTTGCCAATTATCCCAGCACCATTTTTTGAATGGTTTCCTTTGCTTTGTTGAAGATCAGTTGGCTGTAAGTCTTTGGGTTTATTTCTGGGTTCTTTATTTTGTTCCCTTGGTCTATATGCCTGTTTTTTTTGTTGTTGTTTGTTTGTTTTTTTTGAGATAGAGTTTCACCTTTGTTGCCCAGGCTGGAGTGCAATGTCATCATCTTGGCTCACTGCAACCTTTGCCTCCCAAGTTCAAGCAATCCTCCTGCCTCAGCCTCCTGAGTAGCTGGGATTACAGGCACCTGCCACTGCACCTGGCTTCTTTTTTGTGTGTGTTTTTAGTAGAGACGGGGTTTCACCATGTTGCCCAGGCTGGTCTCAAACTCCACCTACCTCAGTCTCCCAAAGTGCTGGGATTACAGGCATGAGCCACTGCGCCCAGCCTATATGCCTGTTTTTTATACCAGTACCATGCTGTTTTCATGAACATGGCCTTATGGTATTGTTTGAAGTCAGGTAATGTAATGTGGTGCCTCCAGATTTGTTCTTTTTGTTTAGTTGTGCTTAGGCTATGCAGGCTCTTTTTTGGTTCCATATATGAATTTTAGGATTGGTTTTTTCAGTTCTGTGAAGAATGGTGGTGGTATTTTGATGGGAATTGCATTGAATTTGTAGATTGCTTTTGGCAGTGTGGTCATTTTCATAATATTGATTCTACCCATCCATGAGCATGGGATATGTTTTCGTTTGTTTGTGTCATCTGTGATTTCTTTCAGTAGTGTTTTGTAGTTTTCTTTGTAGAGGTCTTTCACGTCCTTGGTTCAGTATATTCCTAAGTATTGTATTTTATTTTTGCAGCTATTGTAAAAGAGGTGGAGTTCTTGATTTGATTCTCAGCTTGGTCATTGTTGATGTATAGAAGGACTGTTGATTTGTGTATGTTAACTTCATGTTCTGAAATTTTGCTGAATTTATTTACCAGTTCCAGGAGCTTTTTGGATGAATCTATAGGGTTTTCTAGGTATACAATCATACCATAGGTGAACAGTGACAGTTTGACTTCTTCTTTCTGATTTGGATGCCCTTTCTTTCTCTTGATTGCTTTGACTAGGACTTCCAGTAGTATATCGAATAGAGGTAGTGAAAGTGGGCATCCTTGTCTTGTTCCAGTTCTCAGGGGGAATGCTTTAACTTTTCCCTGTTCAGTATAATGTTGGCTATGGTTTGTCATAGATGGCTTTTGTTACCTTTCAGTATGTCCCTTCTATGCTGATTTTGCTGAGGGTTTTAATCATAAAGCAATGCTGGATTTTATCAAATGCTTTTTCTGCATCTATTGAGATGATCATATGACTTTTGGTTTTAATTCTGTTTATGTGGTGTATCACATTTATTGACTTGTGGATATTAAACCATCCTTGCATTCCTGGTATGAAACCCACTTGATCATAGTGGATTATCTCTTTGATATGCTATTGGACTCCATTAGCTTTTATTTTGTTGAGGATTTTTGCATCTATGTTCATCAGGGATATTGGTCTGTAGTTTTCTTTTTTGTCATGTCCTTTCCTGGTCTTGGTATTAGGGTGATACTGGCTTCATAGAATGGTTTAGGGAGAATTCCCTGTTCCTCTATCTTTTGGAATAGTGTCAATAGGATTGGTACCAATTCTTCTTGGAATATCTGATAGAATTCAGCTGTGAATCCATCTGGTCATGGACTTTTTTTGTTGACAACTTTTTAATTGCCATTTCAATCTTACTTCAATAACAGTGAGATTATTGGTCTGTTCAGAGTTTCTATTTCTCCCTGGTTTAATCTAAGAGGGTTGTACGTTTCTAGGAATTTATCCATCTCCTTGAGGTTTTCTAGTTTTAAGTGCATAAAGGTGTTCATAGTAGCCTTGAATGATCTTTTGTATTTTTGTGATATTGGTTGTAGTATCTCCCATTTTGTTTCTAATTCAGCTTATTTGCGTCTTCTCTCTTTTCGTGGTTAATCTTGCTAATGGCCTATCAATTTTATCTGTCTTTTAAAGAACTAGCTTTTTGTTTCATGTATCTTTTGTATTTTTGGGGGGAGGGGTTTCAAGTTCATTTAGTTTTGGTCTGATCTTGGTTATTTCTTTTCTTCTGCTGGGTTTGGGTTTGGTTTGTTCTTGTTTCTCTGGCTCCTGAAGTGTGACCGTAGAGTGTCTGTTTGTGCTCTTTCAGACTTTCTGATGTAGGCATTCAATGCTGTGAACTTTCCTCTAAGCACCACCTTTGCTGTATCCCAGAGTTTTTGATAGGTTGTGTCACTGTTATTGTTCAGTTCAAAGAATTTTTCAGTTTCCATCTTAATTTTATTGTTGACCCAACATCATTCAGGAGAGGTTATTTAATTTCCATGTATTTGGATGGTTTTGAGGGTTCCTTTTGGACATGATTTCCAATTTTATTCTACTGTGGTCTGAGAGAGTACTTGCTATAATTTCAATTTTCTTAAATTTGTTGAGACTTGTTTTGTGGCCTGTCATATGGCCTATCTTGGAGAATGTTCCATGTACTGTTGAATAGAATGCATATTCTGCAGTTGTTGGTAGAATGTTTTGTAAATATTGTTAAGTACATTTGTTTGAGGGTATAGTTTAAGTTCATTGTTTCTTTGTTGACTTTCTGTCTTGATGACCTGTCTAGTCCTGTCAGTGAAGTATTAGAGTCCCCTGCTATTATTGTGTTGCCATCTATCTCATTTCTTGGGTCTAGTAGTAATTGTTTTATAAATTTGGTAGTTCTAGTGTTAGGTGCATATATATTTAGGATTATGATATTTTCCTGTTGGACTAGTCCTTTTATCATTATATAACGTCCCTCTTTGTCTTTTTTAACTGCTGTTGCTTTAAATTTTGTTTTGTCTAATATAAGAATAGCTATTCCTGCTCACTTTTGATGTCCATTTGCATGGAATATCTTTTTCCACTCCTTTAACTAAAGTTTATGTGAGTCCTTATGTGTTAGGTGAGTCTCTTGAAGGCAGCAGATACTTGGTTGGTGAATTCTTACCCATTCGGCAACTTTGTATCTATTAAGTAGAGCATTTAGGCCATTTACAGTCAATGTTAGTATTGAGATGTGAGGTACTATTGTATTCATTGTGCTGTTTGTTGCTTGTATATCTTTTTATTTTCATTGTATTGTTGTTTTATAGGTTCTGTGAGATTTATCCTTTAAGGAGATTCTATTTTGGTATATTTTGGGGATTTGTATCAAAATTTAGAGCTCCTTTTTTTTTTTTTTTTTTTTTTTTTTTTTTTTTTTTTTTTTTGAGACGGAGTCTCACTCTGTCACCCAGGCTGGAGTGCAGTGGCCGGCTCTCAGCTCACTGCAAGCTCCGCCTCCCGGGTTCACGCCATTCTCCTGTCTCAGCCTCCCGAGTAGCTGGGACTACAGGCGCCCGCCTCGTCGCCCGGCTAGTTTTTTGTATTTTTTAGTAGAGACGGGGTTTCACCGTATTAGCCAGGATGGTCTCGATCTCCTGACCTCATGATCCGCCCGTCTCGGCCTCCCAAAGTGCTGGGATTACAGGCTTGAGCCACCGCGCCCGGCTAGAGCTCCTTTTAGCAGTTCTTGTAGGGCTGGCTTGGTAGTGGCAAAGTCTCTCAGCGTTTATTTGTCTGGAAAATACTTTATTTTTCTTTCACTTATGAAGCTTAGTTTTTCTGGATACAAAATTATTGACTGCTAATTGTTTTGTATAAGGAGGCTAAAGATAGGACCCTAATCTCTTCTAGCTGTTGGATTTCTGCTGATAAATCTGCTGTTAATCTGTTAAGTTCTCCTTTGTAAGTTACCTGATGCTGTTTTCTCATAGCTCTTAAGATTCTTTCCTTCATCTTGCCTTTAGACAACTTGATGACTATGTGCCTAGGTAATGATCTTTTTGCAATGCATTTCCTGGATGTTCTTTGAATAGTGATATTCCTGTGTGTCCTAAATTATTGTCAGTTTGATTTCATACCATATACATCATTACTTCCTTTTTAACAGAATCCCAATTTTTTGAGGAAAAATAACATACAAGGTGAGAAACTAAATTTTTTAGCTTACTTTGCAGATACAGGTAGCCTTGACACTAAGTTCTGGGAAAAGCACATGGGTCACAGTTACTGTGTGAAGGTTCTAGGAATGTTTTCTTTTGTTGTTTGTTTTCATTTGCATGGTGGATAGGCATCCTTTGTCCTTCTCCCTTTATGAGGATATTTTTTCCTGGAATGTGGGTATTATACTTTATAAAAGAAATTACTTAAAATACTAGGCCAGTGCAAATTAATAAAGAGTAAGTAGAAGAATTATTCTGTCAAGCTGTCTGATGTCAAAGTGGTTAATGAGGACAGTGTTCCAAACTGAAAGTAGCCTTCAAGACTTTATTCACTTGCTACAATAGTTCAGGCAACAGACAAAGAAAGTGCCAGCTCCTCAATGTTTCATTTCACTCCATGCAATGGCATTGGGTGAGGGCCAGTCCGATGACAGGGAAGGCAGGTGGGTGGGTAGAGAATGCCTCACTGCTGAAAAACACTGAACAAAAGGCTTCTGCCATTTATGGACCTACACTAGGCCTACAGGGAGGAAAAGGGGAGGGCTAGCAGTGGAAAAGTACTGAGTCAAAGGGGAAAAGTGTCTTAGTCAGGGGCCCCTCACAAGGATGTCTCCGTGGAGGCACCCACCTTATAAGGAGGTTTCTGAGTGGAGGCACCTGGACTAAGCCTGCTGAATGTATAAGCAATGCTGGCACTAGGCAGGGGGTGGGAGCTGAGTACTTCTCTGCAGCTGTGTCCAGAAACTACAGTGCATTGACTGTGCATCAAATCTGATGTGGGTAGGGCAGTTTTCTGCCATGAGGCCTCCTAAGCAAAACTTGTGGTTGGACTTGAAGTATCACACACAGGAATTTGGCCTGGAACCAGACTCCTCATTACCAAGTAAGGTGGAATTTAAAGTTATAAGGAATAACAGGCATAAAAAAGGATGTTACATAATGATAAAAGTCACAACTGATTAAAAGGATCTTATAGATCCCTTTGAGATAGAGCAGGGACCCCTCTTAGTGGCTTATAGCTCCCCTACCTTGAAAGCATGAAAATAAAGGAAAATCTTGAGTTCCTTCAAGGGAAATTCCAGATACCTAGTGAACTCTGGGCAGTAAATGAGCAACTTCATAAGCAAGGTTATAGGAGCTTAAAAATGATACCAAGGTAGTTAGAGTCATAAGATGTTTTGTTCTGTATAGAAACTAAAGATAAAATATTAACATGTGTCCCTGAATTATTTTTCAGAAACCTATACCCCCACCAAATGGATGCAGTGGCACATACATAGACCTCAGATAAGGGGGAAACAGAAGACTGAACTCCGACTGTGCTTCTTTGTTCTAAAATTCTTCTTGAGGGGCCTGGAGGAAGTCATACCCATGAGGCAGTGCTAATTCTTTTCTACTGACCTGAAATTTTTAAACAAAGCTTCTCTTTCTTAACCATTTACAAATCAGAAAATCTTTGAATTTACCTAAGATCTGTAAGACCGCATTTTAAGATATTCAGTGTCCCGACCTGCAGGACAGTCGAACAGACCCTGGAAGGGGGAGTGGGAATGGAGGAGACAAGAAAACACGAGAAATGGAGACAAGACAAATAGTCTGATCAAGTCTTGTTTAATGGTGGTGGTGCAATGCCTCATATAGGCTGGCAGGGGAAGAGGTTGGGCCTGGGCGGTAACGGGGGGCCGGGTTTTCTGAAATTACAATCGCGCTTGCGCCGTTGATTGGTAATTTTCCTGGGCACGGGATTGCGCCTGCACTGTAGGCTGCATATCTTCCTGGGGGCGAAAAAGTTTGCGCGTGCGCGGGAAAGGTTTGCACGCGCGGGAACAGTTTAGGCGCGCGCGGGAACAGTTTAGGCGCGCGCGGGAAAAGTTTGTAATGAAGAACCCGGAAATGTGTCATCTTGTCTCCGCTTTGCGAAGATCAAGCAACAGAGGTCGGCTAATTCCGGGCCTCATGGCTCCGGACAGGTCCCCCTTTTTTATATATAATTGTGGCTGGAAGATTGTCCCTCGGGAACTGCGCCTGTCTTAGGTTGGAGTAATGCATTTCCTCACTGGTACCCGTCATGGGATTAGGCAGTAGCTTATGACGGCCCTCCTGTCTTAGGTTAGTGAGAGATGATACTCTCTTACCCGTCGTTGGCTGTCCAGTTCAGCACATAGGAAAGGTGGTCATAATGGGTGTGAGTATGAACCACCGCGATCTTCTTGTTCTAGGCGATGATAATGGACCTGTATAGGTTTCGCTTGGATAGTCTCGACTTGTTGCTTAATGAATGTCATGAGTTTATTGAAGACCAAAGGTCCTACAGAGAGTAAGAGCAATAGGCAAAGCAGGGGGCCCAGGAATGGCATAAGATAGGGAAGGAGTCCATGGAACCCAGTCCAAAATGGGTTATCGGTTATTTCTTTTCTTCGTTTTTCTAGGTCTTCTTGTAGACGCCTGATTTTATCTCTGACGATCCCGGATTCGTTGGCATAGAAACAGCACTTCTCCTGTAAAGCCAAGCAGATGCCTCCCTGTTCTGCAGTTAGTAAATCTAGGCCTCTTCTATTTTGGAGCACTACTTCTGCCAGAGAATCTACCTGATCTTGTAAATCTTGTATAGTACTTGAGATGGCCTGCATATCTGAGATCAGTTGGTGAGACAATTTGGTGTATTGAGTAACAGAAACCCCTAGGCCTGTAGCCCCAGTTGCTACGGCAGTAGTTATGCCTAATCCTGCAAGTAAGGGGATAAATTGCATTGCCCTTTTGTTTCTTCCTAAAAAGTGATCTATAGCTGGGATAGGCACAGGTTCATCTCCAGGGATAATGTCTATGTCTGGCAAAAGTGTGGCTAAGACACAGCGTCCTGTCCAATTAGTAGGTAAATAGGTATAAGCCCTATTATTGCCACATATGAAAACTGAGCTGTTTGGGGCACACAACGATTGGGAAATATTTGCTATGGTGGAACAATTAATGAATTCATTGAATCCTACATCGAGGTCGTAAGTGTTATTAAGGGGAGGGGAGTAGATGCAAGAGGAACTAGGAAATTCTAAAGGTTGTACTTTAAGGGGAGGAATTATGGTGCAAAGGGTATTGGATGTATAATTTAAGTCATTACTGGGTATGGCAAGAGGAATGGGATCTCCTGATTGCAGACACAGCCAGCAGTCATTAGCTAGACTAGAGTTGGAATTGTTAAGCAGGTTATGAGTAGCAGTGAGGAGGTCAAAGGTTTGGGCATCAATTTTCTCTTTCCCTCGAGCTTTGGGCAAGGCCAAGGGGTGGTAGTGAATTTCCAGGTACAGGGACCTTTGCAACTCCTCAAGTTTTTTGTATACCATAATCTCTCGGACCTTGTCTTGTGGTCCTCCTCCGTCAGAGATATGAAGAGGGGGGTGAATATTCCAGCAGACAGGCTGTCCTACAATTCGAGTACAGCCAGCTGATACAAGGTTATTGGTATTTCCTAAAACTGTAGGGACATTACTGGCCCCTATGGTAGGGGTTCTAGACCTTGTTAAGATAGCAGTATAGTATGTTTTACCGCCAGAGGTACATTCGAAATAAGTAGTGTAGCAGGAACTATGCATAGCAGTCTTAAATGTGTCACAAGGGCAGGTTGTGGTACCCCCTCCGCTAGATATTCTTGGGGTTGACACACACCTCCATTTAAAGGAGTTACTAGGCAGGTATGCTGTGTGAGCGGAGCAGGACACAATTGAGAGGTACTTAATTGGAGGGGAGGTCACATATCCCCCATAACAATCACAGGGCTTACCGTATCGTTGTTGTATATATGTACGGGCCTCATGGGGATTACCGAAGCCAGCATAAACCTGGAATGCTTGGCAAATCAGCACCATGGTCCAGAGGGACTTGTAGTTGGAGTTCATCTCTGCAATAGAGAAAAAGAATACTGTCAGGGAGAAAATTACTCCCTGGATTGGCTATTGTTAGGTACCTATCTTACCAGTCGCTCTGGTAGCCATCTGGCTGCATCATGAGTTTGAGAAAAAACACAAACTGAGCCTCTTCCCCAGATTAACACTGGGTCTGGACCATGCCATGTGTTGTCTAAGGGGTCTTTCCACTTAACCATGGCAAATTGTTTTTTGGACTCAGAATGCCAAAATCGATTGGCTGCTGATCTGTTCAGGTTATCCAAATTTAAAAAATTTAAAACAAAAAGTGTGTGATTAAGGATATTTCTAGGGGTGCCCTTAGTAGGGTACCATTCTCCCTTTTTTATTTTGTCAATGGTGGTTTTTAAGGATAGGTGTGCTCTTTCAACTATTCTTTGTCCTTGAGGGTTATATGGAATTCCAGTAATGTGTTTTATTTGTAATTTAAGACAGAAGTCTTGAAAGGCTTTGGATGTATAGCCAGGACCATTGTCTGTTTTTAGTTGTTTAGGCTTTCCAACTGTGGAAGAACAGTGTAGTAAATGAGCTATGACATGTTTGGTAGCCTCTCCTGTTTGTAAGGTGGCTAGTATAAATCCACTAAATGTATCTATACATACATGGACGTATTTTAAGTTACCAAATTCTGAATAATGGGTGACATCCATTTGCCAGATCATGTTGGGAACTAGTCCTCTTGGGTTAATTCCTAAGTGAGGGACTGGCAGGTATGTTATACAGGTCTGACATTGTTTAACTCTTTGTCTTGCTTGTTCTCTAGTTATTTTAAACATCGGTCTCAAAGTTTGAGCATTAAGATGGTGTAAGGCATGAGTAGCCTGTGCTTGGGCTAGGTTTGTATTTGTAGCTATGGCTACTGTCTTGGTTGCCATATCAGCCAGTTGGTTGCCCTGGGATAGAGGTCCTGGTAATCCTGAATGAGCTCTAATGTGTCCAAGAAAGAAGGGTGTTGTTCTATTATGTATTAATTGTTGGCATTGTAAAAATAACTTGGCTGTATGTGACACATGCTTAATTTGTGCTACTGCCTCTAAGAGGGGTACAGAGTGAGCCAAATAGGCGCTATCTGTATAAATATTGAGTGCTTGACAGGGGAAGGCTGTTAAAACTGCAATTATGGCTTGTAATTCTACCAATTGAGCTGATGTATGGCTGGTTTTGAATTTAACAGTGGTGTCAGCAACGGTATATGCAGCAGTTCCTGTGGATGACCCATCAGTAAACACTAATTAAGGCATTGTCTAAAGGTGTTTTACTGATGACATGAGGGAAGACAAAAGCATGTAGTTTACAAAATTGGATAAGCTTATTTGGTGGGTAATGGTTATTTAAGTTACCGGCATAAGAGGCGCAAGCAATCGGCCATGTTTCAGTGTTTTGCATTAGCCAATGGATTTGTGGCTTAGAATAAGGTTGTATGATCGTAGAGGGTTCAATTCCAAAATATTTTTTGCTATTGTCTCACCTAAGATGATTAAATCTGCTATGGCATCATAATAGGGGAGTAATACCTTTTTGGGAGATGAAGGCAAATGGACCCACATAATAGGGTTATTTTGCCAGAATAAACCAGTAGGTGTCAGTGTTGTGTTAAAGATTAAAAAGGTTAGTGACTGTGAATAGTCTATGTTAGTAACAAATTGTTCAGCAGTGGCCGCCTCTACCTTATTAAGTGATAAAAGAGCTTCTTTTGATAACGACCTAAGGGAGTTAGGGTTGGGGTCACCTCTCAGGGTGTCGAATAAAGGTTTTAAGTCTCCTGTGGTGAGTTTTAAGTATGGTCGAAGCCAATTTATGTCTCCAAGGAGCTTTTGGAAATCATTGAGGGTTTGTAACTTATCTTTATGGATAACTGCCTTTTGATTAGTAATTTTAGGTCCATTTATTTGAAAACCTAAATATGTATAAGGGTCTTGTAGTTGTATTTTTTCTGGAGCTATTTGTAACCCTGCTGTGGTTAGTTCTTGTTTGAGTTGAGCAAAGCACTGTAAGACTTGTTCTCCTACTTGTCCTGCTATAAGAATGTCATCCATATAGTGTATAATATACATTTGTTTCCATGTCTCTCTAACTGAGTGTATGGCTGTAGCCACATATTTTTGACACAAGGTGGGACTGTTGGCCATACCTTGAGGTAACACTTTTCATTGGTATCGCTTCATGAGTTCTTTAAAATTTATAGATGGTAAGCTAAAGGCAAATCGTTTTTGGTCAGCAGGATGAAGGGGAATTGTAAAAAAGCAATCCTTAAGGTCCATGATAATTTTAAAATATCTTTGAGGGATTGCAACTGGAGAAGGTAGCCCTGGCTGTAAGGCGCCAATAAGGACCATAGTAGCATTTACTGCTCTCAAATCTTGTAAGAGTCTCCACTTTCCAGATTTCTTTTTTATGACGAATATGGGGGTGTTCCAAGGAGAGTTGCTTTCTGTAATGTGTCCTGCCTCTAATTGTTCCTGCACTGTTGGTCAGCGGCAAGCTTCTCATTGGTTAATGGCCGTTGATCAACCCAAACGGGTTCATCTGACTTCCAAGTGATTGGGTGAGCACTTTTTTGGGGTGCAGGCATGTCAATGGCCACGGTTAAAAATTTCCAAGCCCCCTTTTATCCAATTTTCCTATGGCTGGGATTGGCTGTAAAATGCCATCTTCTCTTTTTCCTAACCCTTTCCCAGGGTGGTAGCCCTGAGCCAACATTTGTGCAGTGACTATATCATTTGGGCTACACATCATGACCCTCATTTGGGAGAGAAGATCTCTACCCCAAAGGTTAACAGGCAAATCAGGGACAACAAATGGCTTAATGAGACCGGAATTACTTTCTTGATCTCTCCAGGTGAGATATTTGGAACTTTGTCCAGGGTTATTACTTTGCCCGATTCCTCGTAAATTTGTTAAGGTCTCTGAAGTGGGCCAACTGGCGGGCCAATCTTGTTGTTTAATAATTGTTACATCGGCCCCTGTGTCTATCAGTCCTGTAAATAACTTTCCGTCCAGCCATAAGGTGAGAGAGGGTTTTTGATTAGTAATGGACTGTACCCAGTAGATGTCTGAGGATCCGAATCCTCCCTTTCCCCTTAGGGGCGATTGGACTTTATTAGCTGTTTTTAGCGATGGTAACAGGAGTAACTGCGCTATTGTATCCCCTTGAGGAATGATAATGATGTCAATAGCCTTGGCCATGATTTTGATTTCTCCTGTATAATCACTATCAACTATTCCCGGAAAGACCTGTAGGCCTTTCATGATGACGCTGCTTCTCCCTAGGATTAATCCAAACATGTTTGAGGGTAGGGGTCCATATACCCCAGTACCTAAGTCTTGGGGTCCCATTTCAGGGGTTAATGCTGCGTGGGAGGTGGAACAGAGGTCCAATCTTGCACTTCCTGGGGTCGCTCTACTAAGTTGTGAAATGGATTGTGGTTGGTTGGTACAAAACTGACCGCCCCATAAGCTTGTTTCGGGGCCTGGGGCCGGCCCCTCAATCCGTTTCCCTGTTGAGGTGTTAGGGGATTTCCTTGATTGTCAATTTTAGATTTACATTCGTTGGCCCAATGTTTTCCTCTTTTACACCTAGGGCAGAGGCCTGGAACTTTTGCCTCTAAGGTCTTAGCTAGCTCTCCCTTACAATCCCTAGCGAAGTGTCCCATTTTTCCGCACTTGAAGCACCCCTTGCTATTCTTACTTTTACTAGCAAGGAAGTCTTTTACAGTTTGTCCACTAAAGGCAGCAGCCATAGCCAAGCCCTGTTGATATGAGGGCCCTATGTCTGAACAGAGGCGGATGTAGCCTGTTAAGTCTGTTTTCTTTCTATAAGGTCTGATTGCTGCCTGACAAGCCGGGTTAACGTTTTCGTAAGCGAGCTGTTTTACATAATCCACCCCTGCCTCGGCATTTCCAAATATTCTGCTGGCCGTGGTTAAAAGTCTATGTACAAAGTCTGCAAAGGCCTCATCAGGCCCCTGTTTGACCACCGTGAGCGAGGCTCCTGGATCCCCTTTAACAGGAAGTTTTCTCCAGGCTTTGGTAGCCGCTGCTTGGATTTGAGAAAACAGTCCGGGATCGTACTGCATCTGAGCATCGGTTTCTGTGTAATTACCCGAGCCAGTTAGCATATCAAAATCCCAACCATTTCTGGCTTGTTGGTTTCTCTTGGCTGTATCTCTACAATTCTCATAAAATTCTGACTTCCAAATCAGATGATCGCCTCCGGAAAGAACTGCTCTAACTAAGGTATTCCAATCTATGGGAGTGAGCCAATTTTCGGCCACAGATTCGACTATGGCCAGGGTGTATGGGGCAGTAGCTCCGTATTGCGAGACAGCGATTTTTAGTTCTTTTATTACAGTAAATTCAAACCCATTGTGGTGTCTCCAGGCTCGACCCTGCACATCTGTAGTTTCTGTTACTGGAAAAACATCTCGAGGAGAGGAATCCTCCCTATCCCTACTACCAAGCGACCTTCCTTTTGGGACATGCTGTCCGGGTCTCTGAGGGTGAGAGGGTTTCTCTGTTCCTTTAGGGTATTGAACGCTCTCACTTCCTGTCCTTAATTTCTGCAATCTAGTGATTAAAGACTAATGTAGTTCTTCGAGCTTTATTTGCTCTTCAAGCTGTGCAATTTTTTCTCTAAGCTCCTCTTTTGGGTCTATTACTGCCATAACTGTGGGGGCAGAAGCCTTATTATAGGGAGGAGGATAAGTAAGAGTCTGTGGGCAGTCAGAATTATGATATTTTGCTGCCCCTTCCTCCAAATTATCCCAGTTTACTTCTGAAGGGTTAAGGTTATTTTTACTTTTGCTTTCATTAGTTGTAGGTAAAACTGGATATTTTCTGGCCTTTTCCTTATTTGATGTTTCTATATTTGTTATTGAGGGGACCCCAGCCTCTTCCTCGTCACTTTGTAACGATATAAGGTCTATTTCTTTGTTAGGTGTGGATTTTTCGAGGTCGGTTTGGGAGCTGCCTCTTAATATTTCCTCAGTCTGAGTAACCACCACCATTACCTCAGGGTCTTTTTCTTTTTCCTTTTTATCTATTATATCTTTGATCAGATTCCAATAAGAAAAGGCTGTTATCGGAACCTTTTCTGGTCCAAAAGTACTATAGTAATCTTGAAAACAGTCTCCCACCCTACGCCACCTCTTTATGTCAATGGTTCCCTCTTGTGGAAACCAAGGGCAGGTATCCTTTACGAAATCAAAAAATTTAAACAAATCATTACTTTTAACCTTTACTCCTCGTGTTTTTAAGGCCTCTTTTAATTGCCCTACATAAATTTGATGTTGGCTCAATTCTTGTCCCATATTCAGACACTGTTACTCACCTCTGGTTCCAACGCGGCAGGCTCCCGCGACGTCCGGAGGAATTTCTTCCACTTTTACTTTCGGCCGACTTTAGTGCCTTCTTCCTCATTTCTTCCCCTGTGTCCAGGTCCCTGTTTGGGCGCCAGGTGTCCCGACCTGCAGGACAGGCGAACAGACCCTGGAAGGGGGAGTGGGAATGGAGGAGACAAGAAAACACAAGAAATGGAGACAAGACAAATAGTCTGATCAAGTCTCGTTTAATGGTGGCGGTGCAATGCCTTATATAGGCTGGCAGGGGAAGAGGTTGGGCCTGGGCAGTAACGGGGGGCCGGGTTTTCTCAAATTACAATCACGCATGCGCTTGTATTGGTAATTTAAAAATTGGTAATTTTCCCAGGCACGGGATTGCACCTGCGCTGTAGGCTGCATATCTTCCTGGGCGTGAAAAAGTTTGCGCGCGCGCGGGAACAATTTAGGCGCGCGTGGGAACAGTTTAGGCACGCGCGGGAAAAGTTTGTAATGAAGAACCCGGAAATGTGCCATCTTGTCTCCGCTTTGCGGAGATCAAGCAACAGAGGTCGGCTAATTCCGGACCTCATGGCTCCGGACAATTCAGCCTCTTTAGGTCAAACCAATGTATAACCTCCACGTATGGATTTATGACTTTATCTCTCTACCTTTAAAAACCCTTACTTGTAAGCCATTGGGGAATTTAGGTCTTACCATGAGCTACCTAATTCTCCTTGCTTGGAGCTCTGCAGATAAAAAAAAATTTCTTTTTCTTTTTCTTTTTTTTTTTTTGTGACGGGGTCTCTCTCTGTTGCCCAGGCTGGAGTGCTGTGGCTCTATCTTGGCTCAGTGCACACTTTGCCTCCTGGGTTCAAGCGATTCTTCTGTCTCAGCCTCCCAAGTAACTGGGATTACATGCATGCACCACCGTGCCTGGCTAATTTTTGTAGTTTCAGCAGAGACGGGGTTTCACCATGTTGGACAGGCTTGTCTCGAACTCCTGACTTCAGGTGATCTGCCTGCCTCAGCCTCCCAAAGTGCTGGGATTACAGGCGTGAGCCACTCTGCTTGGCCAAATGCCTTTCTCTCACTGCAGCCCTGATGTCAGAGTTGGGCTTTGCAGTGCTGGGTAGACAGGCCCAGGTTCGATTTGGTAATACTTTGAACCAAAAACTGTAGTGGTTAAATACATAAAAGTATTAGAAATTCAAGAACATGATTTTTTAAAAAAGCATCTATAGTGGGAGATAGCATCGTAACTGTGATACATATGGAATTAAATTTTAACAGGCTTATGTATACAAATATACACACACCTGTGTGGATATATGTCTGTGTGTGGATATATGTCTATAAGTATGTAAACATATGGCAGCTGTCTCAAACTAGTTTAGTAGCATTTTATTTTTGTTGCTGCTAAGAAGACAACCATCTGAGATAAAATGTGCTTTTCAACTCAGGACCTGGTTTTGGGTAGGTACTTTTTAGAACATTATTTGTTATGAATTATAGTTCTCATATTGTGATCAATAACTAATATGTTTAATATTCATTTAGATTTACTCTCATACTTATTTGTGTTTTCTGGTATAGTCTTTTTCTTGCATTTTTCTTCTTTCTGAAGAATTCCCTATTAGTATTATTTTTGGTGCATATTTGGTAGAACCAAAGAGTTTTTATATGAGAGAGTATATTGTCTTCATTTTTGAAGGGCATTTTCACTGAGTATAGAGTTCTAGGTTAATAGATATTTTCCCTTTTTCTTCACTACTTGAAGTAGTAGACATTTCATTCCTTTGCCTCTTGGAGTTCATCATTTACATTGAAAATAAGCCATTAACTAGTCTTATTGCTCTGTAGAGGAGAAATGGTCTTTTTCTCCTTTTCAATAGTTTTACAACTCTCTTTTTTGTTGTTGTTGAGATGGTGTCTTGCTCCGTTGGCCAGACTGGAGTGCGGCGGCGTGATCTCAGCTCACTGCAACCTCCGCCTCCCAAGTTCAAGCGATTTTCCTGCCTCAGCCTCCTGAGTAGCTGGGATTACAGGTGCCTGCCACCATGCCTGGCTAATTTTTTGTAATTTTAGTATAGACGGGGTTTCATCGTGTTAGCCAGGATAGTCTCGATCTCCTGACCTTTTGATCCGCCTGCCTTGGCTTCTTAAATTGCTGGGATTACAGGTGTGAGCCACCATGCCTGGCCCTACAACTCTGTTAAAACAAAAGATGACCATTGTATTGGGACTTTGTCATCAAGGAGGAAAGAAGTAAAAGATGAGGTCAAAGAGTTAGTGGTACAAATCATGTAGATCTTACAGGTTATGGTAAAGACTTTGGATTTTATTTTGAGTGCTGTGGAAAACCATGGAGTGTTCTAACCAGAAAAGCAGCATGTATCTGATGCAAGTTTTCAAAAGATCAAATTTGAATTCCATATTGGGAATAGATGTGAAGAAGGCCAGTTAGTACATTGTAATAATCATGTAAGTGAGAGATGGTGGTGGCTTAGACTAACAAGTGGTATAAAACTATTTTAAAATTATGAAAGAGTGATTTTGATTAAATAGTTTTTCAGTATTTGTTATTATAATCATATATGTTTTCCTTCCTTAGTCTGTTGACATGGGGAATGATGTAGATTTTCTAACATTAAACCATCCTTGCATTCTTGGGATACCACCAATTTCATAGTATACTTTTTATATATTTATGAGTTCGGTTTGCTAGAATTTAGAAAATTTATAATTTATTGTATCTATGTTCATGAGCAAGTTTAGAAAAGTACTTTTGTTCTTTATACCAAACTTTTCTGGTTTGATATCAAGGGTATACAATGAAACTGGCTTTATATGAGGAGTTAGGAAGTATTCTTTTCCAAGTTTCTATAGCATTTAAGTTCAAAAGGACTTATTTATTCCTAGAATATTTGTTCGTAAAACTATCAGGGAATGGTATATTTTTAATAGGTAGATTTTAAACTCAAAATCAATTTATTAAATGCTTATATGTATACTTACCTTGATCAAATTTGCCAGAGGCTTGTCTGTTTTTTAAAATATATATTATTATTTTTTTCTTTTTTTAAATTTTATTTTATGGCCAGATGCAGTGGCCCACACCTGTAATCTCAGCACTTTGGGAGGCCGAGGCAAGTAGATTGCTTGAGCCCAGACATTTGAGACCAGTGTGAGCAATATGGTGAAACCCTGTCTCTACTAAAAATACAAAAAATTAGCCAGGCATGGTGGCACATGCCTGTAGTCCCAGCTACCTGGGAGGCTAAGGTTGGAGGATCACTTGAGCTTAGGAGGTTGAGGCTGCAGTGAGTCAAGATCGCACCACTACACTCCAACCTGAGCAATGGAGTTAAGCCCTGTCTGAATTTTTTTTCTTTTTTTTTAGATTTAGGGGGTACATCTAGATGTCTGTTACATGGGTATACTTCTTACTGGTGGGCATTGGGCTTCTAGTTATACCCATTACTTAAATAGTGAACATTGTACCTGATAGTGAAGTGGCATTGTTTATCTGGGGAAATACCTGAAGTTCCTTGTTTTGTGCTAAGGAAATTGAAGATGCAGACACATACAAAGTACTTTAACAGTGGAAAGTTTCATATGTGAAAGAAAGAAGAGACAACTTCCTCATGCAGAGGGAGGGGGCCCAAGTGGGTTTCTGAGTTTGGGGCAAGATGTGGTTGGTTTTATAGACGAGCTTCAGGAGGCAGTATTTGATTTACATAGGGTCCAGAGAATTGGTTGGACCAGATGTGCTATTTATATAACATGTGAGGCGGCTGGCCTTCCCACCCTAATCTTTTACTATGCAGATGGGGTCTCTACCTGGCTGGTGCCATGACACTTGCACACGTGGCAACAAAGAAAAAGGAGGAGAAAACCTCCATGTTGAATATATCTGACTTTCAGTTATCCCTTTTCTATTGGCACAGCTGCAGGCATTCACTTATGCAAGCTTTTCTTGCTTATCTATGCTTGCAGCTTGACTTTTCAAAAAGGCTACTTTTTGTTAGAAAAGAAATGATTTGGGGGCTGCTTTTTGATTAAAAGAAAATTCCACTGAGATCTCTTCTACCCTTACTAACTGCCTAAATAACTCATTTTTAGCTCCTGTATCAATAGGTTATTTTTCAGTCCTCCCCATCTCCCACCTTCTGCCCTTCTGGAGTCCCTAGTGTCTATTATTTACATCCTTATGTCCATATGTTTAGCTCCCACTTATAAGTGAGAAAATGTGTTATTTGCTTTTCTGTTTCTCCATTAGTTCACTTAAGATAATGGCTTCCAGCTTCATCTATGTTGCTTCAAAGGACTTGATTTAATTCTTTGTTATGGCTGCATAGTATTCCATGGTTTATATATACCACATTTTACTTATCCAGTTGATCATTGATTGACACTTAGGTTAGTTCTATGACTTTGCTATTGTGAATAGTGCCACGATGAACATGTGAATACAGGTGTCTTTTTTTTTTTTTTTTTTTTGAGACGGAGTCTCGCTCTGTCGCCCAGGCGGGAGTGCAGTGGCCGGATCTCAGCTCACTGCAAGCTCCACCTCCCAGGTTTACGCCATTCTCTTGCCTCAGCCTCTGGAGTAGCTGGGACTACAGGCGCCCGCCACCTTGCCCGGCTAGTTTTTTGTATTTTTAGTAGAGACAGGGTTTCACCGTGTTAGCCAGGATGGTCTCGATCTCCTGACCTCGTGATCCACCCGTCTCGGCCTCCCAAAGTGCTGGGATTACAGGCTTGAGCCACCGTGCCCAGCCAGGTGTCTTTTTTTTATACAATGATTTCCTTTCCTTTGGGTAGATACCCGGCAGTGGGGTTGCTAGATTGAAGGGTAGTTCTATTTTTAGTTCTTTGAGAAATCTCCATGCTATTTTCCATAGAGGTTAAACTATTTTATGCCCATCAATAGTGTATAAGCCTTTCCTTTTCTCTGCATCCTCTCCAACATCTGTTATGTTTGACTTTTTAATAATAGCCATTCTGACTGATATGAGATAGTATCTCATTGTGGTTTTAATTTGTATTTCTCTGATGACTAGTGATGTTGAGCATTTTTTATGTTTGTTGGTTACTTGTATGTCATTTTTGAGAAATGTCTGCTCATGTCCTTTGCCCACTTTTTAAGGGTATTTTTTTCTTGTTGATTTAAGTTCCTTACACATTCTGAATATTAGTCTTTTGCTGGAGGCATAATACAATTATTTTCTCCCATTTTGTAGGTTGTCTGTCTACTCTGTTGATTATTTCTTTTCCTGTGCAGAAGCTCTTTTGTTTAATTAAATCTCATTTGTCTATTTTTAAAAATTTTGTTGCATTTGCTTTTGGGTCTTCATCATAAATTCTTTTCCTAGGCTAATGTCCAGAATGTTTAGGCCAATGTTTTTCTCTTAGATTTTCTTCTAAGAATTTTTTAGTTGAGTGTGGTGGCTAGCACTTATAATCTCAGCACTTGGGGAGGCTAAGGCAGGTGGATGACCTGAGGTCGGGAGTTCAAGACCAGCCTGGCCAACATGGTGAAACCCCATTCCTACTAAAAATACAAAAAATTAGCCTGGCATAGTGGCGTGTGCCTGTAATCCCAGCTACTCAGGAGGCTGAGGCAGGAGAATTGCTTGAACTCAGGAGGGGGAGATTGAAGTTAGTTGAGATCGCACCATTGCACTCAAGCTTGGGCCACAAAAGGAAAAACTCCATTTTCAAAAAGACAAAACAAAACGAAAAAACAGAAAACCCCAAAAGAAAACAAAAGTTTTTTTTTTTTTTTTAGTTTCAGGTGTCATATTTAAGTCTTCAGTCCATCTTAATTTTTATATATGGTGAGAAATAGGGGTCCAGTTTCATTCTTCTGCACATGGCAAGCCATTTTTCCCAGCACCATTTATTGAATAGGGTGTCCTTTCTCCATAATTAATTTGTGTCGACTGTGTCAAAGATCAATTGGTTATAGGTATGTGGCTTTGTTTCTGGGTCCTCTATTCTGTTCCATTGATCTATGTATCTATTTTGTACCAGTACCATGCTATTTTAGTTACTTTCCCTCTTCCCCTCTTCTCCCTCTTCTCCCTCTTCCTCTCCCTCTCTTCTTCTTTTCTTTTCTTTTCTTTTTTTCAAGAGTCTTGCTGTTGTCACCCAGGCTGGAGTGCAATGGCACGATCCCAGTTCACTGCAACTTCCACCTCCTGGGTTCAAGCAATTCTTCTGCCTCAACCTCCCGAGTAGCTGGGATTATAGGCGCCTCCGACTGCACTGGGCTAATTTTTTTTTTTTTTTTTTTTTTTTTTTTTTTTTGGTATTTTTAGTAGAGATGGAGTTTCACCATGTTGGCCAGGCTGGTCTTGAACTCCTGACCTCAGGTTATCCCCCGCTTTGGCCTCCAAAAGTGCTGGGATTACAGGCATGAGCCGCCATGCCCAGGCTGGTATTGATTTCTAGTTTTATTCCACTGCGGTCCAAGAAGATACTTGATCTCTGTTTTTTTTTGTTTGTTTGTTTTTCTGAGACTTGCTTTAAGGCCAAGCACATGGTCAGTTTTGGAAAATGTTCCATGTGCAGCTCAGTATGTGTGTGTGTGTGTGTGTGTGTGTGTGTGTGTGTGTGTGTGTGTATTCTGCTGTTGTTGGATGGAATGTTCTGTAAATGTCTATTAGGTCCTTAGGTCCATTAGGTCTCCATCCAGTTTAAGTCCAGAGATTCTTTGTTGATTTTCTGCCTTGATGATCTGTCTAGTGATGTCAGTGAGATGAAGTCCCCCATTATTATTGTATTTCTATCAATTTGTTTTCTTAGTTCAAGTAGTATTTGCTTGATGAGGCTGGGTGCTCCTGTATTGTATGCATAATTGTTTAATTAGGTTAAATCTTCTTGTTGTTTTGAACACTTTAGCATTATATAGTGCCCTTCTTTGTCTTTTTTTTTTTTTTTTTGCTTTTGTTGAATTAAAGTCTGTTTTTTCTAATATGAGAATGGCTACTTCTGCTTGTTTTGGCATTTTTCAGTGGAACATTTAGTCCATTTACATTCAAAGTTAATATTGATATGTGAGGTTTTTTTCCTGTCATAGCATTGGTAGCTAGTTGCCATGGAGTTTCAATTATGTAACTGCTTTATAGGATCTGTGAGTTTTGTACTTATGTGTTCTTTTGTGGTGGTGCATATTGCCCTTTTGTTTCCATGTTTAGAACTCCTTTGAGCATTTTTTGCAGGACTGGTCTACTGATGACAAATTTCCTTTGCATTTGTTTGTCTGGGAAAGACTATTTCTCCTTCACTTGGTTTGGTAGGATATAAAATACTTGGCTAGCATTTTTTTTTCTTTAAGGAGGCTAAAAATAGGCCCCCAATCTCTTCTAGCTTGCAGGGTTTCTGCTGAGAAATCTGCTATCAGTATGATGGAATTTTCTTTATAGGTGGTTAGTCTTTTCTCTCTTGCCAGTCTTAGAATTTTTTCCTTCCTGTTGACTTTGGATAGTCTGATGACCGTATGCCTTGGTGAAGTTCTTCTTGCAATGTATCTTCCAGGAGTTCTCTGAGTGTCTTATATCTGGATATCAAAATGTCTCCCATGGCTAGGGAAGTTTTCTTGAATTATTTTCTCAAATAGCTTTTCCATACTTTGTACTTTTTTTTTTTTTCTGGAATATCTATGACTCATATTTCTTTAAGACCTTATTTTTTATTTATTTATTTATTTATTGTTTATTATACTTTAAGTTCTAGGGTACATGTGCATAACGTGCAGGTTTGTTACATATGTATACTTGTGCCCTGTTGGTGTGCTGCACCCATCAACTCGTCAGCACCCATCAATTCCTCATTTATATCAGGTATAACTCCCAATGCAATCCCTCCCCCGTCCCCCCTCCCCATGATAGGCCCCGGTGTGTGATGTTCCCCTTCCCGACTCCAAGTGATGTCATTGTTCAGTTCCCACCTATGAGTGAGAACATGCGGTGTTTGGTTTTCTGTTCTTGTGATAGTTTGCTAAGAATGATGGTTTCCAGCTGCATCCATGTCCCTACAAAGGACGCAAACTCATCCTTTTTTATGGCTGCATAATATTCCATGGTGTATATGTGCCACATTTTCTTAATCCAGTCTGTCACAGATGGACATTTGGGTTGATTCCAAGTCTTTGCTATTGTGAACAGTGCCGCAATAAACATGCGTGTGCATGTGTCTTTATAGCAGCATGATTTATAATCCTTTGGGTATATACCCAGTAGTGTGATGGCTGGGTCATATGGTACATCTAGTTCTAGATCCTTGAGGAATCGCCATACTGTTTTCCATAATGGTTGAACTAGTTTACAATCCCACCAACAGTGTAAAAGTGTTCCTATTTCTCCACATCCTCTCCAGCACCTGTTGTTTCCTGACTTTTTAATGATTGCCATTCTAACTGGTGTGAGATGGTATCTCATTGTGGTTTTGATTTGCATCTCTCTGATGGCGAGCGATGATGAGCATTTTTTCATGTGTCTGTTGGCTGTGTGAATGTCTTCTTTTGAGAAATGTCTGTTCATATCCTTTGCCCACTTTTTGATGGGGTTGTTTGTTTTTTTCTTGTAAATTTGTTTGAGTTCTTTGTAGATTCTGGATATTAGCCCTTTGTCAGATGAGTAGATTGCAAAAATTTTCTCCCATTCTGTAGGTTGCCTGTTCACTCAGATGGCAGTTTCTTTTGCTGTGCAGAAGCTCTTTAGTTTAATTAGATCCCATTTGTCAATTTTGGCTTTTGTTGCCGTTGCTTTTGGTGTTTTAGACATGAAGTCCTTGCCCATGCCTATGTCCTGAATGGTACTACCTAGGTTTTCTTCTAGGGTTTTTATGGTATTAGGTCTAACATTTAAGTCTCTAATCCATCTTGAATTAATCTTCGTATAAGGAGTAAGGAAAGGATCCAGTTTCAGCTTTCTACTTATGGCTAGCCAATTTTCCCAGCACCATTTATTAAATAGGGAATCCTTTCCCCATTTCTTGTTTTTGTCAGGTTTGTCAAAGATCAGATGGCTGTAGATGTGTGGTATTATTTCTGAGGACTCTGTTCTGTTCCATTGGTCTATATCTCTGTTTTGGTACCAGTGCCATGCTGTTTTGGTTACTGCAACCTTGTAGTATAGTTTGAAGTCAGGTAGCGTGATGCCTGCAGCTTTCTTCTTATGACTGAGGATTGTCTTGGCAATGCGGGCTCTTTTTCGTTCCATATGAACTTTAAAGCCGTTTTTTCCAATTCTGTGAAGAAACTCATTGGTAGCTTGATGGGGATGGCATTGAATCTATAAATTACCTTGGGCAGTATGGCCATTTTCACGATATTGATTCTTCCTATCCATGAGCATGGTATGTTCTTCCATTTGTTAGTGTCCTCTTTTATTTCACTGAGCAGTGATTTGTAGTTCTCCTTGAAGAGGTCCTTTACATCCCTTGTAAGTTGGATTCCTAGGTATTTTATTCTCTTTGAAGCAATTGTGAATGGAAGTTCATTCATGATTTGGCTCTCTGTTTGTCTGTTACTAGTGTATAAGAATGCTTGTGATATTTGCACATTAATTTTGTGTCCTGAGACTTTGCTGAAGTTGCTTATCAGCTTAAGGAGATTTTGGGCTGAGACAATGGGGTTTTCTAAATATACAATCATGTCATCTGCAAACAGGGACAATTTGACTTCTTCTTTTCCTAACTGGATACCCTTGATTTCTTTCTCTTGCCTGATTGCCCTAGCCAGAACTTCCAACACTATGTTGATAGGAGTGGTGAGAGAGGGCATCCCTGTCTTGTGCCAGTTTTCAAAGGGAATTTTTCCAGTTTTTGCCCATTCAGTATGATATTGGCTGTGGGTTTGTCATAAATAGCTCTTATTATTTTGAGGTACGTTCCATCAATACCGAATTTATTGAGCGTTTTTAGCATGAAGGGCTGTTGAATTTTGTCAAAAGCCTTTTCTGCATCTATTGAGATAATCATGTGGTTCTTGTCTTTGGTTCTGTTTACATGCTGGATTACGTTTATTGATTTGCAAATGTTGAACCAGCTTTGCATCCCAGGGATGAAGCCCACTTGATCATGGTGGATAAGCTTTTTGATGTGCTGCTGAATCCGGTTTGCCAGTATTTTATTGAGGATTTTTGCATCGATGTTCCTCAGGGATATTGGTCTAAAATTCTCTTTTTTTGTTGTGTCTCTGCCAGGTTTTGGTATCAGGATGATGTTGGCCTCATAAAATGAGTTAGGGAGGATTCCCTCTTTTTCTATTGATCGGAATAGTTTCAGAAGGAATGGTACCAGCTCCTCCTTGTACCTCTGGTAGAATTCAGCTGTGAATCCATCTGGTCCTGGACTTTTTTTGGTTGGTAGGCTATTAATAATTGCCTCAATTTCAGAGCCTGTTATTGGTCTATTCAGGGATTCTACTTCCTCCTGGTTTAGTCTTGGAAGAGTGTAAGTGTCCAGGAAATTATATATTTCTTCTAGATTTTCTAGTTGATTTGCATAGAGGTGTTTATAGTATTCTCTGATGGTAATTTGTATTTCTGTGGGGTCCATGGTGATATCCCCTTTATCATTTTTTATTGTGTCTGTTTGATTCTTCTCTCTTTTCTTCTTTATTACTCTTGCTAGCGGTCTGTTAATTTTGTTGATTTTTTCAAAAAACCAACTCCTGGATTCATTGATTTTTTGGAGGGTTTTTTGTGTCTCTATCTCCTTCAGTTCTGCTCTGATCTTAGTTATTTCTTGCCTTCTGCTAGCTTTTGAATGTGTTTGCTCTTGCTTCTCCAGTTCTTTTAATTGTGATGTTAGAGTGTCAATTTTAGATCTTTCCTGCTTTCTCTTTTGGGCATTTAGTGCTATAAATTTCCCTCTACACACTGCTTTAAATGTGTCCCAGAGATTCTGGTATGTTGTATCTTTGTTCTCATTGGTTTCAAAGAACATCTTTATTTCTGCCTTCATTTCATTATGTACCCAGTAGTCATTCAGGAGCAGGTTGTTCAGTTTCCATGTAGTTGAGTGGTTTTGATTGAGTTTCTTAGTCCTGAGTTCTAGTTTGATTGCACTGTGGTCTGAGAGACAGTTTGTTATAATTTCTGTTCTTTTACATTTGCTAAGGAGTGCTTTGCTTCCAATTATGTGGTCAATTTTAGAATAAGTGCAATGTGGTGCTGAGAAGAATGTATATTCTGTTGATTTGGGGTGGAGAGTTCTGTAGATGTCTATTAGGTCCGCTTGGTGCAGAGATGAGTTCAATTCCTGGATATCCTTGTTAACTTTCTGTCCCGTTGATCTGTCTAATGTTGACAGTGGAGTGTTGAAGTCTCCCATTATTATTGTATGGGAGTCTAAGTCTCTTTGTAAGTCTCTAAGGACTTGCTTTATGAATCTGGGTGCTCCTGTATTGGGTGCATATATATTTAGGAGAGTTAGCTCTTCCTGTTGAATTGATCCCTTTACCATTATGTAATGGCCTTCTTTGTCTCTTTTGATCTTTGATGGTTTAAAGTCTATTTTATCAGAGACTAGGATTGCAACCCCTGCTTTTTTTTGTTCTCCATTTGCTTGGTAGATCTTCCTCCATCCCTTTATTTTGAGCCTATGTATGTCTCTGCATGTGAGATGGGTCTCCTGAATACAGCAGACTGATGGGTCTTGACTCTTTATCCAGTTTGCCAGTAAGACCTTATTTTTAAAAATTATTTTAAATTTTTGTCTGGTCTAATTAGAAGGGCCTGTCTTTCAGCTGTCAAATTCTTTCTTCTACTTCGTCTAGACTGTTGTTAAATATTTCAACTGTATTTTGTAATTCCTTCAGTTAATTTCTCATTTCCTAGAGTTCTGTTTGGGTTTTTAAAATGATGTCTCAGTTTTCATATCTTGAATTGTTTTTCTGATTTCTTTGTGTTGGTTTTCAGCTTTCTCTTGAATCTCATTGAGCTTCTGTGAAATCTACTTTGAATTTTTTTTTTTTTTTTTTTTTTTTTTTTTTGATACAGAGTCTTGCTCTGTCACCCAGTCTGGAGTACTTTGAGTTCTTTATCTAGTATTTCAAAGAGTTCATTTTGGTTGGGATCTGTTGCTGGAGAGTTAGCATAATCCTTTGAGGGTGTTGTATCGGTTTTTTTTTTTTTTTTTTTTTTTTAAATTACTTTCAGTGTTGTCTTGTTTTTTCTCACTGGAGAAGCTATCTCTCCTTATATATATATTTTAACTTGCTTTCATTTCATTTGTTTCTCCCTTTAAGGGATGTCTATAATGTATTTTGTGTAGGGTGCTTTGGTTTTGGTTTTGGGTAATTTTGGTGGCAGAGTCTAAGTTGCCTGGTTATAGATAATTTTTATATGGTGGCTTTTCCAAACACTGTAGCAGCAGGGTACTGGGTATATGAGCATGCTCATTGGCTCCTGTGTGGCTGGGGTGGAGGAGGTGTTAGGAAACCTATCTTATTCTCCAGAGTTGCATGCTTGTGTCAGCAGATTTCCTATTGTGTTGTTCCATTTAACCTCCAGGCCAGTAGGTGATGCTTATGGTAAGAGTCAGTTGTGGCTGATGCAGATGGGTATATACTTGATCCTTCTTTACTGGGAGAAACCCTCTGTTGCCTCAGGCATGGGCTATGGAATGTACAGTGGTCTGAGCTACCTGATAAGACCTGGAAAAGGGCAAAGATGGGTGGGATCAGACTGGGCAGACCTGCCTACAGGTTCTCCAATGGCAGCAACAGGCACCAGCTCCAAGTGGGTGGGGGTTTCCAGTGGGTGGATCTCCACGGACCCAAGTTCTCTGCATGGGAAAGGGGCAGTCTAACCTCCTAATCTAGGAGTGGGTGCTCCAAATGCCTGAAGATATGACCAAGCATTGAGTGGATAGAGCATGACTGCAACTAAGATCTGTGGACCTGAAGGGGTGGGATGGCTCAGGCTCCTAATCCAGGTGAGTGGGTGAGCCAAATGCCTAGAAATATGTCCCAGCAAGGAGCTGAGAAACTGCTGCTGCAACAAAGACATTGCAGGGGATGGGAGGGGTAGCTCAACTTCCTAATTCGGGGAAGCAGGTGTGCCTCAAGCAGTTACAGGTAGTTAAACAGGCATGAGTGGGGCAGGAAAGGGATCTCCTGCAAACCCACTAGGAATGCTGGGTGATGGTTCAGCAGTTATTGCATTGCCTATGTAAAAGTGATACATTGGCAGTTGGTGCCAGGGAGAGGCCATGTCTTGATGGTCCACACCTGTTGCACTAAAGTGTTCACTGAATGCAGATGCCGGGGAGAGGCAACTTCCTGGGCATGCATATTAAGAGATAAAATGGCAGAGTAGGATGTTCAGGGGCACTCCACTGGAAAAAGGAAGAAAGCCTCAGATGGGCATACATACAACTTCCTAAACACACTGCATGTGTTCACCTCCCAAGCAAAAGGAGGGCACTGTGCATGCAAGCAGCCCATCCTAAGGGAAGAGTCATGGGAAAAAGGTGAGCCTATAAAGTAGGATCACAGTTAAATGTCACGACCTTCAGGTGCCAGCTTAGGTCTCTTCCAAGTGAACTTTCCTTTCTTTCCTCTTCTAAAGCCTTTCTAAATAAACTTCTACTCCTGCTCTGGAACTTGCCTTGGTCTCTTTTTCGGCTTTATGCCCCTCAGTCAAATTCTTTCTTTTGAGGATGCAAGAATTGAAGTTGCTGCAGACCTGTATGGATTTGTTGCCAGTAACTCAGATACCTTCCACTGGTAACAAAATCAGGTATAGATAAGCCCAGGGCAGGAGCAGAGAAACTGCTACCACAAGAGGCAAAGCAGGGGTGACTCAAACTTCTAATCCATGGGAGTAGGTGTGCCAAATGCTTGGAGTTACATTTGGGAGTGGAGCAGAGGGGAGTGCTGTTGCACCAAGTTCTTTGTGTGTGGAATGGGAAGGTGGCTTAAACTCTTATTCCAGGGGGCAGGTGCACTGAAAGCCTGGAGTTACATCTGGACATGGAGCAGAGAGTGCACCACTGTATCAAGATCTGTGCACAGGAAGGAAGGGGCACCTCAGGCTCCTAATCTAGGTGAGCAGATGCCCAGTGACCTGGAAATGTGTCCACTGGTGACACATATAACAACTGCTGCTATAACAAAGTCTTTGCAGGGAAAGGGATGGGCAGCTCAGGCTGCTAATCCAGATGATCCAGTCCTCCAAATTCCTGAAGATATGCCTGGGTGTGGGGGCGAAGAGGGCCCTGCTGCACCAAGTTCTCTACACAGTAAGGGAGGAGCAACTCTGTCTCCTAATCCAGGCTGCTGTGTACTCTGAATGACTGAAAATGTACCCTGGCAAGGAGTGGAGGTACTGCTGGTGCAATAAGGTCTTTCCAGGAAAAGGGAGGAGCAGCTCAGGCTGCTAATCCAGGAACGTGGGTGCTCCAAATGCCTGGGAATATGCCTGGGTTTGGAGAGAGTGCCACTGTACCAAGATCTTTGCACAGGAAGGGAAATGTGACTTGGGCCGCTAAAGTTACTCTGAATGAGTGGGACTATGAGTGTACTGCAGAGAATGCACCCCTGACACTGATGTCTTTGCAAGGAAAGAGGAATTTGACCCATTGCTCCCAATCCAGGCAAGACAGAGTGGGGTCCACCTCCCACTCCTTGTAACTAGTGGGGCACTCTTCCGACTGACCAAGGGAGCAGGATAGGGTACCCAGACACATGCAGACTGGTTCTAGCTTGCAAGGCTGTCTCTGGTTTCAAGTCTTGCCACACAGGATAAACCTCAGCATCAGCAACTCTCCTGCCGCTCCAGTCCTCTAGTCCTGCAGTGGTAGGGAGCCCACTTCCAACGACTAGTGTTGGGGCACTCTCCATACTCGCCGCTCAATTCTGGCCATGTGGACCATTTCCTGCTCAGAGCATGTGCTCCAATCCCCAGACAGAGACTAAAACGCCTGCAATGGCCCTTGCTGCCAGGTGGGCAGTGACTGACTTTGTATAAGCCCGGGTTAAAGATTGCGTCCTCATCTCAGTTCCAAGTCCGGCACATTGGCTGCAGCTTTTCCTGGTGTCTGTCTTTTAGCCTTTCCCCAGGTTATCTCCCAGGGTTTGAGAGAAACAAGTTATTCTCCCTTGGCCTGGATTGCTCGGATCCCTAGTGGAAAGGTGAGTCACGGAAACTGGCTTTCTACCCCTCTTATGTACTGGAGTGTCACTCACTTTTATCAGCCAGAGACTATCATGGGGGCCACTTGTCCACCTTCTCCTCCTCAGGATCTGGGGTGTCTTTTGCTATTCCCGTGAATTTCCGTGTGTGTGTGTGTGTCTTTTTTTTTTTTTTTTTTTTTTAGCTCACAGAGTGGATCTTTATGCATTATTTTGCTATTTCCAAGTGGCTGAGGCACACCATCTTGGGAAAATTCCATTATCATTTTATGCCATTAATTCCCTCCAAGTTCTTTTGGTTTATTTTGTTGTCTATCTCTACTTGGATGAGTATGTCATTAAATCATCATTTTCAGTATATGCATTAAAGCATATAAAGTAACACTTTAGTTGCATGCTACCAAGTCTTAGATGCAGCTTCCATTTATTTAAAAATTGTTGATCTCTTACTATGTGCCAGGCATCCTTGTAGTTGTATGGGAAAGATAAAAATCGCTGCCCTTATGGAGTGGGAAGATACATTTTACAGTTAACATGTATACATACATGCACACATACATATATAGGGATAGATGCAATGGGAAAAATGGAGTATATTAAAAAGAAGTTGGAGTTTAAGGGGTACGGTTGCTAAAGTAACTTAATATTCACTGTCATTTGAAGTATCTTCTAATTTTCAACATGATTTGACATTTCTAAAAGTTAATTCTTTTTTTTTTTTTTTTCTTTGAGACGGAGTCCCACTCTGTTGCCCAGGCTGGAGTGTAGTGACCGGATCTCAGCTCACTGCAAGCTCCGCCTCCCGGGTTTACGCCATTCTCCTGCCTCAGCCTCCCGAGCAGCTGGGACCACAGGTGCCCGCCACCTCGCCCGGCTATTTTTTTGTAGTTTTTAGTAGAGACAGGGTTTCACTGTGTTAGCCAGGATGGTCTCGATCTCCTGACCTCGCGATCCGCCCGTCTCGGCCTCCCAAAGTGCTGGGATTACAGGCTTGAGCCACCGCGCCTGGCCTAAAAGTTAATTCTTTCAATCCAAGCATATGGACATTTGGCGTGTCTTGGAGTATCTACATAATTTTTTAAAATTAAAAACATTTCAAAACTGGTATTTATACATATTAGTGGAGTATATGTGGTATTTTGTTACATGCATAGAATGTGTAATGATAAAGTCAGGATATTTAGGGTATCCGTCACCTCAAGTATTTATCATTTCTGTGTTGAGAACATGACCAGTTCTCTGTTCTAGTTACTTTGAAATATATGCGTATGCTGTTAACTATAGTCCCCATACTGTATTTCATAGGTGATTTCTAATCTTATCTCATAAAGTGATTTCTCTTGTCTGAAAAACTATTATGATCTTCAGTATTAAGTTTTGCTTTGTGTCTACTATAATGAATTTTTGTAAATAGGTTACTCCATGTGTACCTGGAAAAGTTTTACCTAATAGTCCAGTGATGGTTTATTATATATTACTTAAAAGATCCAGCTTTTAAATTTTGCTCTATTCTTTTACGTATTTATTCACCATGCCCGGCTTTTAAAATTTTTTTATGACAGGGTTTCACCATGTTGCCCAGCTGGTCTCAAACTCCTGGGCTCAAATGATGTGCCTGCTTCAGCCTCCCAAAGTGCTGGGATTACAGACATGAGCCACTGCACATGGCCTATTACTATTCTTATGGGTTTCAGCTTCTCATTGTGAACTGCTTCATATATATTGAGGCTGTTTCAGAGTTATAATCCTGGTGAATTGCTCCATTTATCATTGTTAAAACCTTACTCTTTATTCCAACACTCCCTTTATTATTTTACCTTAAAATTAATTTTAAGGTAATTCCAAAGCAAAATCAATTTTATCTGATTGTCACACTTCTCTTTTGGTGGATTTTTAGTATATCTTTTCCCACCTATTTTCAACTATTACATCATTATGTTTAAGAAGTGTCTGTAAACCATATGTGGTTTTTTTTTTTTCTCTTTTTTTTTTTTTGGGGGGGGGGGATTCTCCTGCCTCAGCCTCTCGGGTAGCTGGGACTACAGGCGCACGCCACCACACCCGGCTAGGTTTTTTTTGTATTTTTTAGTAGAGACGGGGTTTCACCATATTGGCCAGGTTGGTCTTGAACTTCTGACTTTGTGATCTGCCCGCCTTGGCCTCCCAAAGTGCTGGGATTACAGGCGTGAGCCACCGCACCCCACACCCGGCCCACATGTGGTCTTTAAACTGGCAAGTTTATGGTACTTATTGTAACTACTTAGATATTTGGATTTGTTAGTGATTTCTTTGCTTCTCTGTTGCCTTTAACAGGGTTCATTTTATTACACATTGTTTCTTCCCTATTTACCTAAATTTAACCTGATTTTTGCCTAATACACAAATACTTTCAGGTTTTTACTGCTTTATCACCACAGCTGGACACAACTGGCTTCATACTGCCTTCTGGCAACTGCAGGATGTCTGAACTGTCTTGAACCTATTTCCTTACCTTTTAAAATGGTAAAATTTTGTGGATACAGTATTGGGTACTTACAGACATTCCTTCTTCACCTCTGAAAGGTTACCATCTCTTAACCTCATTAATCACTAGGAACAGGTTTTTGATTTAAAGCAAAACTCTTTTTCTTCCAAATTCAGGAGTTAGTGAAATAGGAATGAACTGCCAGTCACTCAGCCTTCTAGACTTTATTTGCATTTCATTGGAAAGTTTAAAGTGCATAGGCGTATAAACACTTTTCTGGTTTGAGGATCCAAATCCTTCAAATTTCCCAAGTTGTCCAACCACAAAAAAATTAAGCACCAAATGCTCCAGTCTAGACCAGGGGACCTCAGCCATTTTCTTATCCCAGCATGCTAAGCTATTTGACACATTTTTATCAGGAACAGCAATCCTCAAAACTGAGGAGCTATTATCAGAATCACTGGGGCAGGAAGCTTCCCTTTGCCTGTTGAGAATTTCTAAAGTCTTCAAATTCATTTATTCCTGGGTTCTTCTCTAACAACACTTCCAACATTAGCAAAGTACTATTTTAGTTTTCAGAATCAATAGTATCTGAAGGTTTGAAAATTTTGCCAGGTTACTTAAAAACCCTCATTGCCAAGTAAATTTTTGTAAATGAACTTGATGATCTGTCCACAGACCATCATCAAATCAATACAGTTCAATAGGTGAAAATTAAACCTCAGGTGTGCTAAATTCATGGTTCAAGGAGTAGGTAGACATATTTATTATAATTACACGATTGTTAACAATGTGTACTGCCATCCAAAAATGAACTACATTTATTGCTACTTTGTTCACTAGCATAAAGATGCAATTTACATACATAGAAAATATTTTATATGCTTTGATACTGCCATGTGTAAACATTCTTATGGATATGTTTGTGAACTAAAATTGTATGACAGATATATATTTCTAGAATGTTACCAGCTTAAGATCATAAACCATTCTCATGTCTGCTCATTAAAGCTAAAGGGTCTATTACAGGTGAATCTCAATTATTTTTATAGAAACATCACTTGATAACAATTTTCTGCATTTCAATGGTTGCTGTTTGTATTGAAAACAAACTGGGAAATGGAGAAATCAAATGTAGTACCTCTCTTAAAAAGAGGAATTGTTAACAAGTAGGAACTAAACTGCCAAAAGTTATTTTCCATAATGACTAGAGCCAGTCATTACATACATAAATTATTTTATTTTTTATTTTTTCCTTGAGATGGAGTCTTGCTCTGTCGCCCAGGCTGGAGTGCAGTGGCGCGATCTTGGCTCACCACAACCTCCGCCTCCCGGGTTCAAGCTATTCTCCTGCCTCAGCCTCCAGAGTAGCTGGGATTACAGGTGCACGTCACCATGCTCGGCTAATTTTTGTATTTTCTTTTAGTAGAGATGGGGTTTCACTGTGTTGGCCAGGCTGGTCTCAAATTCCTGACCTCAGGTAATCTGCCCAGCTTGGCCTCCCAAAGTGTCAAGTTATTTTAATAATGGTTGGAGAAGAGAAAAGATGACTTGGATGCCACATTACGAATACTAAACAATTCAGCAACCTCATTAAAAATTGCTTCTATTTGCTGTGGTATTAAATAACAATGGCTTTATCCTACCAAATATAAAAACCACTTTTAATGTGAGTCTCTTTCCAAGACACTAAATCATAAAAGTTTATTTCAGGGAAAAAATACAACACTTTAAAGCTTCCTTTACCTAGATTTCCATTTCTAATTTTTTTTTTTTTTTTTTTTTTTTTTTTTTTTTGAGACAGAGTCTCGCTGTGTCCCCCAAGGTTGGAGTGCAGTAGCAGGATCTCAGCTCACTGCAACCTCCACCTCCTGGGTTCAAGCAATTATCCTGCCTCAGCCTCCTGAGTAGCTGGGACTACAGGCGCCCGCCACCACACCTGGCTGATTTTTTGTATTTTTAGTAGAAATGGGGTTTTGCCAGGGTTCAAGTGATTCTCCTGCCTCAGCCTCCGAGTAGCTGGGACTACAGGCATGCACCACCACACCCAGCTAATTTTTTCTATTTTTAGTAGAGACGGGGTTTCACCATGTTGCCCAGGCTGATCTCAAACTCCTGAGCTCAAGCAATCCACCTGCTAGGATTACAGGCGTGAGCCAATGCACGGGGCCTCTAATTACATTTTAACATCTACATTCTGGGTAGATTCATATAATTTTAAGAACATTTTAAAACACTCAAGTCCCCAGAAGCAAAAAATTTAGGAAACTAAAAAAACAAGATGCACGACACATGTACATAACCAGACAGCAGCAAAGAATCAAAGGTGTTTAACAGCTATTCTGAATTTCTGACCCTTGTTATTCTGTCAAATTGATATTTGGATTAAAAATGAGGGATGTTGTTTACTTAATAGGCAATACTCACAAAATTGACCTCTTTTGGTCCAGAATTAAAGTATTCCAAGGCCAGAATACTACACACACACACACACACACACACACACACACACACACACACACACACAGACTCCAGAATGCTACTATTAAATTACACAAATAACATGGCTTATCAGTACGAATTTAAAGCCAAGAAACCCTTAACAGGAAGAATAAGTATTAAAAAGGAAACAAAAATAAAATTAACTATCCAAGTGATTGGATTATCAGTGAAACTATTTTTAAAAAGCCATGAACAAAAAGATCTAAAGGATAATAAAAAACAACAAATACTTGAGAAAAATACACTGATTATTTAAGAGTCTAGAATTGGATAAGAGGATAAATAAAGCAAGATAAAAGAAAGACAAAGATCATTTTTATTTATAGTTTATATGCTATAATGCAATTAAATTATTTAAAATATGTTGAATTTCACCAGTCTCTTTACAGGATAGGTAATTTTTAGGTGTCAATGACATTTTCCTAATAATCATCCTGTGACTTAGGGCATGACAATAAATTAGAGATTTCAAAGCAAAGAGCATACTATTAATTTTTTTTTGTTATGGATTTTGACTTGCCTGACTGAACCAAATGTACAGTTTCAATTAGCTTTGTTTCTTTGACTTGGGAGCAGCACCAAGTCATTTAGTAATGTCCTTCAGCAAACCTACTTTTTCTTTTAATACTTATTCTAACAACATGTTAGAAGTATCCTTAGGGATAAGGAAGATGAAAGAGCCATCACCCACTTAATACTGATCACTTCCATAGACATTTAGGTTTCTTCATTTCTTCTAAGTGGTTTCAGTTTTTTAATGTTCTGAAAATTCCAGGTGCCCTTTTATTGTTGGGAATAATTACCTTTGAATTTAGAAAAAAAATTGTAATGACATCTGGCAGCATTATAAATCCAAAGCTGTTTTGTTAGAAAACATGAATATATAAAAGAACATTGGCCGGGTGCCATGGCTCACGCCTGTAATCTCAGCACTTTGGGAGGTGGACGTGGACAGATCATTTGAAGTCAGGAGTTCAAAACCAGCCTGACCAACATGGTGAAACCCCATCTTACTAAAAATACAAAAATTAGCTGGGCATGGTGATGGGTGCCTGTAATCCCAGCTACTTGGGAGGCCGAGAAAGGAGAATTGCTTGACGCTTGACCGCAGGAGGTGGAGGCTGCAGTGAGCAGAGATCGTGCCCTCCAGTCTGGGTGACAGAGTGAGACTGTCTCCAAAACAAAACAAAACAAAAACAAAAACAAAGAATATAATTTTCATGCATTTTAAATTAGAGATGTGAGTTAAACAGCTAAAGTTTCTTTTTGCTTGTTTAAAAGCCTTGCTCTTTGATCTGCATTAATTTTTTGTTACTTTTTATCAAAAGAAATTATATGCTTCTTAAAATTATTTTATATTCTTACTTTATATTCAATCAAATGTTGGGCAAAAACCGAAAGGTATAATGTTAAACTTGCTATCTTTTTTGATAAAAAAGTATCTTCTGAAACTGACTGCTTTACAAAGATTAGTTTGCAAAGTGGACTGATTTTTGCAAAACATACTGTAGTTAATAAGAGGATAGTATCAGAATTAATCTTTATAAGCATATCCCTCTCATGCCACAGGAAAAGTCATCAAGGGCTATTTAACCAGTGTTACCAGATTTTAAATGTATATTGATATGTACAATTAGCTATGCCTCTCATCAACAGTTTATACAAATATCAAAAAACCAAATTCTGCTTGCAGTTCAAAACTTTAGAAGATTAACCACAAAATAACACTAACTTTAAAAGCAAAAATTTTTGGCCGGGTACGTGGCTCACGCCTGTAATCCCAGCACTTTGGGAGTCTGAGGTGGGTGGATTATCTGAGGTCAGGAGCTTAAGAGTTCAAGACCAGCCTGGCCAACATGGCGAAACTCTGTCTCTACTAAAAATACAAAAATTAGCTGGGTGTGGTGTCATGCACCTGTAGTCCCAGCTACTCAGGAGGTTGAGGCAGAAAAATTGCCTGAACTCAGGTGGTAGAGGTTGCAGTGGGCTGAGATGATACCATTTCATTCCAGCCTGGATAACAAAGCCATACTCTGTCTTTTAGAAAAATGTTTTGTAGACTTTTAAAAACTGAGAAAGTTATATTTTACCAATCACTTAAGAATCATTTCTAAATCTATAATTTGTAAAATTAATGCAATGACTTTAATTGTGGACTATCAAATACCAACTAGTTACTACAAAACAGAAAATCCTAATGGGAGAGGCTTATTATTTTTCAAATTTATGGAAATGGAGGAATGGTTGTATGTATTTAGGGTTAAACCAAAATCAGATAATTTGATTACTATATTCAGATGTCTACTGCCTTTAATAAATATAGATTTTTCAAAACAGTTAAAGATGGGCTAATTTGGATTAAGTGCTTTAACAGTGACATTGTTAAATTATTGAGCCCCAAAATTCTCTTTAAAGACTTCTATCATGGAATTAATCCCAAATATACTAAAAATTGATACCCCCCCCTCCAAAAAAGTAAGTCTAAGAAACCTTTACTTCTCTCCTTTAGCTCTTAATATACTAAAAATTGACAACCCCCCTCCAAAAAAAGGAAAAAAGTATAAGAAACCTTTAATTCTTTACTTTAGCTCTTCTTAGTAAATGTCTTGTTATTTATTTATTTATTTATTGAGATGGAGTCTTTCTCTCTTGCCCAGGCTGGAGTGCAGTGGCACAGTATCAGCTCACTGCAACCTCCGCCTCCTGGGTTCATGCCATTCTCCTGCCTCAGCCTCCTGAGTGGCTGGGACTACAGGCACCTGCCACCATGCCTGGCTAATTCTTTTGTATTTTTTAGTAGAGACAGGGTTTCATTGTGTTAGCCAGGATGGTCTCAGTCTCCTGACCTCGTGATCCACCCGCCTCAGCCTCCCAAAGTGCTGGGATTACAGGTGTGAGCCACCGCCTTTTATGTATTTGAGACAGGGCCTCACTCTGTTGCCCAGGCTGGAGTACAGTGCTATGATCATGGCTCATTGCAGCCTTGACCTCCCAGGCTTAAGTGATCCTACACCTCAGCCTCCAGAGTAGCTGGGACTACAGGTGTGCACCACCATGCCTCGCTAAGTTTTTATTTTTTCTAGAGATAGGGTCTCACTATGTTGCCCAGGCTGGTCTTGAACTCCTGGGTTCAAGTGATCCTCCCTTCTCAGCCTCCCAAAGTGCTAGGATTACAGGTGTGAGTCACCGTGACCAGCCTTGTTATCCTTTTCAAAATCAAGTTTATCTGTTATTTCAATAGCCATATTCTTTGCTGTGCTCTTTCTAGTTTTTTGTAAAACTTAAATTTTTTTTTTTGAGATAGAGTCTTGCTCTGTTGCCCAGGCTGGAGTGCAGTGGCACGATCTTGGCTAACGGCAGCCTCTGTCTCCTGGTGATTCTCCTGCCTGAGCTTTCCGGATAGCTGAGATTACAGGGGACATGCCACCATGCCTGGCTACTTTTTTGTATTTTTAGTAGAGACAGGGTTTTTTACCATGTTGGCCAGGCTGGTCTTGAACGCCTGACCTCAGGTGATCCACCTGCCTCGGCCTCCCAAAGTGCTAGGATTACAGGCGTTAGCCATGGCGCCTGGCCAAAACTTAATAATTTTCCATTACTGCTAAGGAATTAAAACATCACAAACTTCTGTTATATTATTTAACAATTTTTTTTATAATTACAGTACAACTGGCTATCAAGAGTACAGAGCCAAAGTATACTACTTTGTATTAATCATTCTAAATATTCCCTACAAACTTAATTCTTATTTGCTTACCATAGGAAAACATTGTTTTACTATGTATCTTTTAAAATAATTTCTGAAATAATAGCTTTTTATTTTGAAAATCTGTCTAGCATTGCATATTTTAATGTAGATTAAAATTGGACTGAATTAGACTGTCTACCCAAAGCTGTATTAAAGAGAGCACTCTCTCTCATTAATGAATTAAATAAATACATTATAAGGCTAAATTGCTTTTGAAATTATCTTTTAAGTTGAGTAATTGGGTAGAAAAAGTATATATATATGGATGTATTTAAGTTATTAAATTAAGTGTTATATAATTACAAAAATTAGTGGTACTATCTGACGAAAACACAAAACTAAAAGTGACTTCAGAGCAGGAATGGAAAATGTCAGGATATACTAGAAAATTTAGATGTATTAATAGAAAAGTTGTTCCCATATTTATTCCCAGGAAGTTTCCGAGGCATAGCTCCTAAACAAGTGAGTGGATGTTTTAACTCAAACAAAAGCTCTAAAGTCCCTACTTGTATTGTTATGTATTTGCTTTCATTATCTTCATGCTTTTCCTGAAATGAATCTATACATTCAACATACAAATAAAAAGCCTCTATGTTTTTAAAAAATGTATTTAATCACCTATTTGATATACCTATTTCATTTTAAGAGAATTAACAGAAAGTTTAAAGACTAGAAGTTTTAAAAATATATTGTTTATATGATTTTTTAATGCAAAAAAGAGATTCTTCCCCTCAAAAGACTGAATAAAAATCCCTGCAAAATGCACTACTCCATACTCTCCATTAAGTGCCGACTACATTGTAGAAACAAAATCTCTCGTAGAGAACTAGTTGTGAGAAATAATGACTATCCCTAAAGATATTATACTCTCAATTTTTACAACTTAAGTCAATATTTAGTTGTTCCTAATATAAAGATTTAGCTTTGGGAGAAAATGAACCTTTTGAAATTTTAACCTAGGTCAATCTAGTTGATTGGCATTAAGGACATAAGGGCTCATACACTTGTCTATGCGTCTGTCTCTTGTAGGTCGAAACATTTCGGTCTGTTCCCATACTTAAACAGTTTCAGGTCTCTGGACAGAAATTAACAATGTGAACAAGTTTGGTGATGAAGCACAGATAAAGTCCTTAAAATACATCTTAAGTTTACAGTCCCTTTTCCCATTTAATTTGTATAAGCACCACCAAAACTGGAGCCAAGGTTTCAAAAGGTAATGTTAACAGCAGGAACTATAATTTAATCACATCACACAACACTATGTAACATTCTATATTTTTGCCTGTTGATGTGTAACATAGTTAAGTTTATTACAAACATTATTTCCTAAGACTTATGGTATAAGTGCTCCTTTTCAAGTATTACCACTTAATAGTGTTTAATCTACAAGGTAACATTAGGTAAATCAATGATAAATGTATATAATGCAATACACTGTGCCACTTCTCCCTACCCTGTGTTAAGGTATTATTAACAAAATCATTTAAGAAAAAAACAAGACAACTATTATAACTGAAACAAGGCTATGAACATCACAGATGCATGTCTGAGTAGATAAACAGCATTTCCCCTTGACATGAAGGTCATTTTGTCAGACTCCTGTGTCTTTAGGCTAGCATTGTTTTAGCAGCAGCTAGTCTTCAGGACAAGATCAAAAATTTCAAGTGAAAAAGACGAGTTACTCTGAGAAAACATCGATCCACATTACTAATAAAAGAAGCAAACTGCTGGTTTCACCTTAACATAAAATTGGGTGTGTTCCCTTTCACATGTGATTTAGTTCATTTATGTGATGATAGCAAAGCTTTGGAGTTCTGTGGTACATCAATGAGATGGACTAATTTGTTGAGAAAGCTCTTATTTGTTTTAATATTTAAATTGTAACAATACAATAACTAGAAAAAGGTCAGTGCCTCCGTAGCTTTCAACCCCATCAATTTCCATTTGTTTTTCAAAATAAAGTTGCAATTAAATCTATGCTTCTGCAACAATAGTGCAATAAAGTATCCTTTCCTGAATAAAGGAATTGAGGTTTATCCCAGTAGAAGCTTTGAATAAGGTAGACTGTTGCCAGCTATTTATCAATTCTGTTATGTTTGATATAAAATGTATCTGGAAAGCTTAAATTGTCTTGTAAATCTAATTCGGCTAAAGCTTCATGTAAGCAGCAATGGAAATGAACAGAAGTGCACTCAATATAAAACACTTTTCAAAACTACTCCAAAAAACAAATGTCAAAAAGAGGTTAAGAACAACTGAACATCTGTTGTGTGTACCAGATGTAAAAGATGGACTCCGTGGTTACTTGCACTGTTTCAATTATGTGAAGGTAAAATTAAGACTTAGTCCACTTCCATCTCTCCGGAGGATTTAGTATGCTGTGAGCTGTCTTTTGTTGAATCTGATTTAGTTTCATTTCCACTCTGTCCATCCATTGGGCCATTGTGTTCACTATTAGCTTTTGCTTTGTCTTCAGGAACTTCTACTTTTGGTTTGGGCTTGTAAATGATGGGGTTACAGAAATTATCCAGTTCCTAAAGACACGAAGAAATTGATTATATTAAAATGATTACAGAACAAGTTACCATTAACTTTCTAAATTCCACATTAACTTTCTGAATTTTCACATAATTCCACCTTTCTGAATT
Source organism: Rhinopithecus roxellana (assembly GCF_007565055.1). Lineage (NCBI taxonomy): Eukaryota > Metazoa > Chordata > Mammalia > Primates > Cercopithecidae > Rhinopithecus > Rhinopithecus roxellana. The sequence goes on along the minus strand of NC_044550.1, from coordinate 64,372,020 downwards.
TGTGTTAGCTCAGCCAGATAACCGTTTTCTTCAAATGCCTCGTGAAAGATTTACCTTGTTTGTTAGTATATGTCTGTGGCAGTCAAAAATTATTGAATCTTAAACAATTATTTTTTGTACTTAACCTTTCTAAAACTTGTTTCTTTATAATAATTCAAATACAGTTTACTTTGGCAGGAATAATTTTTAATTCTTCCTTTACATTATGTGTAATGCTTTGCTATGAGAATGACATCAAATAACACCTATTTCATAAATTGAAAATTTTCAACATTTATATGAAAACAATTCTAACAAATGGAATCATAAAAATACACAAACAACTTTTTTTTTTTTGAAAATAGCTGAGTAGCCTCTTCTGTTGAGGGAAAAAGTGCCATGAAAGTAAATTGCAACTTAATAATTTAAATGAAACAATGTTCTTCGATTTCCTTGCTTTTTACATACAAATAGAAGAACACTATACAAACACTACTCAAATTTAAAAACCTTTGAAGATCAATGTCACAAAGATTGGGGTAGGGACGGAAATATAGGGATTAACATCCTAGGGGGAATGTTTTAGTTGAAAACTGCTCTTGTCACACTCCACATCTCATCTCATTAGGAGTAAAATATATATTATAGCTTCTTGGCAAAACTTTGTTAGAATAAAAATATTTTTATTATGTATTTATTAAAAATACCAGCTTTTGTTAAAAAAAGAAAAAATCACATATCCCAAAACATACTGAATTATATTTTTAAAATCCCCTGAAATTCCATCTCCTACAAATAAACAATATTAACCTTTGGTGGATATCCTTCTAGATGTATATTCAGGCATATGCATACATATAAACAAATCTATGAGCACACATATTTATACAAATTAATACATTTTATTTAGGTTTTGTAATTTAACTTAGCAATACACTGTATCTTTATATCTAAATAGATATCTCTATATGTAAAATGCTATATTTAATGGCTGCATAGTGTTGTATGGATGCATCAATTTATTGATCTGGTTTCCTAGTGATAGGTATTTAGATGCCTTTTTTTTTTTTTTTTTAAATAGACAGGGTCCTGCTCTGTCGCCCAGCTGGAGTATAGTGGCACGATTGTAGCTCACTGCTGCCTCAAATTCCTGGGCTCAAGGGAGCCTCCTGTCTCAGCCTCCTGAGTAGCTGGGACTACAGATATGCGCTACCACGCCAGCTGATTTTTGTATTTTTTGTAGAGACAGGGTTTCGCCATGTTGTTTATGCTGGTCTCTAACTCCTGGGTTCAAGCAGTCTGCCTTTCTCAACCCCCACAAAGTGCTGGGATTACAGACATGAGCTGTCTCAACCCCCACAAAGTGCTGGGATTACAGACATGAGCCACCACGCCTGGCCAACATTTTCATTGGCAGTGTTTTTTTAATTGAAAAGTTTATCTCGGAATAAGATTTTACCATGAAAATTTATACACTTCAAACTAGGTCAAAGACAGACTTATACTGAAAAATTATGTAATGAAGACTTAGAGGTCTCATCCAACCTATAAATCTGAAATACTTAATCAGAAGTTGCCACATTGCTTTTATTTCATTCTATATTACTCTTGAAGTTTAAAAACCAGCCTTGTATGACAAATTAAATCAATTACCCCATACGTAAAATCTTAATTTTTTTTAACTAAATAAAAAATTAGCCTTAAATTTCTGTTCTTCTAAGTTCTTCTGCAAGTTGATTATTTGCCAAAGTATGAATCTCATTAAAAAATTTTAATCCTTGAAACCATTAAAAAGGCAATTTCGTAAACTTCTTACCTTTGACTTTGCTACTATTTCTGAAACTTTTACCACAGGATCTTGAGTGAGACTTAGTTTATTTTGTGCATTCATCTTACTATTCAGCCAACTCATGGCATCACTGATATATTTTTCAACCTTTTCCATTTCAGCAGGATCCAGATGGTCATATTTTTCATCCTATTTAAAAAAAAAAAAAAAAAAAAAACTTGACTGCATGTAACGATTTTTCAGGTAGCACCAGTTTATTAATAATTTCTACTTTAAAAATTTACTCTTATTGACTGTATACCTTAAATGTATTCATCTGAAGAAACCACATACAAATAACACAGAACTGAAGAGAATGGGATAAAAGATAAAATCAGTGTGAGTTTAAAAAGGAAAGGTTCTCTGAAGAAATCAGGTTTGGGAAAGAGTGACTACTAAGGAATACTCATGGAGAAAGCACTTAGCCAGGAAAGAAGCTGCAACGAAATGGAATGTGTAAAGGAGAAATAAGGTGAACAAGGCATACAGCAAACTAGACACAAAATGATGAATATATAACAGAAAAGTATGTTAAATTCTTGATTAGAAAAATGACAAAATTCTGAAAAAGAGAAACTGCAGTTGTCACATATAATAGACAACCAAGTAGTCATGGTTTAGTAGTGATAGAATCAGAAAGAAATGGCAATGAACATATAGAAAGAGAATCTCCTGATGGATTACAGTTTGGACACAGAATATAAAGGGAAAGAGAATGTAAGAACACTCCAAAGTCAAAGAAGTAGGAGGATGGTGATGCCATTTTTAAAACCATAAAGCTATATATATGAAGAAAAAAAAAACCCAAACAAACAAAAAACCCATAAAGTTCCCTCAGATACCCAAGTCCTCTTTCTGCTTGTATGATCAGAAATTATGCATCAATCATCTGACTCAGTTTCTAGGTCGCCACATTTTCTTGAATTTCTTCCTATGTCATGGATCACTTTTTAAGTTTCTTTTGCCAGTTCATCCTCATTCATCTCTCTACCCACATGCTTTAAAAAAAAAATGCTTATGTTTCAAACACCTGATTATGTCCCCACCTCCTCTTCCCAGTTTTCCTCATCTCAGCAAATGGAAACCTTATTCTTTCAGGTCAAAATCCTTGGAGTCATTTTCAACTTCTTTGTGATAGATTTACATCAAATCTATCAGGAAATCTTAAAAGCGTCTACCTTCAAAATAAATGGAAAAATCTGACCACTTCTTGGCTCCCCAACCCTACTATCTGGGTTCGAGCCTCCATTTCTTGCTGGTATTATTCTAATAATGTCTTAATCTGTCTCTCTGCCTCCAGATCCTTAAAAATAAAAAGCCAAATGTTATTACTCCTGTGCTCAAAAACCTCCAACAGCTTCCTATCTCAGAGTAAAATCCAAACTTTAACAAGGGCCAACAAGACCCATTTATGATCTGGCAACTGCCACACTTACCGCTATCTTCAACCACATTGACCTTGCTGTTCCTCTAACATGTTCTCCCCTTGGTGTTTTGCAACTGCTATTCTTTGTCTAGAACATTTCTCTTCCAGTTATCACACATCTTTGAGTTTTCACTTCTTCATTTCTCTCCTAACATGTGTATCACCTTATTAGTACACCCTTCTGACAAACCTCTTCCAACTCTGGCAGTCCTTTACTTTTTCTTCAGCTTTTTATTACTATCTGATATAACTTACAGTAATTTATTGTCCACCTTTCACTATTGAAGCATATTAAAAACAAGTTCAATGTTTTGACACTATAGTTCGATCACCTAGAAAATAGCCTAGCACATAATAAAAACTCAAATGTTTGAGCAAAAGTGAAGTCCTGCCTTGTGTGGGATTATATCTTAAACCTGTATATTGAAGAAGAGAGCTACAGCCTGGGGAGCACTGTGCCACTAGTAATTACACCAGATGTAACATATTCTTGGTGTTTTCATTGGGTTGTTTCTTCTTTCTTACTTTTTCATTATCCTTACATTCTATCTGTGCCTATAAGAACAATTTGAACAGTGATATTAACAGGCATATTTACAATCAATATCTGAATTTTTCCTTTAGGTTTGCTGGACTGCAGTTTTTGTTTCACGAAACTCAAAAATCTCTTATTTCTAAAATAAGTAACTCTTTTCCATTTTGTGTAGTGGAAAGCAATACAGTTGCTGAGAATTTGTATGTTGATGTCAGACTGGTTAGGTTTGAATGTTGATTCCACCATTAACTACTTGGGTAAACCTCAGTAAGTTGCTTAAGCATTTCTGTTTTCTTAGTTGTAAAATAATAACATTAACTTTGTATAGGATACATACTGGTGAGATAATCTACATAAAATACTTAAAATTCATGACGTGCTCAATAAATGTAAGCTATTTTCACATGTTTGAATATTTCTGGTGCTAGTCTCTTCTTCCTACTAATGCACGTTTAACATCAATGACAAAAACTAGGGATTACAGAGAATATTTCCTTAGAGTAGGGATCAAAAAACTTGTACCATCAGCTAAATCCAGCCACTGCTTATGATTTTTTAAATAAAGTTTTTGGGAACACAGCCATGTCCATTAGTTTGCATATTGTCTATGGTACTTTTGTGCTACAATGGCAGATATGAATAGCTGTATAGACACAGTAAAAACTGTAAAGCCTAAAATATTGTTTGTCTTAAAAAAAAGTCTGATAACTACTGATTTAGAGGAAACAAAACAATAAGCTTAATTTTCTCAAATTTTATGGTTATATCTAAATGGAAATATCATGTGTATAACTACATATTTGAGACTTAAAGACAGTGGAAAGATTAAGGTTAAATAGATTTCAATATGTTTACAAAAGAATAAAGCATACAGGAGATTATGGATGACTAATGGACTGGAGGACAAAAAGCAACTAAAAGAAAAATGAGCCAAGAAACAAAATAATGGCTAGCAGAGTCCAGTCTCAAAGAGGCCCATAATTTAAAAAAAAGTCAAAGAGGTCCTCTTTTTCACTACATAAAAAACATAAAAATGAAATCGCTAAGAAAACAATGGATTTGGTCACTGGGTTATTTTATAATGTAGTTTCAGGAAATTCTAAAAGATGAAAGCTTCGTACCTTCACTGTATTTCAAATGTATCAGAATCCTTAAGTGAAATTCTTCAGAAAAAAGTAAGTTTTAAATTTGGTACACAAAGTCTCTGGAATTTGATAGCTACAACTGCTATAGCTTTATAGCTGAGAACTTTTAGATTTGCCCCATTCTATGTACCATCCACATGCCATCATCAACAATTGGCTTTATGAATTCAATACCTTGTTTCTATAAGCCTCTATCACTTTCATGACAAGTTGGATCTTTTTTCCCAAGTCATTTAAGGCTTTTGGTCTCTCTTCATGCTCCATGTACTTCATTTGAATAGGCTGGCCATATTTCTGTTAACATGAGAAATTTTTAAAGAAGAAAAATTGTTATTATTTGAGTTTTAACAGAAAACTTTTATAGGGCCCTTATAGGATGATAAATAGAAAGAAAAGATGGACATATAAAAATATGTCCCCTCTTATTTTCCTATATGGAAGCGAGTTCCAGTAGCTACTTCCTCAATCCTACACACGGATGCCTTCCTCACACCTTATCTCTCTTTCTCACTCATTAAGATTACTTCTTAGCTTCTCCAATCCAACATCTCAATCAAAACTTTAATTCCTTAAAAGCTGGGTGTTAAAACTTTGTAGAACTATTAAAATAAGAAAACCATAAAAACTATACTGCATGCAGAATTTGTAGATTTGAAAGTTGATATCAAATACTCAAAATCATAATATAACCCTCTATGTACAACATAATTACTGGGACTGATAATTATTATCAACTAAATATTATTTGTATATTTAATCAGTAAAATGAGTACTGTAGGATATGTAGGTTTTTCCCCTACATGTCTTGGATTAAGGAGTTTCTAAATGTTAAAACAGACTCTGTAGTTTTGGGAAGGGGCGCACATTAGAAGGATAAAATCACTTTTCTTTTAAATTCTTTATATACTTAAATAAAAATCAGCTTATTTTAGAACAATTTTAGATTTACAGAAAAGTTAACGGAAATTATACAGAGAGCAAGCACCAGACGCTTCACTATGCTTTTCCCTAATGTTAGCATCTTAGGATACATTTGTCAAAATGAAGAAACTACCACTGGAGCATTACTATTAACTGAACTACAGTCTTTATTCAGAGTTTATTATCATCTGTTCCAGGATACCATTACTAAATTTGGTCTACTCATATCATACTCTTTATAGTTTAAATGTTTTTGAAAGGGAAGCAAGTAGTGCATTTTTTCTTTTCTTTTTCCATTCCAAGACAGGGTCTTGCTGTGTCACCTAGGCTGGAGTGCAATGGCAACAGCTTACTGTAGCCTCAAACTCCTGGGTTCAAGTGATCCTCCTGCCTCAGCCTCCCAACCTGGAACTACAGGCACATACCACTGTGCCTGGCTAATTTATTTTTTTGTAGAGATGGGGTCTTGCTTTTTTGCTCAAGGCTGGTCTTGAACTCCTGGCTTCAAGTGATTCTCCTGCCTTGGCCTCTCAAATTGCCAACATTACAGAAAAAGTAAAACTTGTGAAAACTTCTGTAACATTAATTTCTATGGCTAGTTATATATTTGAAGCAGAAGAATCCATGATAGGAACTGCTGGGATTTCCAGTTATTTCTACTGGCCTCAGGTGCTTGGCTTGTGTTTCTTTTTGAGAAGGAGTTTCACTTTTGTTGCCGAAGCTGGAGTGCAATGATGCGATCTCAGCTCACTGCAACCTCTGCCTCCTGGGTTCAAGCGATTCTCCTGCCTCAGCCTCCTGAGTAGCTGGGATTACAGGTGCATGCCACCATGCCTGGCTAATTTTTTGTACTCTAAGTAGAAATGGGATTTCACCATGTTAGCCAGGCTGGTCTGGAACTCGTTACCTCAGGTGATACACCCACCTCGGCTCCCAAAGTGCTGGGATTACAAGTGTGAGCTACTGTGCCTGGCCGGCTTGTGTTTCTTTTAGGGAGATAGGGATTAAAAACCACCAAGAAGATATGGTAAAGCCTAGTTTTGCTATCATAAACTTAGGTTTTCTAATTATTTCCTTTGGAAGTAATTTGTTGGCACGAAGGTAATTTTTTGCACAATATTAACTTCTTTTAAGTTGAGTAACTTCTTTTGCACACCCTCCCCCACCTCATGCCTGTCCCAAGTTGTAAAGGGCCATCTTTTCCCATATTCTAAAAATCCTTGTTAATGCCATCATGTAGCATCTATTTAATCCCTTGCTACTCAAAGAATGGTTGGGGACCAGCAACATCAGCATCACTTGGAAGCTTGTTAAAAGTGGGTCCACCTTGTATCTACTGAATCAAAATTTCCATTTCAGTAAGCACCCAGGTAATTCATACGCACATTAAAGAACTGCTATGATCCATACTAAGAAGGAAGGAATGAAAATTTCCTCCATCCTTCCAATATAGACTTTTTTTTTTTGAGATGGAGTCTCGCTCTGTCGCCTAGGCTGGAGGGCAGTGGCGCAATCTCAGCTCACTGCAAGCTCCCTCCCGGGTTCACGCCATTCTCCTGCCTCAGTCTCCCGAGTAGCTGGGACAACAGGTGCCCGCCACCATGCCCGGCTAATTTTTTGTATTTTCTTTTTTTTTTTGGTAGAGACGGGGTTTCACCGTGTTAGCCAGGATGGTCTCGATCTCCTGACTTTGTCATCTGCCCGCCTCGACCTCCCAAAGTGCTGGGATTACAGGTGTGAGCCACAGCGCCCAGCCCAATATAAACTTTTAATCTTTTAAGGTATTTTTTCCAGATTTGGTAGCAAGTATGGAGAAAGGAGTCAACAGTGGTCTTTCCCTAAAATAACACCACTGACCTAAAAATGGAGATTTTGTGGCCAAGTCTCCTTATTTGTGAAAGAACGTTAAAATTCAAGAGCAGTGGTACTATTTTTTAAGTCCTTGGCTGGTCAGGTATCCCCATGAGCTACACTGTGAAAATACAACAGGCCACTGTAGTATTACTCCCTAACATCAGACAGTTAAGAGTCAGAGGAGCAGGGGAAGAGGATGACTCCCTTAATGGATAAGAAAGGGTCAAGATTATATATGTATTACTTCTTAAAGACATGCCAGTAATATATAACTTGTGCAAAAATAACACTGATCATCTATAAACATTTATATTTCGACATTATGACTACACAATATCTGATTTCAATTATGTAGCATTGCTTGCCTCTCAAAATGCTTTTAAAATTAGAACATTTCCTCTTATACATTTCTGATTTAGTAATTTTTCATGTACTTACTAAAAACATACAGATCCAGCAATCTCACTACTGTGTATATATCCAAAGAAAATAAAATCAGTATGCCAAAGAGATATCTGCACTCCATGTTCACTGCAGCATTATTCACAATAGCCAAAATACAGAATCAATGTAAGTGTCCATCAATTAAATGATGGATAAAGAAGATGTGGTATGCATATACAGTGGAATACTATTCAGCCTTAAAAAGAAGTAGATCCTGTCATTTGAGACAATTTAGATGAACCTGGAGGACATTATGCTAAGTGAAATAAGCCAGGCACAAAAAGACAAACACTGTATGATCTCAAAGGTTGACTCTAAAAAAGGTAAACTCTTAGAAGCAGATAGTAGAATTGGTGGTTATCAGGTAGTATGATGGAGAGCTATTGGTCAAAGGACGCAACATTTCAATTAGACAAGAGAAGTAAGTCCAAGAGATCTATTGTACATATATACATAACAATATACTGTACATTCGAAAATTGCTTGAGAGAGTAGATTTTAAGTGTTCCCCTCCCAAAGAAACATATGTGAGGTAACTCATTTGTTAAATAGTTTGACTTAGCCATTCTACGATGTGTGCATAATCAAAACATCATGTCGTACACCATATATACAATTTTCCCCTCAATTAAAAAATTAAAAATTAATAGAACATACACTGTGCTCTTACATCCTAATTTTTAGAAAAAATTACTGATTTACACTAACATGGACTTTAAAAAATGTACCTTTAGTTCTTGAAGCTTATCCACATACACTTGTTTAGGTTGGTCCTCTCCGTCTTCATAAAGCCAATTTTCTGTGTCTTCCAATATTACAGACAGTTTATTCATGTCCTAGTAATATATTTGAGAGACACTAATTAAAAATACTTTCCTAAGAAATAAAAGTCATCATTGGGCCCAGTGCAGTGCCTCATGCCTGTAATCCCAACTCTTTGAAAGGCCAAGGTGGGAGGATTGCTTGAGCCCAGAACCAAGAGACCAGCCTGGGTGATATGGCAAAATCATGTTTCTACAACAAATTAAAAAATTAGCCAGGCATGATGGCACGTGCCTGTATTCCCATCTATTTGTGAGGGTGAGGTGAGAGGATTGCTTGAGCCTGGGAAGTAGAGGTTGCAGTGAGCTGAAATCATGACACTGCACTCCAGCCTGGGCGACAGAGCTAGATGCTGTCTCAAATAAATAAATAAATAAATAAAAAGTGAAAATTATGGAAGGACAGAATGTTTTTCAAGTATAAAATATTAAATTTCAAAATTTTCTAACTTCTTATTCAAAAATATGTTTTTAACCATACTTCTGCAACTTGCAAAAATAACTAAGAACTTTCCCCAGTTGGGCCCAAGATTGGCAACAATAACAACATTTGGTACATTTATTTATGTAATTTGTACTCGCATTCTCAAGTAAACATTTAAATAGTCCTCACAAAAATTACAGAATTTAGACTTACTTCTGGAGTGATGAATTTTTCATAGACAGTGCCCAGCCTGTCTCTAAAATCATATACATATTCTTCAACGGCATTCTTAGCATCATTTCTTTCTTTCTCTAACTTATCTTGCATAATCATCTTCCCCTATTCAAAAAGCTTCAGATTAGTTGTCATAAGAATACGCGTTAGGGAAACAGAAATCAAAACCACAATGAGATACCACTTCACACTCACTAGGATGATTACAATAAAAAAATAAGTATTCATGAGGATGTGGAGAAAGTGAAACCCTTGTACACTGCTGAGAGGAATGTAAAATGCTGCAGCCACTATGGAAAACGTTTTGGCTGTCCCTCAAAATGCTAAGTGCAGAATTTCAATTTCACTCCTAGCAGAGACTTGAACAGATATTTGTATGTCAATGTTCACTGCAGCATTATTCACAATAGCCAAAAAGTAAAAACAATCCAAATGCGCACTAATAGATGAACGAATTAAAAAAGTATATAAACGCAATGTAGTATTTTATTTCATTTTAAGAAGAAATGAAGTTATGATACGTGCTGAAACAAGGTGAATCTTGAAGTCATTATGCCAAATAAGCCAGACACAAAAGGACAAGCATTGTATAATCCCACTTAACATGATTCTTATCTATGGATAACTAGGCAATTCACAAAGACAGAAATTAGGGGACTGGGAGAAGGGAGGAAAGCAAGTTATTATAGAGTTTACGTTTGGGGTGATGGAATTGTTTTGAAAACAGACAGTGGTGATGGATGCACAATACAGTGAATGTAATTAAAGTCACTGAATTACACAACTAAAAATGGTTATAATAGCAAATTTCATGTAAAAATTTAATGTAGTATACCAAAAACCACTGGATTGTATACTTTAAATGGGTTATGATCTCATGTATCTCAATAAAGCTGTTAAAAAACAAAAGAAAAGATAGCCTATGTCATTCTACATACTCAGGTTAAAATCCTAGGTTCCCTATTCACTATCTTGAGATAGCAGAAAAATCATTTAAACATAAGTTTTCTTATGCTAAAACAGACGGCATAATTCCATCTAACTCATAGGGCTGCTAATAAGGTTGACAGAATTCATGTCAAATATTTAGTTAAATGTTTGACACATACCTGGTACTGAATAAAAGCCTTGCGGGGGTGAATATGGTATAGTTGTTGTGATATTGAGCTTTGGAGAACAATCACCTGGATCCAAATCTAAAGGGTATTTCTGATCCTGGGTGATTTAATCTACTTGTGTCTCAGTTTCCTCACCTGTAAAATGTAGTTCTCTAACAGAACCTACACTTCATAGGTTTGAGGGTATAAAGTATTTATAGATGTTAGTTTATGATGAACAAAAGCAAAGAAATAACCTGAAGATTCTAATACTTGAGCAAAATTTTCACTTTAATAAAAACACATGTAAATATAAGAATCCCTTTATAAACTACCAGGCATTCACATTTGTGAACTGAAAATGAGACATTCAAAAGTTAAGAAAATCTCATTTTATATACAAAATTTGCTATAACCGTGCTTCCCTACAATTCATTCCTTTGGGAAAGTTTTTCTCAAGACACACAAATTCCAAATTATTCAGGATCTCCAGGAATGCTTGCTTCACATAAAATGCAGCCGTTAACAATTAATGAATAGATGATATAGGTAGGTACTACAAAAGCAAGCATTGTAAAGTCAGAAGACTGACCTTTTAATGCAGGCCAAGCTTGTAAAAATTAGGAACTACCGCTTAAATGCAAACTTACAAAATATAAATTACTTCTTACACAGATACTGGTAAAGAAACAACACTCATTTCCTCTACAGACTGTTACTTAAACATGTAAATAGAAAAGAACATGTAAGAAAATGTCAAGAATGACAAAGATTTTTAAAAAAATATTTAATGGATATCAGAAAACATTTTGAATAGAGATATAATCTTTAAGGACAACACAGGAGAAGAGGGGAGCAGCTAATATTTTCCCATATGTTGTCTGCTGGGTGTCATTGTTAAAGACAGGATAAAAGGAAGAATCAATTTCAGAAGTCTTTCCCTATAGAGGAGGCAATACATGTTTTTCACGCAACTAAGATGAAAGCTACACAGTGCATAAGGCATTAATACAGCTGGGTATTTTGTAAAAAATAAAGCAGTTTAGTAATTTACTTAATATAATTCCTTAGGAGTTACAAACTAGTGCCCTAAATTTTGGAGATAATCATTGACTTCTACAAAATATCAGAATAAATTACCACCTATTTCAACATCAACTCAGATTTACATACTTCATTTTCAATGTAGCTGTTGAGAAGATCTTGGCCCAGTTGTCTACATAGGCTACTCTGGATCGGTAGATCAATACTTTTGACTTTTCCTTTTTTAAGTGTCTGATTTAATCGGTCTTGTTTGTCTGAGACAGCTGACTGCAAATCCGAAAGAGAGTATAAATTTCTAAAATTAGCTTAAAAATAGATTTAAGAGGTAAAACAGAAAGTAAAATCAAAACGATTATGATCTGTTATATTTATTTTAAAGTACTACCTTAAGACTGATGGTATTTTGTAGTCTGGGTATGTTAAATCCTAGTTTCTATATTAAAAATATTGGGTTGGAAATGCAAAGCAAAACTAAAACGAGTAGCTACTTCTCACTCATTACGGTGGCTATAATAAAAAAAATAAAATAATAAGTGTTGGTGAGGATGTGGGGAAACTGCAACCCCTCCTACATTGTTTGCAGGACTGTAAAATGTTGCAGCCATTCTGGAAAACCGTTGGGAAGTTCCTCAAAATGTTAAATATTAACAAAACAATGTTAACAAAAATGTTAAACAATTATGACCCAGCAATTCCATTCCTAGGTATATGCCCAAGAAAAATGAAAATACACACCCCTGCGAAACCTGTACATGATTGTTCATAACAGCATTATTCATAATAGTAAAAAAGTGAAAATAACCCAAATGTCTATCAATTGATAGATGGCTAAATAAAATGTGGTATGTATTCATACAATGTCATATTATTCAGCCATAAAAAGGAATAGTGATATTTCCTACAACCTGGATGAACCCTGAAAACATTATGTTTGGTGAAAGAAGCCAGTCACAAATAAGCACATACTGTATAACTATATGTATTTGAAATGTTCACAATAGGCAAATCTATTGCCTATTCCCTATGGCTGGCAGGGAGAGGGTTGAAGGGAAATGGGAAGTCACTGTTAATAGATACAAGGCCTCTCTTTGGGATGATGAAAATGTTTTAAAATTGTGATGATGGTTGCACAACTGAATATACTAAAAACTGTACACCTAATTGGATGAATTGAATGATACGTAAACTAAATCTCAATAAAGCTGTTCAACAATTAAAATTTTGAAAAATGCCAGAAAAAAAGTTTCCAGGTTTTAAATAACTTTAGAATATAAGATTTAAAATTAAATCTTTATAATCTCTGAGAAATGAATCTATTTGGCTAACCTGCATAGATTAAGTTCTATGCAGGTTAGAAAAATCTGTTGAAGATGACAGCTTAAGAGTTATAACCACATTCATCTGGGTGATTGCGGCCAGGTCTCTCCCTTCTGTCTTACTGGCAATAGCTGTCTTACAAAAATAATTACTCTCAATAAATCATTTATCCTTTAACATTTTATTTCTGAAAGTATTAATTTTTGCACATAGAAAAATATTTTATGATATACTTAGAGTGGTTAATTCTGAGATAGAGTACAGCTAATATAAGTTTTCCTCATATAGCTTATTCCATCTCATTTTTCTGAAATGATTTTTTTCACTTAAAGTTAAAATTTTAACTTATGTATTCATACTTTAGAAATACAATGCAGTTATTGGTGAAGCATGAGAAATAATGAATTAAGGAAATAAGGTAAAGATTTAGGCAATTTTATTGTTGGGTTCTTTGATAAAATTTCCTTTTTTTTTTTTAATAAGTTCAAGGGCACACGTGCAAGTTATATAGGTAAACTCATGTCACAGGGGCTTGTTGTACAGATTATTTCACCACCCAGGTATTAAGCCTAGTACCTGTTAAGGGGAGGGATCCTCTCCCTCCCATCCTCCACCCTTCACTCTCCAGTAAGCGTCAATGTTTGTTGTTCCCCTCTATGTGTACATGTGTTCAAATGAGATGGAAAAAAAAGTTAATGAAAAATATATCTTTTTTCCTACCAAAAAAGGTAATTTTGCTGATGTTGTTAGGGTTCATTTTTTAAAAACACAACTCTTTTTTTTTTTTTATTATACTTTAAGTTCTAGGGTACATGTGCATAACGTGCAGGTTTGTTACATACGTATACTTGTGCCATGTTGGTGTGCTGCACCTATCAACTCGTCAGCACCCATCAATTCATCATTTATATCATGTATAACTCCCCAATGCAATCCCTCCCTCCTCCCCCCTCCCCGTGATAGGCCCCGGTGTGTGATGTTCCCCTTCCCGAGTCCAAGTAATCTCATTGTTCAGTTCCCACCTATGAGTGAGAACATGCAGAAAAACACAACTCTTAATAAATCATTAAAGCATACTTATTCCGGCTATCAGCTTTCTATACTTTCTCACAGTTATAAGATCAAAAATATCAACTGCATTAAAAGAAAGCATCATAAAATACAATAATTCAAAATACCAATTTCAAAAAGACACAACTATAGAAAAAGTAAACCACACCTTTGTTTTGGCTCCTGTATGATCAATTTCCTCTTCTGGGGTGTGTTCCGCATGACATTTTTGATGCCCTCCTTCTTCTTGGTCAACCTGCATTTTATCCTAGAAAGAAAATACGTAACTGATAATTTATGCAGTGTCTTTTTTTTGTTTTAAAAATGTAAACTGCATCTTGGAGTTCAAGCTTGTTTTGAAAAGTAAAATGTAGAAACAGTTAAGTAGAAGCTCATTTTTCAAACGAGAATTGCTACAAATAAACAGATTAACAGGTAAGTAAAGTGGAAAGATCTATTTGATGCTATCGGATAAATCTTGTTTGATTTGTTTATGGCTAAGTAATTGCAAAACACATGGAAAATTGTTCTCAATTCAAATTTACAAATAAAGATTCACAAAAGCTTACAAAAAAAAAGAGAACACTCAAGGGTTGGGGGCTAGGGGAGGGATAGCATTAGGAGAAATACCTAATGTAGATGACGGGTTGATGGGTGCAGCAAAGCACCATGGCACGTGTATACCTATGTAACAAACCCGCATGTTCTGCACATATATCCCAGAACTTAAAGTTATAATAAAAATAAATAAAAAAGAGAACACTCAACTTGATATGAAAAATGTTTATAAGTAACACAAGAAAATAAAATGAAAAATATCCAAAATCTATGAATTACACAAATACAATACTATATCTTTAAATTGTAAAATGTAAAATAATTAGAAATACCCACTGAGTTTTGATATAAATTAATGAAAATTAATCAAATTAATCAAAACTCAAAGTGGGTGTTTCTAAATTATTAAAAGGTATACTTTTAAGATTTTCTTTTTATGTCTAAAAACCAAACTTTCTACCAATAAAATCTCCCAAATGAACTCTCCACTTGGCAAATAATCCCATATATATAATAGATTTTTTTGGTCACCTTCTTAATCCTATCTGTCACTATTCTCCTGAAGAAAGCTTGAAATGTAGGAATCAGCATAATTTAGGTCTTCAACTACATCTAGAATTAAGCAAATCTGTAATACCCGGAAAGCTATCTTGAATAAAAGTTTATTTCTGCCAAAGAGGAGCTAATTTTTTTTTTTTTTTGTAGTTAAAAGGTCAATTATTCTTTGGGAGGCTGAGGCAGGCGGATCACGAGGTCAGGAGTTTTGAGACCAGCCTGACCAACATGGTGAAACCCCGTCTCTACTAAAAATACAAAAATTAGCCGGGCGTGGTGGCGTGTGCCTGTAATCCCAGCTACTCAGGAGGCTGAGGCAGGAGAATTGCTTGAACCTGGGAGGTGGAGGTTACAGTGAGCTGAGATCATGCCACTGCA
This sequence comes from Rhinopithecus roxellana, assembly GCF_007565055.1. Lineage (NCBI taxonomy): Eukaryota > Metazoa > Chordata > Mammalia > Primates > Cercopithecidae > Rhinopithecus > Rhinopithecus roxellana. The sequence continues at coordinate 64,356,410 of NC_044550.1, read as the reverse complement.
CTCCAGCCTGGGTGACAGAGCAAGACTTCGTCTCAAAAAAAAAAAGAAAAAAGAAATCAATTATTTCTGATATTTCAACTGCCCTCCCCCACCTTACAACCTCCCTAACCCTGTTGATAGGTAAGATAAGTGAAAAAAGTGATAAAGTGTTGAGTTATTAACTCTAATTTTTGTATTACTCAGAAAAAAATGCTAAAAAATGCCTTATCACTTAGAATTTTTATATTTATTGAAAGAGCTCTTCCATTGTTTATATATTTGTATCTCTCATAGAGAAAAGGAAAATAAACCAGATTAAGTAGTTATTTCTAAAATTTCTTCACATTCAGAATCCAACTCTTCTGAATCACTTAATCCAGTTGTTAATGTATATTTCTATACAATATCATTCTACGTGTCATCAGGAGTATAAATGACCCAGCATTTGTTTAAAAGTTGCTCTAATATGGTCTCTAGTGTTTTCTTATAAGTCACTAATACCTATTCTACAAAGATTTATGACTGTATCTTTATCACAACCTGTTTTCAAACAACCAGGACTCATATTCCTTCCTTGAATGCTCCTTAAATGGTTTGTTCACTAAAATGTCAAGAGGTTGCCAACTACCTAGTCATGCCACTAGGAATTTCAACCGAGTTAACAGATGCACAGGTGATGAGAAGTATCTCATGACTATTGCGATGGTCAACAGCAAATATAAGATGTTATCATTTGCAAGACTCATTAAGATACATTTAAAAGCAGAAAATTACACATCTTAAAATGGATATGAAATGCTAATAAACTGTTAATTCTTTGAAATGATTTAAAAATGTTTATAGAAATATTATCAATAGTGGAATAATTAATGGAAGTGCCTCTAGACTCTGGCTTCCCTGACAGATTTTAAACTCCATGAGAGTTGAAACCATCTTTCTGTTTGCTGCTATGGCCAAGGACACATTTTAGGTACTCACAGCTATTTGTCAAATAAACATAAAGCACTTAAGAAACAAATCTAGATACTATCATGAACTGTAAGGTTTTACCCGATTTGTTGCTTGATTTGCCCTCTCAATTTCACTTTTTTTTTTCCGGCTATTCCCCCATTCTCCACACCTATATCCTATACACCAACAACTCTTCTATTTGTTACAACAACAAAAATGAAGGCCTTCCTGTCTCAGTACCTTTCTATTTGTTGTTATTCACTCTGCCTGGACAACTACCTACCTACTCCTTACCCTTAAACTGCCTTTTGCATCCTTCAGACTAGCTTACCCATTTCTTCCTAAGTGGTTTCCTCATCACTATCACATAATTCCCACTACACATCCCATTTCCTTTATGTTTATATGCTATCTTTTTGCTTCATGCCTGTCTTCTCCCACTAGACTGTAGGTTACAGATGGGTGGCAACCTTTTCAATCTTGTTTAATCACTGTATCCCTAGTGCACAGAAGAGTCCTGGCTACACATAATCAAATATTTTGAATTAAATAAATAGAAGTAGATAAAAAGATAAAGAACCCAAATGGTCAACAACTGGGAAATAGTCAAACTGTGGTACATTAGTAAGATGAATAGCATATAGTTTCTTTGATCCCTGGGTTTTGTGATATAGTTTAAGATGTGATAATTTTTGTTTTTCTTGAGGACTATGTTGTCCAGGATGGACTCAAACTCTGGCCTCAGCATCCTGAGTAGCTGTAACTATAGGCACAAACCAAAGTACCCGGGGCTTGATGTAGTAATTTCTTAGTAAGTACCTGGAGCCTGATGTGGTAATTTCTTAGTAAGTATCCAGGGCTTGATGTAATTTAATATACCCCTGTATTAAATTATACCTACAAGAGAGGGGTCAATTTTCTCACACATCATTATATTGAAGTCAGCAAGCTCTATTGTGATTTTTCAGGAAAATCAATGCTATTTTAATTTTGAATTAGAAAATAACACATATAAAATAATCTTTCACAAACTGATCCTCATAGGAAAAAAAAGGCTCCTGCTGATGTTCATTGGTTTATGTCTGGGCCTCTTTATCTACCTCGGAGCCAGCAATACCATCAGCTAGGATAGAGTAAAAAGAAGAACTTATTACCTTATTATTCCCCACCCCTTGAAACTTAAACAATTAGCTTCCAGAGTCTTTGAATTGGTTTACTTTTTTGAGGGGAAGGGGAGACTACTTTATAATGGTATTTAAGTCTTTAAACTTCCAAATACAGAATTAAAGACAAAAATCCTACAGAAAACCATTAAGAAAGTGCACAGGCCGGGCGTGGTGGTTCACACCTGTAATCCCAGCACTGTGGGGGGTAGAGGCTGGCGGATTACAAGGTCAGGAATTTGAGACCAGCCTGACCAACATGGTGAAATCCCATCTCTACTAAAAATACAAAAATTAGCCAGGCGTGGTGGCATGTGCCTGTAATCCTAGCTACTAGAAGGGTGAGGCAGGAGAACTGCTTGAACCTGGGAGGTAGAGGTTGCAATGAGCCGAGATTGCACAACTGCACTCCACCCTGGGCGACAGAGTGAGACTCCGTCTCAAAAAAAAAAAAGAAAAAAAGAAAAAAGTGCACAGAATATTTTCAACACAGTGTATTCAGCATCATTGCTTTTATTAGCAAGGAAAAGGAAAGAAATTACAATTTATTCAATATTTATTATATTAGCTGTGGTAGGGATTCAAAAGATTTAGGCTGGGCATGGTGGCTCAAAAAAAAAAAAAAAAAAAAAATACATACATGAATGTGCTCACCAACAATGCCAAGTATATGATCTGTGTTAGTTACCTTTTTCTTTTGATTACATACATTGTAAAAGAAATATTAAGGAACACATCACCTATCCAGAAATTCCTTGTATGGGAACCTCAAATGCCTGCAAATGTTCTAGCAAGCCAAAAACTATTATAAGCAGGTAAGTCTCTGAGTAACCAAAGCAGAGGTCATAAGTCCATGCACTTTATTCACATGTGAACCCACTTAGTTCACATACAGAAATCATCCTTTAAAGTTTGGTTAACTGAATTTCCAGCTCACAAACAGAAGCAGCAAATAAGAAATGCCAGGGGAAGTACAAGATGGGTGCCATACTATTCTTGTTGTATTTTCAGTTCCTAGGATTCACTAATATTATATAAAGAAAACTAAAGGTCTCAGCAGAAATACTTAAAAAAAGATAAACGAGCCGGGTGCCGTAGCTCACGCCTATACTCCCAGCACTTTGGGAGGCTGAGGTGGGTGGATCACGAGGTCAGGAGATTGAGACCATCCTGGCTAACACAGTGAAACCCCGTCTCCACTAAAAATACAAAAAAAATTAGCCAGGCATGGTGGCACACGCCTGTAGTCCCAGCTACTTGGGAGTCTGAGGCAGGAGAATCGTTTGAACCCATGAGGCAGAGGTTGCAGTGGGCCGATCACGTCACAGCACTCCAGCCTGGGCGACAGAGCAAGATTCTGTCTCAAAAAAAAAAAAAAAACAAAAAAAAAAACAAAGATAAATGATTATGAACACCTGGTCTTAGAAGCATACAAAGTACTTCCAATTTCAGTAAAAATAAATCTTAATGGATTAAATTTACATATCTAAGTTATTGTGGATTATAACTGGAAATATTAACTTTTCACCAATTATTATGTTAATTTATGAAAAACTATCTTCACTAACAGATAAAGACACTTCCTCTTCCTCAATTCAAATAAGAAAGCGATTACAAAATAATACATGGAAAGACTGAAAGAAAAAACCATAGTCCTTAAATGAAGTAGTTTAAAGGGCTAGTGGTTGAATTCTGATCAATTTGGAAGAAAGATGCATAGTAATTATTAATAAAAACAAAAAGCAACCTTAAAAAAAGGGAGGCACTGTCTTAAAATAGGACAAAAGCAAATCTAGGGCAGATTTCCAATTGTAATTAACAAATGCCATTAAAAATAATGCACAAAAGTAATTCATGAGGAGTGCACATAAAAAGATGAAAACGTTGTGTAATTAAATACAATAAAGTTCTCCTAAGATTCCTTCATCTATAATATCCCCATAGTAAATTCAGTGTCACTCTTTAATAAAGAAAAAATTTAAAAATCTGTACTTTAACATTACTGAATGTACAGCACATTTCTCTGTTTAACTGTCTCAGATGTCCCCCAAATAAACCCTGAAACATTCTTTATTAAGCATGTATTTTCTATCTAAAAAGAACGTAGAGTTCAAAATTTATCATTCTGATGTGGTTTATCTGTAAGCTAAAAATCTAGCCATAATAAAATACATGTTTTAATGGAAGTTAAGAATGTAGGAAAGAACTCCAGGTTCACATGCTCCATGTAATACTATGAAAGATGCACCAAAACTCTTAAAAAGTATATTACAACGTGAAAGACATAAAGCATTGAAAATAGTATTATTCCTTAATGCTTTTATCAAAAGACTTTACACTGATTCCCACAGCAGAAAATCAAAGCAAAACCTCAGAGAGTAATGTATTCAACTATTAAAGTCCCAATTATGATTAAGATATACCGTATATACTATCTATTATAAGAACATTGAGAAAGAATTTCTACATACCATATTATCTTTGTTTTCATTTTTAAATGAAGTTTCTGTCTCCATTGGAGCATCACTGTGATCCCCTTCCAAATTTTGCTTCTCAATTACTGATGCGCTAGCCACACTGAAGATTCCATGGATGTTAACACGAACTTTAACCTTCACTTTGGAACTATCACCATCAGACTGTGGAAAAACATTCTGAATAGTGAAGCTCCCTTAAGGAAAAAAGAACTCCAATCAGTATGTGAGCCTCAGATTAACTTATTCAATTCATTGAATAATTTGGCTATCATCTTTAAGATGTTGGCAAATAATCATGTTGGCAATAATTATGATCATATCCTGATTGATCACTATGGGGCAGGTACTTCCCCCAGATTATCTTTTATAAACGATAACAAACCTGTTATTAAGTCTCAGGAAGCTTAAGTAACCTGCCCAAAATCATCGAAGTAGGAAAAAAAAAAACAAAAAAAAAAAGAAAGCATTGGGAATTTAACCATGGACAATTTGATTCAAAGGCAGTAAGTTATAATACTGCTACTCCAAAACCAAAATAACAAAATTCAAATTCTGAATTTGAAAACAAAATAGATATTACCTTTTTTGATATAAGCTTTACAAATCATAACCATCTTGGTAATTCTTTTTTTTTTTTTTTTTTTTTTTGAGACGGAGTCTCGCTCTGTCGCCCGGGCTGGAGTGCTGTGGCCGGATCTCAGCTCACTGCAAGCTCCACCTCCCGGGTTCCCGCCATTCTCCTGCCTCAGCCTCCCGAGTAGCTGGGACTACAGGCGCCGCCACCTCGCCCGGCTAGTTTTTTGTATTTTTTAGTAGAGACGGGGTTTCACCGTGTTAGCCAGGATGGTCTCGATCTCCTGACCTCGTGATCCGCCCGTCTCGGCCTCCCAAAGTACTAGGATTACAGGCTTGAGCCACCGCGCCCGGCCGGTAATTCTTAAATAAAGCAATTCCAATTTTTTTTATTTTTCCTATAGCAAAATACCTGTAGAGATTATTATCAATGCTTTAAGAAATCTACTGATGTTTTATTTCTCTAAAGAAATCTCATATAAATATTATCTATAGTAGAAGAGAGAATATTAGGCAGTAAAACCAGGTAGTAAAAAACTTGGATGACTTTTTTATGGGTTACATTTTGCCCCCCACCTGCTCCCACACTGTACTTAGTACCTCAGAACATGACTATGTGTGTTTTGTTTTGAAGCACAGTTTCACTCTGTCACCCAGACGGTAGTGCAGCGGCATGATCATAGGTCACTGCAGCCTCAAACTCCCAGGCTCAAGCAATCCTCCCACCTCAGCCTTCAAGTAGCGGGGACTACAGGTGCACGCTACCATGTCTAGCTAATTTTTCTGATTTTTAGTACAGATTAGGTCTCACTATGTTGCCCAGGCTGGTCTTGAACTCGTGGGCTCAAGCAATCCCCCTGGCTCAGCCTTCCAAAGTGCTAGGATTACAGGCATGAGCCACCATGCTCAGACTGTGACTGTATTTAGAGATACCTTGACTTCAGACTTCTAACCTTCAGAACTGAGACAACAAATTTCTACTGTTTAAGCCACCTAGCTTGTGGTACTTTGTTATAACAGCCCTAGCAAACTAATATAATGTTCAATAATTTTACTGCTTTATATCCTTGAAATATTTATATCTGTGCTGTCCCCTTCTTAGTCTATAAAGCAGCACATAGACAAAAATATAAAACTTGAAAATCCTTTTAAATGTTATAAAATAATTTCATTTTATATCTTCTGAAAAGATTACTCAGTTAAAATGGATATTACAATCTCCTATTCTCACTTTCTTTGTTTTTCTATTATTTTTAATTGCATTTAGTCACATCATTTATAAGGGAATATGTTTATAGAAGATGGTTAAGACTGGTTAGTAATTTATTCTTGGGGTTTGTTTTAAAATGAGAAAGGGGGAAGTAGTTATGAGTTCACAAAGAATATTTCAGGATGATACAGGTTGACTGTAAACTCAAAAGGGACGCTGACACCAATCCTATAAACAGCAAATATGGATGTAACTGATTTAAGCCTATTGGTTCATTTTTAAAAAGTACTCCTTTCTTTAAAGTTAAGTACTATAAATGATTCTTGAAAATCTACTGTGGGCATCATATATTCAGTCAAACTTGCTAGGGGTTGGGGAATGTTTTTGTGACCATCCAATTCAGAGCATGATTGAGAGTTAAACAGCATTACAAAAAGTAACAGTCACAGTACATATTCAATTCCTTGGACCATACAGCTTCCACAGCTGTCATCATCCTGGTTACCCTTCCTTCTGCTTTCACTTGCACATTCCTTTAACAAACAAAAAACATCAAAGTTCACCAAAATTCTTAAAGTCACAGTTCATCTAGCACTGAATGATAGTAGCTTTGGCATTTGATATTACAAAATCACTTTTCCATCACAAATATTTTCTTCATTCTGGATCAAGGCGAGGTAAAACAGGAACAATCAGGTTCCCAAATGCAGAGTCTTGAATTATCAAGTATCCAAATGAATGTGCATGAGCATGCTGCAAAGCTGCCTTCTGTTGGGCTGCAATATACTGCTGCTCAGCGTGATCCTGGAAGTCCTTAAGAGAGGGTCTCAAGAGTGCAATGCTAGCTCCAGGATGATTTGTTGAAGACTGGTTCTGCATAAGTAGTTTTCTTTTCTCTTTGTCCAGTTCTGCCAAGATTGCAACTTGTTTTGAAAACCTTGTCCTGAAGAGTTTGCTGCAATTTTCCTATTTTGTTTCAATTACGTCCAGTGGCAACTGGTCAGCACTTCATAATCACCTGGGACGCGAGAACACCGGGACCGCCTCACCTTCCAATCGCACTCACTTTCATATTAATCCAGTAATAGTCATTCTAGTTGTTGCCAGTGAACATAAAGTTTAAAATTAGAATATACAGTCAGTCTGGCAGCACAATTTCAATCTACTGATTAAAGTTTTTCAGTAAAAAATAATTATTCCACAAACCTTTCAGGACAGTTACAGAGCATTTTATTTTTATAGAGGGTGTCTTGCTGTGTCGACAAGGCTGGTGTGCAGTGGTGCAATCTCAACTCACTGCAGTCTCTGCCTCCTGGGTTTGCGCAATTCTCCTGCCTCAGCCTCCCAAGTAGCTGAGATTACAGGTGTTTGCCACCACACCCGGCTAATTTTTGCAAAGCATTTTAAATACAGAAGTAAAAGTGAATTAGAAATATAGCTGTCCCCTCAGTATCTACTGAGGATTGGTCCCCGGTCTCTCTGAGGATGCAAGAACCTTGTACACATCATTTTGCATTGAGTGAAACGGGGTCTCACTATACTGCCCAGGCTAGTCTTCAACTCCTGGGCTCAAGCAATCCTCTGGTAGTCAAGTCCCTTATTTAAAAAATGACATAGCGCCTCCACTGTTGATACCCAGGCAAACAGGGTCTGGAGTGGACCTCAACAAAATCCAGCAGACCGGCAGCTGAGGGTCCTGACTGTTAGAAGGAAAACTAAGAAACAGAAAGGACACCCACACCAAAACCCCATCAGTGCGTCACCATCATCAAAGACCAAAGGCAGATAAAACCACAAAGATGGGGAAAAAGCAGTGCAGAAAAGCTGGAAATTCAAAAAATGAGAGTGCATCTCCCTCTCCAAAGGAACGCAGCTCATCGCCAGCAACGGAAAAAAGCTGGACGGAGAATGACTTTGACGAATTGAGAGAAGAAAGCTTCAGTCAATCAAACTTCTCAGAGCTAAAGGAGGAACTACGTACTCAGTGCAAAGAAACTAAAAACCTTGAAAAAAGAATGGATGAATGGATAACTAGAATAATCAAAGCAGAGAAGACCATAAATGAACTGATAGAGATGAAAACCATGACACGAGAACTACATGACAAATGCACAAGCTTCAGTAACTGACTTGATCAACTGGAAGAAAGAGTATCAGTGATTGAAGATCAAATGAATGAAATGAAGCCAGAAGAGAAATGTAGAGAAAAAAGAGTAAAAAGAAATGAACAAAGCCTCCAAGAAATATGGGATTATATGAAAAGACCAAATCTACATCTGATTGGTATGCCTGAAAGTGACAGGGAAAAATGGAACCAAGTTGGAAAACACTCTGCAGGATATCATCCAGGAGAACTTCCCCAACCTAGTAAGGTAAGCCAACATTCAAATTCAGGAAATACAGAGAACATCACAAAAGATACTCCTCGAGAAGAACAACTACAAGACACATAACTGTCAGATTCAACAAAGTTGAAATGAAGGAAAAAATGTTAAGGGCAGCCAGAGAGAAAGGTCGGGTTACCCACAAAGGGAAGCCCATCAGACTAACAGCAGATTTCTCGGCAGAAACTCCACAAGCCAGAAGAGAGTGGGGGCCAATATTCAACATTCTTAAAGAATTTTCAACCCAGAATTTCATATGCAGTCAAACTAAGTTTCATAAGTGAAGGAGAAATAAAATCCTTTACAGACAAGAAAATGCTTAGAGATTCTGTCACCACCAGGCCTGCCCTACAAGAGATCCTGAAGGAAGCACTAAACATGGAAAGAAACAACCGGTACCAGCCATTGCAAAAACATGCCAAAATGTAAAGATCATCAATGCTAGGAAGAAACTGCATCAACTAACGAGCAAAATAACCACCTAATATCATAATGACGGGATCAAATTCACACATAACAATATTAACCTTAAATGTAAATGGACTAAATGGTCCAATTAAAAGACACAGACTGGCACATAGGATAAAGAGTCAAGACCCATCAGTTTGCTGTATTCAGGAGACCCATCTCACATGCAAAGACACACATGGGCTCAAAATAAAGGGAAGGAGGAAGATCTACCAAGCAAATGGAAAACAACAAAAAAAGCAGGGGTTGCAATCCTAGTCTCTGATACAACAGACTTTAAATCACCAAACATCAAAAGAGACAAAGAAGGCCATTACATAATGGTAAAGGGATCAATTCATCAGAAAGAGCTAACTATCCTAAATATATATGCACCCAATACAGAAGCACCCAGATTCATAAAGCAAGTCCTTAGAGACTTACAAAGAGACTTAGACTCCCATACAATAATAATGGGAGACTTTAACACCCCACTGTTAACATTAGACAGATCAACGAGACAGAAAGTTAACAAGGATATCCAGGAATTGAACACAACTCTGCACCACCAGACCTAATAGACATCTACAGAACTCTCCACCCCAAATCAACAGAATATACATTCTTTTCAGCACCACATCACACTTGACCACATAGTTGGAAGTAAAGCACTCCTCAGCAAATGTACAAGAACAGAAATTATAACAAACTGTCTCTCAGACCACAGTGCAATCAAACTAGAACTCAGGACAAAGAAACTCAATAAAAACCACTCAACTACATGGAAATTGAACAACCTGCTCCTGAATGACTACTGGGTACATAATGAAATGAAGGCAGAAAAAAAGATATTCTTTGAAACCAATGAGAACAAAGATACAACATACCAGAATCTCTGGGACACATTTAAAGCGGTGTTTAGAAGGAAATTTATAGCACTAAATGCCCATAAGAGTAAGCAGGAAAGATCTAAAATTGACATCCTAACATCACAATTAAAAGAACTAGAGAAGGGTATGGCAATTCCTCAAGGATCTAGAACTAGATGTACCATATGACCCAGCCATCCCACTACTGGGTATATACCCAAAGGATTATAAATCATGCTGCTATAAAGACACATGCACACGTATGTTCATTGCGGCACTATTCACAATAGCAAAGACTTGGAATCAACCCAAATGTCCATCTGTGACAGACTGGATTAAGAAAATGTGGCACGGCCAGGCACGGTGCCTCAAGCCTGTAATCCCAGCACTTTGGGAGGCCGAGATGGGCGGATCACGAGGTCAAGAGATCAAGACCATCCTGGCTAACACGGTGAAACCCCGTCTCTACTAAAAAATACAAAAAACTAGCCGGGCGAGGTGGCGGGCGCCTGTAGTCCCAGCTACTCGGGAGGCTGAGTCAGGAGAATGGCGTAAACCCGGGAGGCGGAGCTTGCAGTGAGCTGAGATCCGGCCACCGCACTCCAGCCTGGGCCACAGAGCGAGACTCCGTCTCAAAAAAAAAAAAAAAAAAAGAAAGTGTGGCACATATACACCATGGAATACTATGCAGCCATAAAAAAGGATGAGTTTGTGTCCTTTGTAGGGACATGGATGCAGCTGGAAACCATCATTCTCAGCAAACTATCACAAGAACAGAAAACCAAACACCGCATGTTCTCACTCATAGGTGGGAACTGAACAATGAGATCACTTGGACTCGGGAAGGGGAACATCACACACCGGGGCCTATCATGGGGGGGTGAGGGGGGAGGGATTGCATTGGGAGTTATAGCTGATATAAATGAGGAATTGATGGGTGCTGACGAGTTGATGGGTGCAGCACACCAACATGGCACAAGTATACATATGTAACAAACCTGCACGTTATGCACATGTACCCTAGAACTTAAAGTATAATTAAAAAAAAAAAAAAAAAAAGAACTAGAGAAGCAAGAGCAAACACATTCAAAAGCTAGCAGAAGGCAAGAAATAACTAAGATCAGAACAGAACTGAAGGAGATAGAGACACAAAAAACCCTCCAAAAAGTCAATGAATCCAGGAGCTGGGTTTTTGAAAAGATCAACAAAATTGATAGACCGCTAGCAAGACTAATAAAGAAAAGAGAGAAGAATTAAATAGACGCAATAAAAAATGATAAAGGGGATATCACCACCGATCCCACAGAAATACAAACTACCATCAGAGAATGCTATAAACACCTCTATGCAAATAAACTAGAAAACCTAGAAGAAATGGATAATTTCCTGGACACTTACTCTCCCAAGACTAAACCAGGAAGAAGCTGAATCCCTGAATAGACCAATAGCAGGCTCTGAAATTGAGGCAATAATTAATAGCCTACCAACCAAAAAAAGTCCAGGACCAGATGGATTCACAGCCGAATTCTACCAGAGGTACAAGGAGGAGTTGGTGCCATTCCTTCTGAAACTATTCCAATCAATAGAAAAAGAGGGAATCCTCTCTTACTCATTTTATGAGGCCAACATCATCCTGATACCAAAGCCAGACAGAGACACAACAAAAAAAGAGAATTTTAGACCAATATCCCTGATGAACATCGATGTAAAAATCCTCAATAAAATAGTGGCAAACCAAATCCAGCAGCACATCAAAAAGCTTATCCACCATGATGAAGTGGGCTTCATCCCTGGGATGCAAGGCTGGTTCAACATACGCAAATCAATAAACATAATCCAGCATATAAACAGAACAAAAGACAAAAACCACATGATTATCTCAATAGATGCAGAAAAGGCCTTTGACAAAATTCAACAGTCCTTCATGCTAAAAACTCTCAATAAATTCGGTATTGATGGAATGTACCTCAAAATAATAAGAGCTATTTATGACAAGCCCACAGCCAATATCATGCTGAATGGGCAAAAACTGGAAGCATTCCGTTTGAAAACTGGCACAAGACAGGGATGCCATCTCTGACCACTCCTATTCAACATAGTGTTGGAAGTTCTGGCTAGGGCAATCAGGCAAGAAAAAGAAACAAAGAGTATTCAGTTAGGAAAAGAAGAAGTCAAATTGTCCCTGTCTGCAGATGACATGACTGTACATTTAGAAAACCCCATTGTCTCAGCCCAAAATCTCCTTAAGCTGATAAGCAACTTCAGCAAAGTCTCAGGATACAAAATCAATGTGCAAAAATCACAAGCATTCTTATAAACCAGTAACGGACAGAGAGCCAAATCATGAATGAACACCCATTAACAATAGCTTCAAAGAGAATAAAATACATGGGAATCCAACTTACAAGGGATGTAAAGGACCTCTTCAAGGAGAACTACAAACCACTGCTCAGTGAAATAAAAGAAGGCACAAACAAATGGAAGAACATACCATGCTCATGGATAGGAAGAATCAGTATCGTGAAAATGGCCATACTACCCAAGGTAATTTATAGATTCAATGTCATCCCCATTAAGCTACCAATGACTTTCTTCACAGAATTGGAAAAAATTGTTTTAAAGTTCATATGGAACCAAAAACGAGCCCGCATTGCCAAGACAATCCTAAGTCAAAAGAACAAAGCTGGAGGCATCACCCTACCTGACTTCAAACTATACCACAAGGCTACAGTAACCAAAACAGCATGGTACTGGTACCAAAACAGAGATATAGACCAATGGAACAGAACAGAGCCCTCAGAAATAACACCACACATCTACAGCCATCTGATCTTTGACAAACCTGATGAAAACAAGAAATGGGGAAAGGATTCCCTATTTAATAAATGGTGCTGGGAAAATTGGGTAGCCATAAGGAGAAAGCTGAAACTCGATCCTTTCCTTACTCTTTATACGAAAATTAATTCAAGATGGATTAGAGACTTAAATGTTAGACCTAAAACCATAAAAACCCTAGAAGAAAACCTAGGGGATACCATTCAGGACATAGGCATGGGTAAGGACTTCATGTCTAAAACACCAAAAGCAATGGCAACAAAAGCCAAAATTGACAAATGGGATCTAATTAAACTAAAGAGCTTCTACACAGCAAAAGAAACTACCATTAGAGTGAACAGGCAACCTACAGAATGGGAGAAAATTTTTGCAATCTACTCATCTGACAAAGGGCTAATATCCAGAACCTATAAAGAACTCCAACAAATTTACAAGAAAAAAAAACCCCATCAAAAAGTAGGCAAAGGATATGAACAGACACTTCTCAAAAGAAGACATTCACACAGCCAACAGACACATGAAAAAATGCTCATCATCACTCGCCATCAGAGAAATGCAAATCAAAAGCACAATGAGATACCATCTCACACCAGTTAGAATGGCAATCATTAAAAAGTCAAACAACAGGTGCTGGAGAGGATGTGGAGAAACAGGAACACTTTTACACTGTTGGTGGGACTGTAAACTAGTTCAACCATTGTGGACAACAGTGTGGCGATTCCTCAAGGATCTAGAACTAGAAATACCATTTGACCCAGCCATCCCATTACTGGGTATATACCCAAAGGATTATAAATCATGCTGCTATAAAGACACATGCACACGTATGTTTACTGCAGCACCATTCACAACAGCAAAGATTTGGAATCAACCCAAATGTCCATCAATGAGAGATCCAAATCACATTTGGAATCAACCCAAATGTCCATCAATGAGAGACTAGATTAAGAAAATGTGGCACATACATACCATGGAATACTATGCAGCCATAAAAAGGATGAGTTCGTGTCCTTTGTAGGGACATGGATGCAGCTGCAAACCATCATTCTCAGTAAACTATCGCAAGAACAGAAAACCAAACACTGCATGTTCTCTCTCATAGGTGGGAATTGAACAATGAGATTACTTGGACACAGGAAGGGGAACATCACACACCGGGGCCTATTGTGGGGAGGGGGCCGGAGGGAGGGATAGCATTAGGAGACATACCTAATGTAAATGACGAGTTAATGGGTGCAGCCCACCAACACGGCACATGTATACATATGTAACAAACCTGCACTTTGTGCACATGTACCCTAGAACTTAAAGTATAATTAAAAAAAAAAAAATGACACAGTATTTTGTGTATATTGTACCCTAGAACTTAAAGTATAATTAAAAAAAAAATGACACAGTATTTTGCGTATAACCTACATACAACCCAACCTCCCAAATACTCTTAAGGCTATATCATCTCTAGATTAATTATGATACCTAATACAAAATAAATGGTATGTCAGTAGTTATATGTAGTAGTGGAATAACGACAAGAAAAAAGTCTAGACATGTTCAGTACAGACACTTCGTTTTTCCTAGTATTGGCTGAATCTACAGATGCCAAACTCATGAATACTGATGGCCAACTGTAATAAACCCTGCTGTCATTATAGAAATAAACTGAGCACTACAAACGCACATTTTAAAAAAGAGTATAAATATCTTTCTTTAGAAGTCCAGTACTGGCTTAGCTGAAATGTCTATTTGTTTCCTTGATTCTAAAATAACACATTATTTATAAAAGGCCAAAATGTTATCGAAAACTTTTTTTTTTTCTCTTACCAATTCTTGCATCAGGATAAGGCACTTCATGTAAATTAGTATAAAATGCTTCTAGTTCAAATGTTTCCTTCTTGTGGAAAGTAATGACTTTTGAGAATGGGGCAGGATGGTTCTTACAGAAAACTTCACATTCCCTAAAATGGAGTGGGAAAGACACTCACTTAGAAACAAATAAAAAGTTGCCTATGAACCTATTTACTGAATCCATTTTATTCTTAATCCATTAGCAGCAACTGCAAAAATCTCTGCACAAATAAAAAGAGAAAACAATTATTGATTTTGTTCTAAACATGCATTGTGACAGATTTATGGCTCAAAGCTTTCATGATGTCTATCATAGTAATGGACAACTGTATACTATTAAAAAAAGAAAAATTACCTGAGAATACGTATATTTTAAAGTCAATGTGTAGAGTTTTTTTCCTCACATCAGAGGGCCAAGTCCTACCCATTAACTTCTAAAATACTTGCCTATTACCCTTTTAATTCTGGCTACCTTTAATAGAAACTTTCGTTTGCCAATAATTTTAAACCTACAGAAAGGTGCAAAATTAAAAACCGGACAAGGAACACTTGTATATCTTTTACCTAGATTTGCTACTTTACTCCATTTGTTTCATCATCTGAGTGTACACACTTTCTGTGTATATTTTTCCTGAACCAACTGAGGGTTATACATACATTATGGTCCTTTACCCCTAAAAACGTCAGTGTGCATCCTAATAGGGATATTCTCTGATGCTGAACTATTCATATTTCCATTTATTTTTCAGTTGATATAACAATGTCCTTTGCAGTATTTTACCCCACCAAAACAGGGAGTTTTTAAAATCTACATAGCAATTCCTATTCTTAAATCGTTTAACAGAAACAGTTTATGACTATTTGTTATAGTGGCCCAGAAACCAATCTTCAATACTATATTATCATCCTATTACTGTAAGTTTGCAAGATTTTAAAATCTTAAATCCATAAATCTCTTACTCTATTCTAGTTTTCAAGAAACTACCAATACCTTCTACTTTCTTATTGTAGTCATTAGGCTATATTTACTTTTCAATTTAGCTCCCCCATATGTTTTCTCACAATTTTTTTTCTGGATCACTTATACCTTGAAACTGAAATTAAATTTTATAGAATAATAATTCTTGCCTCAAAATTGACATTATCTGGGGCAGACAGGTGAAAAAAAATTTACAAGGAAAAAAACTGACATTAACACATGCCATTAAAATCCTTTGCAAGACATTCAGATAAGGCTGATAATTCGTATTTTTGAAATGTATACAAAAATCTCGTTTTCTTGGGGGTACATAAACACAGAACAAAATTTTAAAAATAACTTCAAAATGTAAACACACCATTATTCATTGTACAAGTTATACTTCTGAAAAGCAGGCAAGTAAAACGTTTGAAATATAAATTTTGATTCTGGTAGGGAAGCAGGCTACCTAAATCCTGGGCAGTTCATGGAAAAAAATGTAAACGTTAACACAAGCATGAAAATATTGTAGCTTATGACAGACAAAAACATTAATAACAAAGTACTTTTTTTTAAAAAAAATATCTGCATGTTCCATTGAAAGTACAGGAGAAAATGAGCTAAAATAGGCAATCTCATGAAAACTAATACGAATATAAACCGGTATCCTTTTAGTGAATAATTTGCCAATATTACTCAAAATAATGTGCATATTCTTTGGCTCAACAATTCCATTCCTACACCGCTATCTTACAGATACACGATGCACAACTGAACAAGGGTATGTACACAAGGATGTTCTTACTAGCACTGTTTAAAATAGCAAAAATATGACTTAATACTATATTGGTTAAATTTATTATGGCACATACAACTATTGAAAAAACAGTTACTGTGTGTTGACATGGAAAAATAAAACACAATATAATTTAAAAAGCTAAGTTGCACTAGAGATTTATAGATAATTCTATATGTACTTAGAAAGTGTATGATTTATTTATGGATAGTCAAAGAAAATGACTGGACAGATAAACTAGCTGTTAAAAATGTTTATGTCTGTAAAATGGGCTAAGAGAGAATATGACAAATGCAGGTCTTTTTTATACTTCTATACTGTGATTTATTTGAAAATGAGCCTTGCTTTACTTTTATAAAAGACACAAATTTAAAAATATGCCCCATTATGATTTATAGGTGATATATCATTTTTATATTCTTTGTTATCTAATACATTATTTAAAAGTATTTGGCAGAATTTTAAGAAGTGTAAATTTCTCTAATTTAGAAAAGTAGGTTTAACTGGTTAAAGATTTACGACAAGCTCTAATCAAGGTTTTAAAAATAACTTACCCAGTTCCATCTTCAAAAGAGGTCTTCCATCTTAATGTAATTGAATAAGGAACAAGGTCTGTTATGGAAAATTCACGCACTTTAAATGCTGGTGAGAGAATCGCACACTGAAAATAAGATGCATACCATATTTAAATCAACAAATACAAAACATACCCTAGATTACTCTGATTGAACTGCTTAAGAGTCCTCCTATTACAATTGTTACATTTTAAAAGTTACTGGTTTTTGGCAATGAGAAGTGAAAATTTAAAAGGGCCTTAGTACTCTTTATGTGACCTTACAAAAATTAACATCTTTACTCTAAAGGGATTTTAAATGGGCAGACTGCAAGAATTTGTAAAATTAATATTCTTTCAGTGTCGTTACAGACACACTGTCCTATTATAGCTTAAAAATATAAATGGGAAAGACATAAGACTTATTTATCAGAAATAACTTCAATTTACTTTAGCTTATTGATAAGTGGGTGGAACAGGTAACATTAAAAGGCCCCTTTGGGTCTATCACTCATTTCTGGCAAAATACATACTCTACAAAATAAAATAACAATTATACCTGTAATGCACATCCTCTTGCAACAGCTTCATCAGCATTTAATGTGGTACTTATGTCTTTAAGAAAGAATTTAGTGATTTGTTCTTTCACTGCGGGAATTCGTGTTGCTCCTCCTACAATTTCTATACTACTAATGTCTTCACGTTGTAAGCCTGGAAAATTTTTTTAATTGAGAAAAATCATAAGTCTTTAAAAATCTCAACAGAAGGCTTTGTCAAGTACTTTTTTAAAAAGTGGATTGACTTTTTACTTGTCAGAAAATAAAAGGAAAGAAAAATGCAATTTTTAGAAATAGATAACATTTAATAAATATTATTTATGTGACAGGCAATGCACTTGGTCCAACTTGGTCCAGATGATGGAGTGGCAATAGAAGCACTTCATGGGTTTTAAAGGAGCTCTTCAGAGTCCTTCAATTTTCTTATTTCTACCTCCTAAATCCCTATAGAAGATATTTTTGATTACCAAAATCCTTATGAAAAAGCAATCATGTCCCCATTTCTACATTAATTTCATTTTAGAATCATCTATAGTTTATAAACACTTCCAAATAGAACTAGCATGAGTCTTTTTGTTATTGTTTTCATTTTTTGTTTTTTGTTTTTTTTGAGACAGAGTCTCACTCTGTTGCCCAGGTTGGAGTGCAGTAGCGCAATCTCAGCTCACTGCAACCTCCACCTCCCAGGTTCACGTGATTCTCTGGCCTCAGCCTCCTGAATAGCTGGCGTTACAGGTGTGCACCACCATGCCTGACTAATTTTTGGAATTTTAATAGAGATGGGTTTCACCATGTTGGCCAGGCTGGTCTTGAACTCCTGACCTCAGGTGATCCACCTCAGCCTCCCAAAGTCTTAGGATTACAGGCATGATCCACCATGCTTGGCCAGAACTAGCATGAGATTTATGATATAAACCATAAAAAGAGCCAGGAAGAATTCCCATAAACTCAGAATTATAGTGCCTTACTCTTATGAATAATGAGTTATAATCCTCTTCTCTAAAATGAGAAGTATAAATCTTTTTAAAAAACAAAGTTTATTCTTTTATCATTATCTACCCCTGCTAGGTAGGCAACATTATGGTACAGTTTTGATAGTCCAGTAATTTCCACTTACTAGCTTGTTCCATTACTGCTTTTAAAGGGGGTTCAACCCTGGCCAAAAGGGAAGCACACAGTTGTTCAAATTGAGCCCTGTGAGAAAATAAAATAAAATTCATTATTCTGGGATTAAAAGTTGAACATATCTTCTAAAACAACAACAAAAAAATCAGATATGATCTAAACATTATAAAATAAGTAAACACTTTTCAAACTAAAAACATACGTGGTACCTGTTCATTTTACTAGAAACATCAAGGTCATTCATGAAACACTCAATGTTCAATGGAAGATCTGATGCATTTGCACTCATTAGCTTCTTTAGTTTTTCACATTCCTGATATAAACGCAACAAGGCCCGAGAGTTTTCTTTCACATTTATCTTATATTTGGTCTTGAACTCATCACAGAAGTAGTCTACTAAAGCCTCATCAAAGTTCCTGCCACCCAAATATGGATCAAAGGTAGTAGCCAAGACCTGTTTAATTGAAAAAGCAGAACTGTATTTTCAGAATTATAGATTCTTCCAAAAAAAAAAAAAAAAAAAGAAAAAAAAAGAAAAACCTCTAAAATAAAAAAGTTTAAAAATAAAAATGACTCTAAAAAAACTTGTCCAATCACAGGGGTGCTGGATGTGGAATCAGAGTTAAATTATCACTTACATTTAGCCAATGTATTTCCTTATTCTGAATTTTCTACTTTATAGTTACAGATCCATATATCATAATTAAAAGAATTCTAATTCAGAAATAACTGAATTACAACAACTAAAGCCTCATTATCTCACTCACTTGGTTCTACAACAGCACTGAAAAGATAGACCTAAACCAAGTTTAAGAGAGTAAAGAAACAGTCCTAAGCATATAAACGAGAACAAAACATCCAAGAAAAGCAGATTCAAAGATTAAATATAAAATACCATAATTGGTCAATTTACAGATCAGAAATTAGGCCTTTTGACTATCACAAAACAAAAACAAAAACAAAAAACAAAAAACACAACCAAAAACTAACCAACAGAAAAAACCAGGTAACAATTTAACCAGCTGGTTGAGCAACAGGCTTCCCAGCAGAAGGGAGTCACATAAATTCAACATCATAGTTCTTGAAAACATAGGACCAAACATCTAGGCTCTCTCCCTAGGGTAAAATGACTACTTACAACAGTCACTAATAAAGAATCCTACTGTTGGTGTGGTTTTGCAGCTCTTTCTTTACAAGGTGGGTGGTGGGGTGGTAGTATGGTGGTAAATATCACAGGAGCATATGAGTGCAATCTGTGTGGAATGTCGCCCCACAGACTAGCATGGAGAATCCATATATAGACCTCTCATAGAGTCTAGTATTACCCAAAATTAAATGCAAAATTATCTTGGTATGTAACTAGTACAAGTGTGTATTTCGGGAAGAAGGGCTACAGCCTTGATCAGATTTTCAAAGGGGTCTGTGATCTAAAAATCGTATTTCACTACAAAGTTACCTACTAAAAAGGAAGGAAAAAAAAGTTCGTTTTAAAGTAAGTCAATATGTAAGACTAAACGCCAAGGATTAAGTCAATTTATACTGAACATTACCCTACATTCAGTCTGAGTCATTTCCCTTTAATTTTTTGATTACAAAGATGTTATTATAGTAATACAAATTAAAACAGAATACTTTTGCAGTGTTGCAGTTTATCTCCTAAGTAAACTCTACTCTCTCTGCATACTGGAGAGAGACCATAAGTCTGGACAAAAGAATCAATGCAAAAATGATTATAAATCCTAATTTGTAAGAAGCACATAGAAGTAAAATTATGATTAGAATGCTTGGATAGAAAGGTTTCTATAATCAATGGGAATCATTTTAGAAAATGCTTCCTGTAATTATATTTATGGATAATTTATGCTCCCTGATAGATGACTTCATTAACAACCTAACAATAGAAACAACAATAAAAATAGCTAATATATATTACAGCAGCTACCGTATGCCAGGCATTCCAAGAATTTTGTACACATTAACTCATTTTGTCCTGAAAATTTTTTTTTTTTTTTTTTTTTGTTGAGGTGGAGTCTCGCTCTGTCGCCCAGGCTGGAGTGCAGTGGCCGGATCTCGGCTCACTGCAAACTCCACCTCCCGGGTTCACGCCATTCTCCTGCCTCAGCCTCCCGAGTAGCTGGGACTACAGGTGCCCGCCACCTCGTCCGGCTAGTTTTTTGTAATTTTTAGTAGAGACGGGGTTTCACCGTGCTAGCCAGGATGGTCTCGATCTCCTGACCTCGTGATCCGCCCGTCTCGGCCTCCCAAAGTGCTGGGATTACAGGCTTGAGCCACCGCGCCCGGCTGTCCTGAAAAATTATATGAGATAGTTACTATTGTTGGTCTCAGATAAACAAACTTAAGATTTAGGGAGATTAAGTAACTTGCTTGAAGTCATAAAGGGGCAGAGCCAGGATTCAAACCTAGCTATTATGGCTCTTTAGTCTGTGTTCTTAATATATGTAAATATAACAAACCATGTATTTACTTACTTTAAGTTTTCCTTTGTTAAAAGCACAAACCGAGACCTGATAGGCAGAATGTCCCATATCAATAAATACTACATTTCTTGGTTTCTCATCTAATGGGGGAAGATCCTGTTTATAAATTCCATACGCCAGTGCAACTGTATAAGAACAAAGAATTATGTTAATTCTAGCATAGTAATTACTTGGAAAACAAGAAATGTCACTTTGACACTGTACTTTAACATGCAGTACAGTAATACATATTATCTTCAAAGTAAATTAACTTTTCACAATTTGGTTAATAATGTTTTAACTTTACTTTTTCCTTACTCAACTACAACTCTGTAATAGTAAAGATCTGTAAAGCCATTAAGACATTTAACCTCTGCCAAAAAGTTGTACTACAAAGTAACAAGCTTATAAGAATCAGTACATACACATACACACACACACACGTATTTATATGTATATATAATTTTTTTAAAGAGACTGTGTGTAGCTCTGCCTCACAGGCTAAAGTGCAGTGCTATGATCATAGCTCACTGCAGCTTTCAACTCCCAGGCTCAAGCAATCCTCTTGCCTCAGAGTTAAAAAAAAATAATGCTTTGTTATTAATTAGAAAAAACACTACAATAGTATTTTGCTTACAGTGATTTTCAAATTGCAAAGTGCTTACCTGCAGTAGTTTCATTCATCAGCCTTAAACAATTTAACCCTGCAACCTGGGCTGCAGCCATCACAGATCGTCTCTCGGCATCAGTGAAAAAGCTAGGAATCTAGTATTTAAAAACAACAGTTAAGTATAATGTTTTACTTAAACATTTTGTCAACTGAAAAATATAAAATAATTACCCTAAAACTTATGTACAGTATAAAGCAAATAATGATGTTCTAATTAAAGAGGAAAAATACTAGTGTTTTATTTTTTAAGTTTGACAATTTCTATGCTGTAAAGATCTGACCTAAAGTATGAATACTAATTTAAAGTAAAGTAATATGGCAGGGTTGCCTAAGTTTTGTTAATCTAAATACTTCCTGTGTTAGTCTGATCTATTAAAAATATATTTGCGGCCGGGCGCGGTGGCTCACGCCTGTAATCCCAGCACTTTGGGAGGCTGAGACGGGCGGATCACGAGGTCAGGAGATTGAGACCATCCTGGCTAACACGGTGAAACCCCGTCTCTACTAAAAATACAAAAACTAGCCGGGCGAGGTGGCGGGCGCCTGTAGTCCCAGCTACTCGGGAGGCTGAGGCAGGAGAATGGCGTAAACCCGGGAGGCGGAGCTTGCAGTGAGCTGAGATCTGGCCACTGCACTCCAGTCTGGGCGAAAGAGCGAGACTCCGCCTCAAAAAAAAAAAAAAAAAAAAAAAAAAAAATATATATATATATATATATTTGCTCATCTTTCATAATAAAAAACTGAAAATTCACGAGTCTGAAAATGAGATTATAGAAATATATTATGGTATATCCATATAATGGAATCCTATGTAGCTGTTACAAAGAATCAGGTAGATCTGAATTGTTAAGGAATTCTATATTGTGTTAAAAAGGGCACGTATAACATTACTTCATTATTGTGTATATATACAACCAACCAGAAGAATATAGTTCCAACTGTTTAAAACAATTATATTTCAAAGGAGGGGAACTATATTGTAGGGAACTTGTGATAAATACGAATTTCCTTTAAAAATCACCAAATAATATTAAAAAATATACATACATACACACACACATATATATATATATATGTATATATAATTTTTTTTTTTTTTTTGAAAGAGACTGTGTCTAGCTCTGCCTCACAGGCTGAAGTGCAGTGGTACAATCATAGTTCACTGCAGCTTTAAACTCCTGGGCTCAAGCAATCCTTTCACTTCAGCCTCCTGAGCAGCTGGGACTACAGGTGTGTGCCACCATGCCTGGCTAATTAAAAAAAAAAAACTACAGACGAGTCTCACTATGGTTGCCCAGGCTGTTCTCCAACTCCTGGCCTCAATCAATCCTCCTGCTTTGGTCTCCCAAAGTACTGGGGTTATAGACATAAGCCGCTATGCCCAGCCCATTAAATATATCTCCATTTAAAAATTAAACTCAGTCTTAAAATGTATAAAGATGTATATATGTATAAACCCTAGTTTTATCAAACTAACAAGTATTTTAATTTGGCATATAGACCAATTTCTAAAAAGCTATTAAGTGTATTTACATATAAAATAACTTGGGCTCTTCCAGTTTTAAGTTTCAAGTAAGTAGCTTCCTTTAATTTTACTGTTTTATGAATTTAGAAATTTCATTGAATAGATTAACAACAGGAAAAGAATTTAAATTTTGCTCAATAAACTTGCTTATCTGATTTGGTATTATCCTCCTGACAAAAATCTAAGTTATAATGCACGGTTCATTTAATATTCATCGAGCACTTACAAACCAGGTACTTTCTAGTTACCAGGAAAATAGTGCACAAACCAGAAAAAATACTTGTCCCTGTAGAGCTTACAATGGATCTACTGCACCAACCACAAAGTTAATAATGGTCGAAAGTTTGTATTACTCTGTTCTGACATGAATTTCTGACACAAAAGTAAAAGCATGTATAATTAAATAGAAATGGATTTGAATTTAAGATGAATCTTTAAAATTTGTATGATTCTAATATATCCTTTCAAGTGGCAGTAAAACAATTATGAGCATGGGCTTGGGAATTAACTATGTGGCTCTAACACTGTATTAGTTAGCTGTGTCGATTTTGGGCAAGTTATTTGACATCTCAGTATCCCACTTTTTGAATCTGTAAAAGTAGGGTTAATAATATCACTACCTCATAGATTGCTTCTGAGATTAAATGGGTTAAAATGCCAATAAATAGTGCCTGGTCAATGGTAAACTCTATTATTTGCTATTACTAAATGGCTAGAAAATAAAATATTAAGCTCTAATATTTTTCTCCCATTAAAAAATTCCAAATGCCTATGAAAAAAAATTGATTACTAAACTCACTGAAAAGTTCATAATCCAATTCTGTTTTTCTGATGACATGAGACTCCTGAACTTTTGTAGTCAAGTTTAATAGTAGGAATTTATCA
Organism: Rhinopithecus roxellana; assembly: GCF_007565055.1. Lineage (NCBI taxonomy): Eukaryota > Metazoa > Chordata > Mammalia > Primates > Cercopithecidae > Rhinopithecus > Rhinopithecus roxellana. The sequence continues at coordinate 64,332,131 of NC_044550.1, read as the reverse complement.
ATTTAGTTAACATGTAGGTAAAGAACCACTTGAGGATGTTTAATGGGACCTCAAGAGATAAGACAGGGTAAATAATTTAAATGTTTTGTTAAGAATCCTTAAAGAATTTTTTTCCCCTGATACACAACCTCAAATTCCCAACTAGAAATTTTCAACTTTTGCTATAAAATGTTAAGGTCCTTACAGGTGGGAAGTTAATTGCTATCTGAGAAGATTCTTAGGGATAAGACAGCAGCAGTCACTAGTTACATAACAGTTTTTCAAGAGTCACTGCTCATCATAACTGATTTTATGGGAAATTCAATCCTAAACTTTAGCAAGTAAGGCAATTTTTTTAAAAAAGAAAGTCAAATGGATTTAGGTTATTTACTGGATAAGGGCAGAAAGTGTAAGGGAAGAAAAATCTTTCAATATTACATTAATACACTGAAAAATATAATTCAAGGGTACTCATTACTGAAATAAAACTTACTGAAATCACACAGTCAGCCACTGGTTTCTTCAAAGCATTTTCTGAAGTCTCTTTAAGCTTGGCTAACAGCATTCCAGTAACTTGCTCAATTGCAAAAGGTCTTTCTTCTTCTAAGTACCGCACCTAACACCAAAAGTTGGGATATTTATTAAGAATGATTTGCTTATCCAACAAATATTTAGTGAGTATCTAACTCCATATGTGATACATACAACATGAAAAAGACACCCTTGCTCAAGGAAGTTTTATTCCAGAAAGATTGCCATTTTAGAATCATGATCCCATGAAAACCAGTGACTGTCATTTCTGAGGTTGTAGTACCTTACAGACAGTATTATAACCAAAGTATTTTCAAAAGTATAGTCTCTACCCTCTCAGATCCCGACTTCCCACAAAAACAATTTTTATCATTCATTTTGCAAGTGTGACACAGCAAACAATGAAAAAGGAAAAGATCAAATAATCTTTCTTTTGAAAGTCAGAACTCTCCTTGGGTTTAAAATAAAAGCTTCAGTCATACAGTTTTGGGAAAAGGAAATGAGAACATCATTCTTTCAAGGAGCACAAGGTGTTTATGTATATGAGTATGTATAAATATATATATCGAATGACATAAGATTTACTTTGAATCAGACCTAAAACTGATAAGCATTTGTTTCCAAACCTATTTACAAGTTAAGTTCAAAAACAAGTATTATGCCAAATTACTGCCTTTACACCAGGTGTGCAGAAAGAAATCAAGCACACAGAAAAAAGGGAAAATGAACCACAGTCTTAGTCTGACTATTGGAGGCATGATCATACAGTATTCTTTTGTATAAGAACATTCTATGTAATCCCAGCACTTTGGGAGGCCGAGGCAGGCGGATCATGAAGTCAGGAGATCGAGACCATCCTGGCTAACATGGTGAAACCCTGTCTGTACTAAAAACACAAAAACTTAGCTGGGCGTGGTGGCGGGTGCCTGTAATCCCAGCTACTTGGGAGGTTGAGGCAGGAGAATGGCGTGAACCTAGGAGGCAGAGCTTGCAGTGAGCCGAGATTGCACCACTGCACTCCAGCCTGGGCGACACAGCAAGACTCCCGTCTCACAAAAAAAAAAAAAAAATTTTAAAAGTTAGATGAAATCAATTTAAATAAATGTATAAAAAACAAATGTATAACATGCTTGAGGAGCTGAACATTGATTTTCTGAAGTCTTCAAAAGGTGATGTTTCAAAGCTTTTTCTACTACCTTACAGGCACTTACTGTGAATGTATAAAATAATATCACTCAAAACTTTGGTTCTGCCTTTCTTTAAAAACATTATTGTGTTTTTCTCAGCCTATTCTCAAAGCCTGATCATTAATTTTCACTTTTAGAAGTTAAACTACTTATAAAATTAAGTAGTTCAAATTTTAAACGGGAGTAGAATAAAACTGGAGTAGAATAAAAATGTAACTATTAACCAGAGCTTACCATATCTAAAAGATACTTGAATATTATTTTATCTCAGTTGTTACTATCATAACCCATACAGCTTCTCAGTTTAGTAACCTGAAAATTTCACCTAAACTATGGCTTCACAATTTGTTCCGTCTTCAACTTCTCATGGTGTCTTCCTCAACTATTTTAACAGCCTCCTGTCTCCTTATTAAGATTCATCATCCACCTTTTAGTCAGAACGCTCTTCTAAAAAGGGAACTGTGTACATATCCGTAACACATACATCAAGTCTAAAATTACTTACTAAAAATAACTTTCTTAAGAGATAATTTGCACAGCAATAAGTTTATCCTTCTGAAGTGTACAATTCAGTATCTTCACAAAGCTGTGCACTGATCACCATTATCTAATTGCAGAACATTTTCATCACCCAAAAAGAAACCCATTAGCAGTCACTCTCTATTTTTCCTTCCCCTTAACCCTTAGCAACCACTAATCTTTGTTTCTATGAATTTGTCCTACTCTGAACATTCTATATAAAAGGAATCATACAGTATGTGGCCTTTTGTATCTGGCTTCTTTCATCACTTGGCATGTTTTCAAAGTTCATACATGTTGTAGCACATATCAGTACTCCATTCCTTTTTATGGGCAAATAATATTCCATGTGTTAAGATATACCACATTTTGTATATCTACTCATCAGTTGATAGAAACTTGTATCATTTCCACTTTTTGGCTATTATGAACAAAGCTTTTATGAACATTCATGTACAAGTTTTTGTGTGCACATATGTTTCAATTCCCTTGGGTATAAGCCCAGGAGTGGAATTTCTGGGCCATATAGTAGTTCCATGTGTCGTGAGGCTAGTTTTTGAAAAAAATCAGCACAAACATGTTTTGGTTAACTAATGTACAACTATCTCAGAATATAAAATTAAAAATTCAGAATCCAAGTCTTACTTGAAAGACAAATATGCTTTAACATTTATAGTATGTTATAAGATTCTTCTAAATTAGAACTCATTAAACTCATTATAGCAATTAACATAACTTTTGGGTCCATTCTTCTGAATTAACATACTTTTTGGGTCTATTCTTTTGAATCCTATATACCTTTATTTTTATCCCCTAAAAACTATTCTCTTGAGTCTCAATAACCATTTTTTTCCTTGACAATAACAGTGTGATTTGAATGAAAAAATTATCTAAATTAGATCTCCTGGCATTCACTACAATTATTACAGAAACTATTATCTCTTGGGTGTGTATGTACTGTATCTAGAGGAAAAAGGTCAAACTACAAATAGCAATATTATCATATTGGGTTTCCTTAATTTGAAGATATGTTTGTAACCCTGGGAATATAAAGCTCACCTTAACTCCTGCACTTCCATTAGGCATCTTCTGCAGTTCATAGGGAAGCCTGATCCTTTCAGTCTGCACAATGGGATCATCAAATGATCGCCCGTGAAGCTTTTTGAAGCCATGAATTGTATTTCTTACGTTTGTGACTATCTGTTGGCAGTAAACACTTTTATTTATCAGTTACTTAATAAATGCAAAATAAAATTCTATCCTAATACTTGACAACCACCAAGTTCCTTTATCCTACACATCCAAGTTTAGGATTACACATAATCATTCATTTTTCTGGTTTCCAACTGATGGTAAAGTCATACAATGAGAATGTACACATTTTAACACTTGCCTCCCAAATTCTCCACCTATCCTGGGAATGTTAGATTCAAAATTAATGTCTTCAGAAGAGAAAGAACAAACCTTTAAAACATTTCAAATAACAAATATCTACAACTCATCTTTTTGGTTTTTCTCGACGCTCTTGCTCTAGTGAGTCAGTATGAGCTGAGTATCCCAAATCCAAAAATCTGAAATATAATACTTCACTGAGCATTTCCATTGCACATCATGTTGTCACTTAGAAAGTTTCAGATTTTGGAGCATTTTGGATTTCAGGATTTGGGATGGTCAACCTGTATCATGCAAACATTCCAAAATCTGAAAAAATACAAAATCTGAATACTTCTGGTCCCAAGCATTTCTTATAAGGGATATGCAACCTGTATCTTTGATTATTTCTTTCCACTTCCATTTCTGTGTTTTAATTTAAACTGGTTTATTATTGTCTAGTTTTTCTTTTTCTCTCCATATCTAATTCTTTGTGAAAATCTTCATGTGCTAGTATGTTGCTTCCATTGCTGTGGATTGCTCCTAGGCTAGTAAATTAAAATCCCTTCCATGTAGCATAGTGCTAAGTGAAAGTGTCTTAAACTGTAAATGGCTTGCATTTTTGCAAAGCAATTTTTTATTTAACTAGAATATGCAGTTCAAATTACAGAATATTACTGAGATCCAGTTGCTATAATCCTAGTGACCTTTAAAGCCAAATAGACCTTGATCTTCAATTATGAGATGAAAACTATAGGGATGCTGAATTACTATGTTATTCTCTTTAGCTCCTTAGGAGAAATGACTTTAAAGGTTGCTTTTAGAGACTCTGATTATCTGTGACACACTTAGAAGGTCAGCCAGAATGTGAGATATAAGACCCAGATATATATAAAATGCAAGAAGTAATTGTTAAGGGCTTTTGGTTCAGGGAAGTAATGAAAGTCAAAGGAAAATCGATCTATAACATGGAATGTTAAAAGTCAACGTTCTAATCATAAGGATTACAAAAGCCGAAAAATAAAAATACTTCAACAAATTCTATGTAAATTAGTGGTACCACATTGAGTTACTCTGGAAATTAGTTCTTTCATTTTTCCCACCTTATTTTACAAAGATGTTACTTACCTGTCATTCAAATGTATGTTCTAGACAGAATATCCCTCATTATTCCCTGGATGGTCACCTGAGACACCATTCAGGGAAAAACTGATGTCACACAGTAGCACACCCTAACTTCACAACTAAAAAATATTTTTAAAAAATAAAATTCAAGAAATATTTTACAACCCAAAGCAAATTATATCTAAAAACAAAGTACCTGTCCTATTTTCCTCACTGTCTTATTCACTCTTAACAACATAACTTACGGAACTTAGTTACCAATATTCAGTTAATTCTTCCTGTAAGTCAAAACATCCACATTAACAATTTACCTGGCTCTTTGCTGCATTTCCAATGGCTCGAGTTCTTGATCCCAATGATATACAGGCCCTAAACCAGAAAAACAAAGTTTGTTCCATGGTACTTTTTTCTATTATTGTGCTATTATTTTGCTTCTCCTTACACAAAAATAAATTTAAAAGGAGAAATATAACGATATATTATTTTTAAAATAAGTTATGCAAATCAAAAATTTATTTTAAAGCTTCCCTATATAATAAAATGGTGGTCAGAATAAATGTTACAATTAAAAAAAAATGTCCTAATAGCTGGCAATACAATGTTGATCTCCAAAACTGTTTTTCAAATTATATTGACCTATGACCCCTTAGAAGAAAACTCAACCATGTTGACCAATGGATTTTCAGGGAAGGTAAACAGTTAAAAAGGCCAAATCCTGGCTTTGCCACTTAACCTTGTGGAAATTACATAACCACTGGGTGCTTCGGCTTCTCGTCTAGAAGATAGTGATAATATCTGCTCATATGATTTTATGAGAATTAAGAGAATGGAAATAGGTAAATTCTTTGAACAATAACTGGCACATAGTAAACATTATGTAAAGTATTGTATCTTAACAACCACATTTAAATGTAATAGCATAGAATAATAACAGAACAAGCACAGAATAACATCTTCATCAAAATACCATTTCATGTTATGATTCAAGAAAATGTTTCCATGATTTCAGTTATAACTACAAGAAACTACATTCAATCAACAAACATTTATAGGCACTCCGTGTATACAAGTCACAATACCTGTCTTGGAGAATGCATAGTCTATTGAAAAAAAATCAGTAGAATATATAGAATTAATAATAATACTAGCAAAGAAGAGAATAATCACTTCTAGACAACAGAGGTGACTTCTTGAATTAAGACTTCAAAGGAGAGAAAAATTTAATACCTACTTGTCTTGCAGAAAAAGACAATCCTGATATATAGGTATGTAAGTCTGTTCTCCATGTAGTAGTCAAAGTGATCCACTTAAAAACTAAGATCACGAAACGCTGCTGTTCTCTGATCGTGAAATAATCCTCCAGTGGTGTCCTATCTCATAAAGTAAAAGCTTGGGTCCCCCTAACAGCCAATAAAGCCTTTCATGGTCTGGTCCTTGGCTGCTCTACCCTGCAAATTCAATCTAGGAGGCATACTGATCTCCTTACTATTTCTAGAATACACCAGGCACCCTTTTGCCTCAGGGCCTTTGTAAATGCTGTTCTCTCTTTCTAAAGTGTTCAGAAAATACATCCATAAGGCCTGCGCTTTCACTCCTTTCAGGTCTCTGCTCAAATGTCAGCTTATCAGAAACACCTATCCTCACCATCCTATATAAACAACATTCCTGCTCCTCCCCAACACATACCTCACACTGTTAACCCAATTTTATTTTTCTCCATAGTATGTATTACCATCTCATACAATTCATTTAGTGACTATCTCAGTACCAGAAGCCAGAACGTGAACTCCATGAAGGCGAGGTAACAGGTATCCACTGCCTTCATCTGCACTATCTAATATGGTAGCCACAAGTCATGTGGTGCTAGTACAATTTAAATTAACTAGAATATTCAGTTTCTCAGGACTAGTCACATTTCAGGTGCTCAACAGCCACTTGTAGGTAGCAGATATACAGAGAACTGAATATACGCAGAACAAATATACAACAGAAAGTTCTACTGGATAGCACTAGCCTAGATCTTCTAGCCTAGATCTTTTTCTAGGACATAATAAAACTACTTAATGAATGGAATAATGGTTCCTAAGGTAATGCTTATTTGAGGACTAGAAGAATATAATTTGGACTCGGCCAGGGAGAAAACAAAAAGAATACAACTTGGCTAGTTTCATAGGACAATTTGATAAGATAGTATCAAGGTCAGATTATATAGGGTCTCAGGCGCCAGATCATAATCTTAAAATTTATTCAGTTAATGAAGATTAAATTTCAATGAGGATTCATTAAACATTTCTGAATAATGGAGAGGACCCTACCTACTGATATATAATACAAACTCGAGAAGCAATATTCCAGAGCAGTACTTTCCAAGGGCTGAACAACATACTGTTCTGCTGGGGACTACTGGATTTCCAGGGAAAGCAAACAGTTAAAAAGTTAATTTAGTCAATTTAACACGTTTGTTAATAGTTACTATATGCCTGGCACACTGTGAGTTGCTAGGGATATAATAATGAAAGAAAATACGGTTTTGGCTCTCTTGGATCTCACAACGCTATAGACTCATACAAAAGAAAGTAAACCAGGTGCTATAACAGAAGGTGGCCATGGTGCTATAAAAGTTTGTAACAGCAAGAATTAACCTAGAGGAGGAGAGTCAGGAAAGGCTTACTCAAGGAAATAAGATTTTAAGGAAGAGTAAATGATGTGGGATAAAAGTGGTAGAGAGTTTGTTGGAGATCATATTGACCATAATGTTAACTGATGAGAGGAGAGTAAAAAGTTACCAGTAATCTATATCAGGATGGTGACAGCTGGGACACAAGAAGAAAAAAGAGATATTTAGGAGGAAACTTAAAGGACTTGGTGACAGACTAGATCTTCACCATCCCATATGGTAGCCACTAGCCACCAGCCATATGTGGTTATTATGCACATGAAATGTAGCTAGTCTGAATTGAGATGTGCTTATACAAAGTGTAAAATAAACTCTAGACCATGGGTGTCCAACCGTTTGAATGCAGGGACTTTTTTGTCTGTGGTGGCAGATTTTCTTCCTCTCTCAAAAAGTTTATTTTTATAAGACCAAGCATGATTAGGTTGGAGAAAATACATACTACCAGAAGAGATTTGTTGCCTAAGAGCTCAGCGCTAAGTTTGTTTGCTCCTTATTATTCTCCATTAAGATTCAGTCCTCACTCTCTAAGCTTTAAAAACAGCCCTTTTCTTTTCCTTGCCAGTTCCATAAAATCACAATTACTCTTCACCCTCTGCTATTAGTGTAATCCATAGGTTTAAATCACGGGCTGAACAAATAGTTTCAATTATGCTTGCCAAGATGTCTACAGGGCATTATTTCTCTACCTTGGCACTACTGACATCTTGGCCCAGGTAATTCTTTGTTGGGTCACTGGGGCTGTACTGTGTGCACTGTAGGATATTAGGAGTATTCCTTGCCTCCAACCACTAGATGCCAGCAGTACCTCCTCTTTCGACCTCAGTTGTGACATACCCCAAAATATCTCCTTCTGTCAGTTATCCCTTCAGAGGCAAAATCACCTCCAGTTGAGAACCTCCGCCCTAGAACAACATTTCCAAAATTGTGCTCTATGAAACATAGTTCCTCAGACGTTCAAATAAACTTGGGAAAAACGTCCCTTTCTTGGAGAATTTCAATGCTTATGAACAAATTAAGGGAACTACAAAATTCTACAGCAAAGAAAACATCTGGATATTGTTTCTCAAATTATTTGGAAAAAATGTTGCCCTAGAAGAGGGAGGGGGAAGAATGCTCTCAAAAAAGCTCACTGTTGCAATTTGCTTTCTAGCCTACTATTTAAAAATAAGACCCCTAGGCACATATGATTTAGTAATAACAAAGCTTTTAGCTTTTCATTATGGACAAATAATTAAACATTTAACAATATATAAACAATAATAATTTAAGAGTTTTCAAATGCTTAGTAAATGTAATGATAAATAAATCGGCCTGAAGCCATTAGGAGAAACCACACAAATATTTACATAGGTAGACACTATTTTAAAAGCTCATTAGGTATACTAGCTACATTAAATTTGATACATTATTTAACTATTATTATATTAGATACATTATTTGAAAAACTCATATTACCTATAATTCACTTGGTTCAAACACAAATATCAATGCATAACAATGTTAAAATTCTTTTGGTTATAATTGCTTAGACCAGGAGTTTGAAAACTACCACAACCTGCAACCTATTTTTGTAAATAAAGTTTTATCACAACACAACTATACTCATTAATTTATAATGACCACGTAACAAAAGACTGTCAGTGCTATGTTAAACCTTTTTTTTTTCAGTGCTTAAGGAAGTCAGTTCAATGTTAAACATTTAGAAATCACCTGGCTTTTCACTCTTCTCAGCAAATTTGATTTCAAAAAAGCAAAGGTATTAACTGAATTTTTGTATGTCACTAGCAAAATATTAACTTGAAATGTCCATAACAGTCAATATATCAATGGGATATTATACAGCTAGCAAAAAGAATGAGGTAAATTAAAGCCATAAGTTTGAGAAGATATCCACAATATTTTGAGGTGAAAACAATTTACAAAATATTTAAAAAATATTTTTTAATGAAAGCAGAATGTAATGTAATTCTGCTTTTGTTAAAAAAAATTCCAGTTACATACATATAATCACATACTTGTATAGCTAGAAACAAATCAAACTTTAGGAGGTGGTTGGGAAGGGATAAAGGGGGAGACTTACTTTGTGTAATTCTTCAGCATTTAAAATATTTTAAATAAAATATAAGCTCAAATAGTAAAACATATAAAACCAACTCATGTAGTAAAAAGAATATTTAACAAAAAAAGGTAAAAGCCTCTTCTTCATCTCAAACTGCCAGCACCAGAAAATGCCCATCTATTATAGTTACAGTTAACCCCTGGAGTTTTAACATTTTCTATGTGCTGTTGTTTTTAATGCAACAAAGTGATTTCTATTTTCATGCATTTAAGAGGGGTCTCATTCATCTGAAACACAGCGTTTAAACAGCATTTTCCCATACTTCCAGATTATTCATACACTAGTAAAGAAATAGGAAAAAATAAGACAGAAAACCAGAGAACTGAATGTTGAAGAATCATACAGAATTTTGATGATAAAATATACCTAATAAAAATCATCAGTTTCATTTAAAGAAAATCCATATTCCCTACTACAAAGTATTCATTACAGACCATAAATTAAAAGCACCTCCTTCATAATTCTGTCTCTGAGAAGTATATATCCATTATTAATAGTAGTTTATTGTCTTCCACACTACTCTTTCTCCAAATGTTTACACTAACATTTGTTTTGTATGTATTTTTTATGAATTTTAAAAACAAAGTAAGAATTTTACATGTCCTTAACATGACTTAAAGAATTATTGGCTGGGCATGTTGGTTTACACCTATAATCCCAGCACTTTGGGAGGCCAAGATGGGAGGATGGCTTGAGGCCAGGAGTTCGCGACTAGCCTAGGAAATACGGCAAGACCTTATTTCTGTTGGAAAAAAAATAAAATTAGTGGGGCATGGTGGCATGCACCTGTACTCCCAGCCACTCAGGAAGCTGAGGTGGGAGGATCCTTTGAGCCCAGGATCTCAAGGCTGCAGTGAGCTATGACTGCACCACTGTACTCCAGCCTGGGCAACAGACCAAGACCCTGTGTCAAAAAAATTTTTAAGAATTATTAAAATAATGTTTTTTAAAAAGATAGTGTTTCTTAGAAACTAGATAAAATTAGACTTTTACTGATAGTAGAGCAAAGATGCTTTCCTGTACAATAACTGCTCAACCAGTTATTTTGTTCCTTTCATCATTAACCTAGTTACACACATGCCACACTTACAACGGATACTGGAAAGACATTTGGGTTCTAGGGTCAGAGAGGCCTGAAACAGAGTCCAATTCACTGTTTTACTAATTCTTGGCCAAGTTATTTAACTTTGCTTTAGGCTTCTTACGGAAAAAAAGATAGTATGATCAAACTCATAGAATTGTGATACATATGACAATGCTTGCTTAGCACATAGCAATCTCTATTCCAATTTACCACATGCTTTAATTTGATACTTAATGATGATTCTTGGCTATTGCTTTTTTCCCCATGTGTGAAACTAATCACCTTGGTATATTTAAGCCTGGGATGGAAATTCTAATCCCCACATCCATACTTAAGTGAACAAAACAGACATGTACCAGACCTTTAAAAACGTGGACACTCAGGAATTCTACTTCTCGGAATTTACTTGAAGGATCAAAAATTTAGTTACAAAGATAGTTATTGCAACACTGTTTACAAAGTATTATAAACAACCTGAATGTCTAACAGGGTATGAATTAAATTACTATGATTATACAGACACTACAACTGATAGTATAGAAATACGTATGTTTTACATAGAAAAAGGTTACTAAACATAGGCTGGGTGCAGTGGTTCACACCTGTAATCCCAGCACTTTGGGAGGCCGAGGCGGATGGATCACCTGAAGTCAGGAGTTTGACACCAGCCTGGACAACATGGTGAAACCCCGTCTCTACTAAAAATACAAAAATTAGCTGGGTGTGGTGTTGGGTGCCTGTAATTCCAGCTACTTGGGAGGCTGAGGCAGGAGAATCGCTTGAACCCAGGAGGGGGAAGTTGCAGTGAGCTGAAAACGCGCCACTGCACTCTAGCCTGGGCAACAAGAGCAAGAGTACGTCTTACTAAAAAAAAAAAAAAAGAAAAAAAAAAGAAAAAAAGAAAAAGGTTACTAAAGTATATACTTCCCCTTCCCTTTGAAAACACACAGAAAACCATCTGGAGGAATTACAATTTTTAATTTCATCTTTTAATGTGCCAGTATTTTTTATAATGAGCATATGTAATAATTTTTCAAGAAGAAAATGTTCAGAAAAAGTATTTTGTCTCTTCAATTTATGCATAATTTCTCTCTCCCTCTTCAACTTATGCAGGAGAGAGGCTAGTATAACCACTCCAACTTTACAGAAGGTGAATCTGAATAAATAGGTTAAATTAACTTGTCTTTTGTCCCTTAATTACAGGCCAAAACTTGGTTCTTTTTCATTAAACTGTCCTTCTTGGTTTATACAGGATCTTCTCAACTATAAGCAATCAAGTATGCTAATGAAAGAAATGTAAAAAAGTATGAATGCTGAAAACAACTAAATTGAACATTTCTTTCCTCTTCTCACAGGATCATTTTATAATGTATTTGCATCTTAGAAATATGTCACATTACCTTGATGTAAGCAATTGGAATATGAAAAACATTTTATTTGCAAAGGTAACATTTTATTAAATACTGTTATTAAATACTGTTATTAATATTGTTATTATTATTAAAATAGTGTTATTAAATACTGTGGTGTATTAGAAAAGTTAAAGGTTATCTAATAGTTACAATGCTTTTTGCATGATCGGTGTTGAATTGATGGATAAACGTCCTGAGGTCTGGAAGGGCTATGTTTTTCCTCAACAACTGGACCCACAAAGTAATACATAGTGTAAGAGCACTAGACTACCATGAAGGACTTTTGTTCAGAAACAGTAACAAAAAAACACACTTTTGAAGTAAATGACAGTGCCCAGCCATGGAGAGAAGACTTGCTGATGCAAGTTAAGTGAGAAATATCCTTTCACTTTAAGAATTTTCTAGTTTAGATTAGGCTCATTAAATCTAGATATTACTATTGGCTTTCTAGCTCACAAATCGGAAATATCACATTACTTCTCAGCCACACAGAACCAGCCAATATGCCTAAGTACAGTAACAAAGAGACTTTTAGAAGACTCTAGAAGCCCACTTTTTAAAGAACTCTCAAAGTCTGGCCGGCCAGGCTCTTTAAAGAATCACAGGTTCACTCACTACTGAAGAGATTTCTCAGCCTGGAAATGTAGATCGATCTTTCTTATTGTTCTGGTTTCTGATCTTTTGGGATATGGCTTTAAGGACTAAAAGAATGTCCACACTACCTCTCAGTTTTTTCTCTATAGACTGAGTCACTGAAGCCAAAGATTGCTCCCATTTTTAACCCCTACTCTGCTGAAGGTGGAGCGTGAAATTTCCGGTCCTTTTCTGGCGAAAGCCAGTATTTGTTGTGGCTTAATACAAACCCTTGCAAAGACGAATTCATCGACTTCACAGTTAATGTTTTGGTCTCCCATTGTGCATAAAAGCCAGAAAAAGATGTAAAAAGTAGAAGAGTTCAAACAGTATTGAGGACTACCTTATCTATGCCCATATATTGAAAATATAAACGTCCAAAACGTTTAAAATTTCAATAGAAGAAATGTGTACATCTAAGACAAAAGGTATAAAACCTTCCAAAATCTTCTTTGAAAGAAATCAAAGCACAGACTGCTTCAAGTGAGTTACTCTTCAATATCTCTTTGCCATATTTTAAAGCTGTCCACAGAATAGTAAATGAGGTATTTGAAGACCATTTGGACACTGATCTTGTTTTAGTATACCTTAGGTATTATATTTTGAACCATTCAGAACGGTCAAATTAAGATGCCACATTACCTTCCCGTAAAACTTAATACAAGTTTCATACAGTTGATTTCCTCATAAAATTACCAGTAACAGCAGCCTATAAGCAGCAGCTAGTTTTTCATATTACAGAATTACTTCATTATATTCCTTGCCAACAAACTTCCCAGGCCAGAGAAACAACGGAACATGTGAAAACATGTTTCCATGACATAACGCCGCTCCTAAGCCTTTCATCAAGCGTTCATAATAGAATCACTCCACAGTCATGTTTATATGGGACAGCTGCCCCCGACTCCGACAATTCACTTTGCAGAAACACGCTTTTGGTCCGACCCAACCCCGCCGCATTCCAGCAACTGACGTAGTTACCAATGCATGAGGCCAGTGACTCCCATCCCGAGGCTCTCCCTATCAATGCTCTCCCTATCAATGCACCATTGACCTGGTCCTGGAAACCGGCTCCATTACCTCCAGTTCTCAAGGGCACTGGGTTTTGTAAAACCCCACAAGCTTCACTCCTCGCCCTTAAAAAAAAAAAAAAAAAAAGGCTTTCGGGCCAGACGAACTTGCAATTCATCTCTGACGTGTGCAGCCGAAGCTGACTTTTTACTTTTCTGAGAAAAAGCTGTCACCCAGAGGGACGGGGAAAGGAAGGAGGGTAGGATGAAGAACACTACTGAGCTAGTGCAGGGCTGCTTGCCCGCGGCTGATAATCCCACGCAAATCTCGTTAGAGGCAACCGGAGACCTTTCTCGATGTTCCGGGCGCCAGGGGCTGTCCCACAGCAACCTCTTTCTCGCAAGCAAAAGAGGCGTTAGGGGACAGCGGCACGAGGAGGCAGGGGACGTGCGTGCGTGGCTACAGAAAAGAGAGCTGCGCAAACTAGTGCGGTCCCTCGTCCTTGAAGGAAAAGCAGCTTTGCGGGGCAAGGAAGTCCGACCGCTAACCGGCGGACTCTAGGGGCTGCGGTTGACCGGCTGCACCTGTCATCTCGGGGTTCCGCACACATTAGGGGAAAATCCGAGGAAGCCAGCAGACAGGACAAACGTTAAGGGCGGGAGAGAAAAACGTTTCTTAGGGTCGAGGTGATGCTCACAGAGGCACTTACGGGGTACACCTGTCGCTGTACTCATTGGCGATGGTCTCGATGCCGCCACTCCTCGCGACAGCGATGTAGCAGTTGAGAAAGCCGAGGTCAATGCCAACCACAGACATCCCGCCGCGTGATGGTCGGGCTGCTGGTGGTGAAGCCTTTGGTACGGGAACTGCGTCCTCTTCTGGGCTATTGCTGCTGGGATTGCGACTCCTACGAGAAGCAAACGAGAGGAGACCCCAAGTCGCAAAGCAGAAAATCTAGGGCAGGGAGTCGGAAAACCGCGGAAGGAGCAGATGCCGTCCCCGCCGCAGCCTGCGTCGCGTCCCGCCGCCTGGGTCTCTCCCTACTGCGGTTCGGCCGACTCCAACCGGCGGTTACTGCGACCTGCGCCTGCGCGCTCGGCAGCCCGGGAGCCGCGCGAGCCTCCGCTCCGCTCCCGAGCCCGCTCCCGGCCCGGACTTCGGCCGCTTCCGTCAGCACTCGGGCAACGGCTGCCCAAGGAGCTGCGGGTTCGAGAAAGATCTGGAAAATGGAGGCTGCTGAGCCATCCGGGGGCGGGAGAAGCAGGAAGGCGGGGCGGGGAGGATCGGGGAAAGGCGGAGAGGAAGCAGAGTTGGTTCGCTCGCCCTCGCGCGGCAGCAGGACGTCGGGCGGTCGGGCTAGGTGAGAGGCAGGCGACCGGCCTGCTCCGGGCTTTGCAAACGTGTTTTGAGGCACATTTTTGGGTTGTTTTGGCAACTGGAGGCGTGCTTGTCAGGGCGGCAGGATGCTGCCCTGACTGGCGGGCGCCGCCCCCTCACCGCCAGCTCTCGGAAGGGCTCGCCTGTAGGCCTCGCCTCCCCGAGGGGCCCGTGTGCAGGTCTGCGCACTCCGCTTGTGGCTCGAGTCCTGCCGCGCCCGGCTCTGTGAGCTGGCGCGCATTGTGCGGTGCCCGCTGCTCCGCCCTGCCCAGCCCCAGGGGAGCTGCTGATCTTGTGCCAGAGCGGGATGAGCACATTTTAGGCTTTTTTTCTTTTTTCCTCCGCAGGCTTTGAAATATCAAAAGTCAAACTTCTGTCAAGATATAAGATGACACTGACAACTTGCTCTCCACATACCTTTCCTCACACCATTCTAAAAGATGCTGGCCCCGCCGCTGACCCTTGTCTCTGGAAACCAGTTTTACAGGAAAGTGACCTTAAGTGTGCCACTTAGACCAGCCAAGTCTGCTTTAGCCTCCAGCCACTGCCCTGTGGTCCTCAAAAAAGAGCCCAGTGTGGTCCAGCGCCCTCCCTCATTTGATCGGGCTGTGTTGCCTGTTTGTAATTAACCAAGTTTTATGTTACACTTACGAAATTTGGCTGCCCTGTTGCTTTTCGTTCACTTTTACATGTGTGTCCTGTTCCTTCTCTCCCAGTCCTTGGTCTGTTCCCCGTTCCTCCCCGTCCTCTTCATCTGGTCTCTGTTCCTTCTCATCCAATTCCTTGTGTGTTTTCCTGTTCCATTTTGGTTGCCATCTTGAAAATAGGCGTGTTGTTTTTTGTTTTGTTTACCAGATTCTTTAGTATTCTGATTATCCCTAGCTGTCCACTTCTTTAAAGAACTCAGATTTTTTACTGTTAATAATGTTACTACAGTAGCAGCAGCAGCAAGGATGGCTATAGTTCCTGCTGCTGTTAGAATGAACGTGAAATCCATTTTCAAGGGCAATACTGAGGCAACTGGATTGCACAGTATTGCTTGGGCTGTGGTCTCTACATTGAATAAGTCAACCAGGCCTCTCTTCCCTTCATGAGCACTCAGGAGACGTGGAGCGCCTGGGCGAGGCTGCGCTCTGAGACACCGCAGAACTCGGCGTCCCAGCGGGCAGCGCGTGAACAGAATAGGGATCGGGCGCTGCCCTGTGACTGAACCCTGGGCCCCGGTCCTACTGGGCGCCCGTGGCTTCCACCAGTTCTCACGCACCTCTTCTGACATCGCTGTTTCGGGGCCACCTCTGTCTAGATTTATTCCAGAAATATCCTGAAATGCTCCTAGTACAATTAATTTATCTAATTCCATTAGTTTATTCATGTTGTCTAAACAACTTGAGGGTGTAAGAATTTTTTTTTCCTATTAAAAATACCACAAAATATCAAAGTAAAAAGAAAGTTGAGGCCAGGAGCAAAGTGGTGTTATCATCACGTTCCTTACAATTACTGGCAGGATGTGGTTAAAACCATGACGGGCTTTGCGGTCACACAGATTTGGGTTGTAGTACCAGGCTTGCCTAACTTACTATCTGTAGAACCTTTGGCAGGTTACTTAACGCTCCAAGTCACAGGTTCAGTCTGTTAAAATGAAGACAAATATGCCTACTGGGCTGTTTTTATGATTAAATAATGTAAGCACTGCATCAGCCCCTGGCACCAAACGGTCAATAAATGCTAGTTATGCTTAGCTGCTATTACAATGTAAGAATGATCCTGATTTATGTACATTGGTCATGTATCCAGCAACCTTGCTGTATTCTGTTATACTAGTATTTGCAGAATTTCTTGGATTTTCTGTGTATAGAACAATATGGCCTGGGAAATAATGAATTTCTTCATTTTTATTTCTTCTGTTTCTTATTGTTTTGTCTGGATTATGTTCCTTAAGTGCTGCAGTAAAATTTTGAAAATAAACAGTAGTGGTAAGCATCCTTGTCTTGTCCCTAACATTAAATACCTTTGTGTTTATGATGTAAGAAAGTTAACAAAATTATCTTCTATTCCTATTTTGCTAAGAGATTTTCTCATAAAATCCACTTACACGCCTGTAAGTGGATACTGAAATTTAACAAATGTTAACCATCATCTAATATAACCTGTTTGTTGCTCTTTAATTTGTTAATGCAATGAATAACGTTACTAGAGTTTTCTAACATCCTTGTATCCCTGGGATAAACCAGAAAGGCCATAATGGTTCTGATTGTTTTGGTTTGTGATTATTTTATGTAGGATATTTACATCTATATTCATAAATGAAACTGGCCTTTAATTTTTCTTTCTTTACTGTTTTTATTGGCGTCAAGATTATCGCCTCATAGAAGAAGCCAAAGGGGTTGCCTCTTTTTTGTTCCCTTCTGATAGTTTTGGTAAGAAAAGCCTGTAAACCGGCTGGGAGCAGTGGTTCACGCCTATAATCCCAGCACTTTGGGGGCCTAGGTGGGCGGATCACCTGAAGGTTGGGAGTTTGAGACCAGCCTGACCAACATGGTGAAACCCCGTCTCTGCTAAAAATACAAAATTAGCTGGGTGTGGTGGCACATGCTTGTAATTCCAGCTACACAGGAGGCTGAGGCAGGAGAATTGCTTGAACCTCGGAGGTGGAGGTTGCGGTGAGCTGAGATTGCACCATTGCACTCCAGCCTGGGCTACAAGGGTGAAACAACGTCTAAAAAAAAAAAAAAAAAAAAAAAAAAAAAAAGCCTGTAAACCATCTTAGCCTACTATTAATGAGGTTTATGATGAATTACATTTCTTTAGTGGTTATAGTCTATGTTCTCTATTATTCTTGAATCATTATTGGTTATTTATATTTTTATTACAAATTTACCGTTTCGTCTAGGTTATCAAGTTTGTTGACACAAAGTTGGTTATTCACTTAAAAAATTTCTTCAGTAGTTATATGTACATCTTTTTCATTCTTAATATTGTTTATTTTAATCTCTTCCTTTTCTTGGTTCCTGTCAGTATGGTTTGTTAAAAGAACCAGCTTTTGGTTTTCTTGCCCACCTTAATTGTCTTTGTTTTCTGTTCCATTTGCTCTGTTTCACTCTCTATTTTTGTTTATTCTTTTTCTAGTTCATTAATTTTCAGTTTCTTGTTTTCTAATACATACACTTGAAGCCGTAAATTTACTTCTACATACCATTTTAGCTATACTCCTACCTGAATTTTCAAAGAATTGAAGTTGGAGAGTAGGCAACGGGGATAAAAATGAAACAGGTCAATGGTCACTGGTCTTGTCTAAGGTATTATCCCAGTTCGTTGTCTCACGACCGAAGGAGCGTGGATGCAAAGGGTGAGATGGGAGCGAAAGTTTAATATGCAAAAGAAGAAAGCTCTGCACAGTGGAGAGGGGAGCCCTAGTGGGTTGCTGTTTTTACAGTTGAATTCAAAAGCTTTTGTAAGAAACTCCTCTCATCTCTGTAGCTATTTGAGCAATTTCTCTTATTAGTAAAGCTGTCTGTGCAACTCCCCTTATCTTATGTAGTTGTGGGTATGTCTCTAGGCAAGCACAAAGTGCCACTTCTCTTGTTTCTGTAACTGGGCTTAATTTAGGTAAGCCCTCCTTCTCCCTGCGCAAGTTCCCATGGACCCCACCGTGTACATGTCTGAAAAGGGAGGACGCTTTTTCCTGGGAGCCTGCCAATCACACAAAGAACAAAAGGCTTCTGTGCTGGACCCTGCCTACTTATCTGTACAGGTGCAGCCTGAGTTTTCCCTAGGCTGCTCTATTTTTGCCTATAGGTGTGATTTTGTAGGCAGGCTGCTTCTCTGAGGACTAGCCTTAGCTGTGTACCTAACATTAACATTAGAGAAATGTCTTAGTTGCTGATGGGTTTGTTAATTATTGCACCCCAGAATTAAGTAGACTTATCTAGTCACAGTAATACTAATGTTTCATAGGGGTCTTCTCCTATAAACTCATATAAAAGGACAAGAGAAAAGAGTATGTGTAGGCTCCCAAGAAAAGTGAGAAAGAGGCTAAATTATTCTGAAATTCATCAAGATAAGTCACTCCTCTCACCAAAAAGTATGTATTTTTCCTTTCACAGGCAGTGTTTATCTAGGTCTACTAACATGTTTACTGATTTCTTTACTTTGTTGCTGCTTGCATTCAACTTGACTTAACCTCTTGAGTTTGGTTTCCTTTCAGCAAAGGCAGGGGTCCCCAATCCCCAAGCAGCCAACTGGTCAGTGACCTGTTATGAACTGGGCATGGGCACATGGCAGGTGAGCAGAGGGCAGGCAAGCATTACCACCTCAGCTCTGCCTCCTGTCAGGTGGCATTAGATTCTCATAGGAATGTGAACCCTATTGTGAACTGCGCATGCAAGGGATCTAAATTTCATGCTCCTTACGAGAATCTAGTGCCTGATGATCTGAGGTGGAACAGTTTCATTCCGAACATCTTCCCCCAATCTGTGGAAAACTGTCTTCCATGAAACTGGTCCCTCATACCAGACAGGTTGGGGACTGCTAAGCAAAGATCTCTGAATGGTGAACTATTTTGTTTGAAAATATTATTGTCATGGAACTGTTTAATAACTTAGCTGACTAGAAATTTTGACAGTATTTTCCAATCTTTTGTTGAGTATCTTTTATTAAGTATAATGTTCCTTTTTAAATAATCAGTTTGTCTTTTCTTTGACATTTTGCAATTTGATTATGTCTTTAATTGTAGATTTTTTTATTTATTCACTCAGAGTTTTTCGTTAACCTGAAGACAAATGGGTTCTTGAGATTTTGGAAAGGTATCAGGCATTATTCTTTTGTTGTCTCTCACACCCTTTTACAGTTTCTTCTGGATCTCTTATTAGAGTATGTAAAACGTATTCAAACCACTATGACCTTTAGACTCTCCTTTGTCATGTTTTTAATTTCAAACACTGTACTTACAATTTCTAGATGTTTTTTCAAACTTGTCTGTCCTTTCATACTGTACTATTTTTATTAAAAAATAAAAATCTAATTATTTAAAAAGTCTATTAATCATTTTAAACATTCTAATTTTATAGTTTCTTTTAGAGTGTTTCATCACATTTTTAGTTCTTGGGGTGCTAATTCTGTTTGTCATGTCTACCATCTTTGCCACACAGTGCTTTCTCAGATGACTCATCAGTTCATCTTCATTGAAGGCTAGTTTTTCTGTAGGATTTTTTGTGGCCTACGTTGTAGAAGTGTTTCAGAGAGGTTTTGTATTTGTTTTTGCCAATGCCCCGAGGGCTTCACTGGTCCTATAACAGTTTTAATGGTTTGGCTTGGAGTTCCTGTAGTATATAGATAGTTTAAATATACATATGTGTTCCATACTTTGTTGTGGCACAAGATTGTGGTGTTTTGATTTCTCACAGGTGGCTTTTTAATTTTTAAAATTGTTAACCCCCAAACCAGAGACATCACAGGTGGGTTCTTCTTTCCCTGTTCACTGTTGGGGTAGTTGGCAATTCTTTTCCACTATGATTTGTTGCCTATTTTTCTAGCGTCTCTTCTTAAATAAAACACTCTTTTTAAGATTGTAGCTTTTTTTTTCTTTAAACAGAAATAGAGTCTTGCTCTGTGGCCAAAGCTGTAGGTCAGTGGCATGATCTTGGCTCACTGCAGCATCAGCCCCCTGGGCTCAAGTGATCTTCCCACCTCAGTCTCCTGAGTAGCTGGGACTACAGGCATGTGCCAGCATACTTGGCATATATATATATATATATATATATATATTTTTTTTTTTTTTTTTTTTAGAGACAGGGGTCTTGGTATGTTGCCCAGGCTGGTCTTGAATTCCTGGCCTCAAACCAGCTGCCTGCCTCGCATCCCGTGCCTGGACCCAAGTTTGTAGCTTCACTGGACAGTTTGTGTGGTTGGTAGGCATGGTATGTTTCAGTTTCAACTGCCTACTCTACCAGGTCCCCAATTCCTTAACTCCTATCTACACATGTGGGTGTCAAAATCACCCTTAGTGTCTATTTGTTTCTGAAATCTGTGGGTTGCTACAATGTTAGCTCCCAGTTACCCTCCTGGCCTTCAGTATCTTATTTCTGACATCTCTCGATATGCTATTTCCCTATTTAAAACAATACAAAACAAAACCAAATCTTTTTGGATATATTTTATCCAGCATGTTCTTGGTGGGGGAGGGGCATCTGTGTCAGCACAATCTACCATATATAAAGTGAGAAAAGAGCAAAGGGCTGGCCCCTGGAGAATACTAACATTTAAGAAGTGGTGGAAGAAAAGGAGCCCTTCTGAATCTACATTTCGATCTATCAGCTAATGAGGAATTATGGTATCAATTTCTTACTTTTGTAGCATAATTTTATACATGAACAAAGGAACTGTTTCAGAAAATTTAATGTGAGGGTACCAAAGTTCTAAGTTTTACTAGAAAGCATGAATCTGGAGTAGGAATATAAAATAGCAAAAATCTCTTCAGGGGCTTTTGGCCTCTTACTACCCAGACAATGTGTTATTTTCATTCCCCCCTCCACTTTCTCTAGCATAATGAGAAAACAATGTAAAATTCATCAAAATAAATGTAGTTTCAGTAAGTATAAATGACTATCAACTTAAAAGGTCATCTTGTTTTATGGAGGGTGTATTTTAATGAATTAAGAGAATGAAGCTCTGAGTATAGAATTTTAGGTATTATTTGGGGAGATAGTTTTAGGGCAGGAAATTAAAAATCCTATCTAATAAGACACTGTAAAAGATGCAGTACTCCAGCTCTCTTCTACAGAAAAAAAAAAAAAGATGCAGCACTAGTCATTTAAGATAAAAACTGTACATATTTTAAATATATTTTTATTCATTTTCCAATGTTGATTTTAAAAAATAATTTCCTTATATAATCACGTTATGATTTTGCTCACTATGAACTATCTCTCATTAATAACAGTTTAATGTAGTTTATACAGTTTTAGCTCTGTCCAGGCTACTAAGTAATATTTTTACTTTTTGTTTTAACTATACATCTTTTAGGCTTCAAAGAATAGCATTTTATCGAGCAATTTAGCGATTAAATTCCTGTTTCCTCTATCCATGCCAATTCAGATAAATTGGATTGGCATGGATAAATTCCTCTATCCATGCCAATTCAGAGTTTCGAGCCTTTTTTTCTCTATGCATGCCTCTGTACAAATTGAAAACTTTTATATTATCTTACTCTTTATATGGGAAACTATTCCTCATATTTGGTTATTTTAACCATCTTTCTTTGAACCATTTGATAGTGTAGAAGGAAAGGAAAATATTTTCTATTTTGTTCCTATAACTCCGTTATGTTGACCACTGCAAGAAATGATGTTTAGAGTTTGATGTTTTTTTCTCTTGAGTGATAACACCAATATATTTAAAAGTGTGGTCTGTATTATTGTCCTTGAAATACACTGTCCCTGTGCATGAGGAAGTTCACCCACCCCAGTTTGCCCATTCACAGTCTCACAAAATCTGTCTATAGTTTATCCCCACTAGCTTAACATACCTTTACTCATTAGAACGTTAAAAACTTGGGGATTTCAAACATACTGTATTCTACAACAGCTCTGAAAAACAAGACAAACTCCTGTACAAAACCTTGGAATGCTGTTTATATCTATCCATTAAGAAATACCTTTCTCTTTAGTTAAGCCAGTTCTGACAAAAATTTTGCTATACTCTGCTTACTAATAAAGTCAGAGTCAGGGAAAAAAAGATTATAACAGTTTTAAACTTCCTTTATTGTCAACAAAATATACAAACTAATTTTCAAGAGGATATTTTTTGTTCTAAGATATATTCACACTAGCAAGATTTTATTTATTTTAAAGATAAAAATTACCAGATAAGCCATTTTTATTTTCCAGTTTCAGTTTTATAATGTCACTAAAGTCATTATCAAATTTTAAATGATCACATCTATAATCAAAGGCTGATACTATAAATATTGTACACAGTAATAACAGCTGTCTTAGAAGAGATATAGAACCAAGTTTATTTGTGCCTAGAGATATGATGACATCTATTGATAAGCTTTTAAGAAATATGTCATACCATATGACTTTAAAAGATGGGAAAACAGGTATACTAAATGAATAGCAATTTAAAAGAGGATACTTTCATTTCTTAGATTTCAGCATTATACGTTTTAATTTTTAATCATAAAAAGAATTTTAAACCAAAAAAATATACTACTTATAATAAATATCACACTAAAATGTGTTTGAGTCTAAGTGGGAAGAAAATCCACATTTATCTGATTTTTAGTATTTAAATCCTTGAAAAAATACATGCTTTATTGCAGAACTAGCACTTTAACAAAATACAGACAATAACAACACACTATCAAAATGTATGCAAATGGCAGCTATGTAATTTGTATGTTTAACAAGTTAAATCCATGTATTTCTTAATTTACTCTCCCAATTACCTACCACCAATATCGATATGAAAGAATTCTTTAATTTTATCATATAATACCAACACCAAAGCACCCCCTGTACCACGAAGAACATTGGAGAAAGCGCCACGAAAAAAGGAATTGATTCCTTCATGTTGGTATATCTTCACAAAGCAGTCTAAGGTTCCTTTATATTGCCGTTTAGCTTCACCACTCTATATAAAGAAAGACAAAGGGTTTTCCATTATCTGAATATCTTTTATCTTAAGATAGTCTTCTATTAGCACTAAGGATAGATAAGATAAACACTGTGTTGAGTAGCACTGTGTTAACAGGCATATATGACTCCTGTCCCTAGTGGTTAGAGAACATTCATACTTTTCAGGCACACTTGAAAACTGACCATACATTAGGCGTAACAAATGTCAAAGGATGTCATCACATAGACCATGATTTATCCTCTCACCACACTGCAATCAACTGAGAAATCAATAGCAAAATAGAAAAATGCCATATGGGCTAGGCACAGTGGCTTATGCCTGTAATCTCAGCACTTTGGGAGGCCGAGGTGGGAAGATCGCTTGAGCCCAAGAGTTTGAGACCACCCTGGGCAATATGGGGGCAAAATGCCATCTCAACAAAAAATACAAAAAATTAGCTGGGTGTGCTGGCACATGCCTGTGGTCCCAGCTACCCGGGAGGCTGAAGTGGGAGGATCACCTGAGCCTGGGAAGTCAAGGTTGCAGTGAGCCATGATCACATCATTGCACTCTAGCCTGGGTGACAGGGTAAGATCCTGTCTAAAACAAAAAAAAAACAAAAAACAAATAAACAAAAAAAAGAAATCATACGTTGGGATGTTAAGAAAAACATTTATTCTTAGAAAACAATGAAAACCAAATGATAACTGCAAAACTCCTTACTTAAATTTTTAAGATGCAGCTTGAGTGGTAATTTATAAGGAAATTAATGACCTTGAAATATTAGAAAAGGCTGAAAGTTAATGAGGAACCTAAACATTTTTAGACAAAGTATAAAGCTAAAGAAAGTAAAAACAAGAAAATAACTGGCAGAAATAATGGAAATAGAAAACACAACACAAAAAAAGTCCAAAGTTAGGTCTTTGAAATACTTTGCTGACAAAGTTTGGAAATACTGTTTGAGGAGAAAATGCCCCAAGATTATCAGAAATGGCAACAGTAACAAAAATGCAGATGATCCAGAAATTTAAGAGCAAGATGATATCATAAAAACTTCATGACAATTTTTTTTAAGTCATAAGAAATGGATGAATTCCTAGAAAAGTATAATTTACCAACAGAGTACAAAAGAACTGGAATACTATAGTTGTTAAAAATTCAATCAGTTGTTGAAAATCTTCTCATAAGGAAAACCACATGTCCAAATGGCTTTACATGTAAGTTCTGCTAAACATTCAATGAACATTTAATTCCAATCTTACAGAAGTTATTCTAGAGAAGAGAAAAAGTGGGATGACTCCGCAACATATTTTATGAGGCTCACACAGCCTTGCTATCGAAGTCAAACTAGAGCAATACAAGAAGGAAAAATACAAGCCAGCGTCATTGAAACATGAATGCAAAAATCCTGAACAAAACCCAGCAATCAAATCTAGCAAGGGCTACAGAATACAATACTTACAAACTGGGTTTATCCCAGGCATACAAGATTTAGCTCTAGAAAACAGATTAATTTAACACAATATGTAAACATATTAAAAGAAAAAAAGGTTTAATCATCTCAGCAGATATAGAAAGAATATGACCGTCATTCGTAATTAAAAACTGTTGTAATCCAGGAACAGAAAGGAACTGTCATTACATGATAAAGGATAATAACAAAAAACCCCCACAGTTAATATTAAATTATGTAACACTGAAGTAATCTTCTGTACGATTAGGAACAAGATAAGGTTGCCAGTTACTACTTTGTAAATATAACACTGAATCCGGGGTCTCAGTGAGTACAGAAAGGCAAGAAAGAGAAATAAAAGGTGTAAGAATTGATAAGGAAGGAAGAAAACCCTGATATTAGTTGCAGATTATATGCCTGTTCATGTATATAAAAACTTGGAAGGTATGTACATACACATTCGTGTTTGTATTAGGGTTAACAAAGTTGTGGGATATAAAATGAAAATACAAAAATTAAGTAGTACTGTTATAGGCTGAATTGCTAAAATCATATACTGAAGTCCTAATAACCCCCAGTACCTCAGAATGTGACTGTATTTGGAGACAGGGTCTTTAAAGGTAATTAGAATTAAATGAGATCACATGAGTGAACCCTAAGCCAATATGACTGTCCTTATAAAAAGGGGAACAGGCCAGACGCGGTGGTTCAGGCCTGTAATCCTAGCATTTTGGGAGGCCAAGGTGGGTGAACTGGCCTGAGCTCAGGAGTTCGAGACCAGCCTGGGCAACATGGTGAAACCCTGTCTCTACTAAAATACAAAAAATTAGGCAGGTGTGGCAGTGTGTGCCTGTAATCTCAGCTACTCGGGTGGCTGAGGCAGGAGAACTGCTAGAACCTGGGAGGCGGAGGTTGCAGTGAGCCAAGATTGCACCACTGCATTCCAGACTTGGCGACAGAGTGAGACTCCATCTCCAAAAAAAAAAAAAAAAAAAAAAAGGAGGAACAGAGGAGGAAAAAAAAGGAAAAGAGGAGGAAGAATCCTGTGAAAACACAGGAAGAAGATAGCCATTTATAAGACAAGGAGAGAGGTCTTCAGAGGAAACCAAGTCTGCTGCCATCTTGATCTCAGACTTGTAGCCTGCAGAACTGTGAGAAAATAAATTTGTTGTTTAAGCAAACCACTTTTGTGGATGATACCAGCCCTAGCAAACTAATACACACACACACATATATAAGACATCATATTCCCACTTTTTTTCTCTGTACTATTGTGAGATTAGGTTGAAGACATCATGCCCTTTATCCTTAAACACTCAAGTGTATATTTTCTTTTTTTTTCTTTTCTTTTTTTTTTGAGACAGAGTCTCGCTCTGTTGCCCAGCCTGGAGTGCAGTGGTGCCATCTCAGCTCACTGCAAGCTCCGCCTCCTGGTTCACACCATTCTCCTGCCTCAGCCTCCAGAGTAGCTGGGATTACAGGTGCCTGCCACCGCGCCCAGCTAATTTTTTGCATTTTTAATAGAAGACGGGGTTTCACCACGTTAGCCAGGATGGTCTCAAGCTCCTGACCTCATGATCCATCCGCCCGCCTCGGCCTCCCAAAGTGTTGGGATTACAGGCATGAGTGTATATTTTCTAAATATTAGGCTCGAGTGCGTATTTTCTAAATATTAGGATATTTTCTTACATATCCAAAGTACAGTTATCAAATTCAGGAAATTTAATACCATTGACTCAATCCATAGTCTACATGCATATTAATTTTCTATTTTAAAAAGTTTCTCAATGTGCTAAATTAGAGCTAACTATAGAAAGAGAAGAAACGCAGACATAAATGGAATAACTCTAAGTATTATCCTGAAAAGAAGTAACAGGTTAGTTTTATCCTGCCAGATTGCCTACTGGTCCTTCCAGGGCCATTCTGTAGTCAATAAAAATGAGGGTAATGATAGTAACTACACCTCAGTGTTTTGAGAATTTAATGAGTAAAAGTATAGAATTCTTAGGACAGAATAAAGCATATAATAAGCACTATATTACTATTCTAGTTTTCTGACCTCATTATTTTCACTTGCCCTCATAAAACTTATGACCTGGCTATACTGAACTACTTCTCAAGCCATATTTCTGTGTACGATTCTCCCCCTATGCTTAGAATGTTCTCTCACTGACTGAAGTAAGCCTACTCATTGAGATTTAGCTCTCTAAAAGACCACGTCTGATCATTTTAAGCATTTGGGCAACCCTCCTCTATGTATTCCTGGAACCTACACACATTTGTATTTAAACCATTAACTGTTGTCTTCAATATTAGACTATGAATTTGGGTGCAGATTTTGTCTTTTTCTTTCACCAGAGCATAGCATAGATAAAGCATGCAAATATTTGCTGAATGAATGAATGCAATAAGTACAGGTTGTTATCCCTTATCTGAAATGCTTGGAACTAGAAGTTTTTGAATTTTTTCAGATTTTGAAATATTTGCTTTGTATACTTACCAGCTGAGCATCTGAAATCCGAAAAGCTCCAATGGGCATTTCCCTTGAGCATCATGTTGGTGCTCAAAACATTTTGAATTTTGGGGTGTTCTGCATTTAGGATTTTCAGATTTGGGATGGTCAACTGGTAATAACAATAGAGATCAAATTCATCAAAAATTTGGTTTAGGGATTTATATTTAGAACATAAACCATTACAAACAAGTTTCTGTCCTTGGAGTTCAAAATTATTTACTTTCTTAAAAATATATTACAATAAACAATGAAATATTTCAATGGCTCATGACTGGGCTCATTCTACTTAATCTAGTATATCAGTTAAGATAGACATATTCATCCAATTTCTGCCATAACCCTCTACCTTCCAAGCAATATATGCTACAGGAATAGTAGGCATTTCTGTTTTGATGGTAGGTGAGGAAGAAGCTTTGCTGGCTGATGGTTATTTTAGGATAGGAAAGAATATAAGACAGAATACATCATGTATTTATTTTAGCTAAGTAAAACAAATGATCTATGCCTTTCAGCCAAAATTTCTCTTACATTTGATTATACCCAAATATGAGATATTAAAAACTCAACTAAGCTTAGAAACAATAACATAAAATACCTGCATCATCATACGTCTTCTAACTGTGTCAAAGGGATAAGAAAGTATTCCAGAGCATGTAGTCACAACTTGAGCAATGAAAAAGGAGACAAGAAATGGAGTTTTCTTTGGCTTTGGTAATAAACCCTAGAAAAGAAAAATGTACCAAGTAACTATCCAAATTTCTAAAATATCTTACATTCGTAAGTTAAAGGATAATTTTTACAAATATATGAAAGACGGTCCAATTATACTTAAAATGCAATAAAAAAGCTGGATTTAATAGTGGCAGATCAATAAAAAGTGGACTGCCACACATCACATGACTACATTTCAAAAGTATATTTCAAAAATATAAAGCCTATTTGCCATGATAAGGATTTGTTATTAATGCACATAAAACTAGGGAAGATAGCAGACACTGACAACAAAGAAGTTCTTCCATGGCTCTTCCTTGTGGGGTTAAAAAAAGTGAAAAAAATGCTTGCTTTAATCATCAACACATATTTGATGAGCAGCTTTAAAACTTTAATCTAGTGGAGAAACGTTCCTAAATTTCACCACTGCAGGTGATAACAAAGAAAACTAGAGACAGAGTATGCACATAACATTTTTTGTGATTAAATAAATGTATGAGATCCTGTAATTTCCATTAACATAGCAGTCTAAAAAATACACTAAAAACTGATCTGTCCAGATTTCATTAATTCCTTTTGGAAGCATTATAATGTAGGCATTAAGAACATGGGTTTTTTTGCTTGCCTTTAACAAGTAAATTACTTACCATTTCTAGGCTATTTACTTAGCAATTCCTAGGCTATTTATCTTTAAACAAAGGGGGGATTTTATTTTTTTATTATTTATTTTAAACAACTAGAAGTATCTTTATTTTCTTGTTTTTTTTTTTTATTTCAATAGGTTTTTGGGGAACAGGTAGTGTTTTGGTTACATGGATAAGTTCTTTACTGGTGATTTCTGAGATTTAAGATGTAAAGTACTTAAAAAAGATTCCTACAACTAAGTAATAGCTAAAAATTGGCAGCCATTATTACAATTTTTCTTTTTCCTACCACATGGAAGTGTTCTTAAAATCTGAAATGAAAAGGTAAATTGCAGAACAACCTGGAGAATACAACACAGAATCTAACAGTATCTAGGAGATAACCAAGCTACAGTAGCATTTATTTAGTTAATTTGCTTTGCCTACTTCTCAAAATGACATTTGATTATTTGCATATAAAAAGTGATAATAGGGTTAATATGAAATCAGAAAAACTGCTAGAAGATGCCTTTCCATATACCAATGATTTGATGATGATGTAAGCTTAATTAGCATGTTTTTCATTTGCAATGTGATATATATGAAAACATCTCAAAAACTTAGATACATGCTTTATAAGTAAAGTCAGATCCACACTGCAGTTATAATTTAATTAGGTTATGGTAAAATCATGATTAAGCAGAATTTCATGTCTCTCTTATTTCATCACTGATTTTTATTTTTATAATTAAAAGTAACATATCTGCTGAAAACACTATTAAATAAATGGAAACCATATATGTAATATGTCCAAGTTAAAGCCCCCAGATTACCTTAACTGTGTCATAAGCTCCAAAATAAGAGGCTCGGTACACAATGATGCCCTGTACTGAAACACCAAACCCTTGGTATAAACCAGCAATTCCATCTGATTTTGCTATTTTCATAATACAGTCACCTAAACCCTTGAATTGTCGCTCTTCAGGACCTAAAATAAAGACATTTAAAATTTATTAGCAACATTATATACCCAATAAACACTTTAATCAAAATAAACCTTCACAGATCTAAATGGTCTGAAATTCCCACTTACAAATCTAACAAAGAAGGCACAAATCAAAATCCTCCCATTCTTTTATAGGTAATCAAGATTTCAAGTAATATCTCAAAAGAAATTATGGAAAATATTAATCTCTCATGAAAACAATTTACTTCAAACAACCTACCTTAAAACATTTTATTAAAGTTACCAGAAGTTACTAATTGAGGTTCAGAAAATAATTTGAAATGGGCCAGGTGAGATGGTTCATGCCTGTAATTCCAGCACTTTGGGAGGCCAAGGCAGAAGGACTGCTTGAGGCCAGGAGTTCAAAACCAGCCTGGGCAACATAGTGAGACCCTGCCACTACAAAAAATTAAAAAATGTTAGCCAGGAGGCTGAGGCAGGTGGATCACTTGAGACTAGGAGTTGGAGGTTTCACTGAGCTATGATTGTATTCCAGCCTAGGCAACAGAGTAAGACCCTGTCTCTATTAAAACAAAACAAAACAAAACAAAGAAACACTTAGAAATGAAAAACTCGACAGGGCACTGTGGCTCACATCTGTAATCCCAGCACTTTGGGAGGCCGAGGTGGGTGGATCACGAGGTCAGGAGTTCAAGACCAGCCTGGCCAAGATGGTGAAACCCTTCTTGACTAAAAATACAAAAATTAGCCGGGTGTGGTGGTGGGCGCCTGCAATCCCTACCCAGAGACCGAGGCAGGAGAACTGCTTGAACCTGGGAGGCAGAGGCTGTAGTGAGCTGAGATCATGCCACTGTACTCCAGCCTGGGTGACAGAACGAGACTCTGTCTCAAAAAAAAAAAAAAAAAAAAAAAGTAATGAAAAACTCTGGGACTGTGGAAAAGCAAAATGATAAAGCTAAAAACTTCTAAGGATAGTTTAAGATAGTTAACATTTCACATGAAGGGGTCATATTTTTCTAGTATTTTCTGGCTTTATTTTTCTTTTCCCTTGACCAAGAATTCCTTGACAATATTTTAAAACTATTATATATGTACGATATAATCTTCTAAAAATAAACTAAATCCTCCTGATCTGAAAGAGAAAACAAAACTATGGGACTTAAAGCAAGATAATATTGAGTTATTTTACGCTCTTATTAATAAAAATAAAATTTCAACTTCCAGTTAAATAGATGAAACTCACATTTTTATTTTTGCTCAAACTGCCACCCCTTCTGAGACATTTTCTGATCACTTATTTAAAATTGGTATCACTCTCTTCTAACTTTTTTCCCTAGCATTTATCATTAAGTGACAATATATTTTAGTCATTTATTCATTTATTATTACTTGTATCCTCCACTAGACTCTTAGGTACACGAGGCGTGAGCTCTATGTCTTATATGGGGGGTGGGGTGTGAATATGTGTGCATATATATACATATACACACTCACACACACCCTGTATCTGCAGGCACCCTGTAATCCAGAAGGCACTCAATATTTGTTGAATGAATCTCTGTACCCTGAAGAAACTCTATTACATTAACAATAACGAAATAAAACAGGTTTAAAGCCAGATAGGCCAAGAAGAGAACATGACAGAATGAAATCCACAAAATTTTGCCAGATGGAGAGAATAGGGAGGAGTGGTAACTCACCAAATAGAGCAGAAAAAGCTGAACTTATTTTCTTACAGAGGAAGATATTGTTGGGAAGCAAGCCATTTGATCACAATAACCTCAGAAAGACTTAGAAATCAGAGGAACTAACTACTACTTCCAGGATGAAAGCAAAGGAGCAGGGAGATGCTCAATATCCACAACCTCACCCTGAGCAGCCAAATAACTGACTGTGCTGCCACCCACAGAACTGAACACAGGTTCCAGATTTAACTGGGCAGTTGTGTGATCTCTGCAAACACTCAAACACTGAAAAAAGACTCACATAAAGATATTTTACTGTGAAATATAAGATCATCAGGGATAGAAAGAAACTAAAAAGAAAAAACATATACTAAAGGATCCAGGGTAAGCAAATTGGTATCTTAAGAGCAACATTAGAAACTAGAAGTCAGGGTAATTTTTCATAATTGTGAAGGAAAATAATTTTAAACTCAGACTTTTATATATGTCTTACCCTTTTTGAGAGGGTAAGACAAATAATTTTTTTTAGATATGTAAGAGGTTATTTTATTTTTTTCACTCTTTCTCAAAAAGTTACCAAATAACATACTCTTCGAAAAAAAAAAAAAAAGGGGTGTAATAACAAAAAAGGGAAGATGTGATATTTAAGTAAGGATAGAGGCAAAGGGACTCCCTAGGATGAGATATGTGCATCTAACCTAGAAAGGAGCTATAGCTGAGACAGGACTAACTGCATGGAAAAAAATCTAGGAAGGGCTTTCTAGGAAGAAAAATGGGACTAAGTTATAAGCAGTTTTTAACGCTCACTTTTTTGTTACAACAGGCTTTCCCTCCTTCCCTTTTTTAAGGGAAAAGCAGCAAGTAATATACTTTAGGCCCTATGACTCTACCATTTGGTTGAGAATAAAGTTTCTAGACTTTATCTGGTAACACTATCATAGCACAATTAATGATAATAAATAACACATGGTTCCAAATGCAAAGAAGGGAATAGTTAGTATTTCTAAAAATCTCATACCTTTTCCAATATCGACACCTAATCGGGTTCGGGCAAAATCTAGAGGATATACTACACATAAGGATGTTGCTCCAGCAGCTCCACCAGAAGCCAGGTTTGCCAAAAACCACCTCCAGAACTGAAACATATTAATTTAAAAGTGATTATTAAACCACAGAATCTAACTGTTTAAGATACCTGGTAAGTTCTTGTTTTTATAAATGTTAAAACAACAGATTTATAAGCTACTTTTATAAAGCAAACATCTATAATAATGCATACCATGCTATCCAAAATATTTTCTCTTCACAGCCACGTAGCCTTTGTTTCATGCAGTCTGGAAGACACAGTTTGGATGCTGACATACTGAAATTCCAGGATATTTTAATGTTCTCCAGCAAAGCAGCCCAAATTAGCAAAATAGGTCACATAATCAACTCTTTACACTGCATACTCTTTTTTATTAATAGGTACATACATTCTTAATAATAGTGTTTGCTATGATTATAATGTCAGGCACATATGGAGGCTTTAGTTGTGCCCTTTTACTGGGAAGGGTACAGTAAATAGTAGTATGGCAAAAAACTGCAATTACTTTTTGCACCAACCTAAAATATTTCATAATGCCCCAGCTTCACTTTGTAATTTAAATAGAATTAAGTTTGAATAGCTCAAAAATATATATTTAATTATGTTCAAATGACAACATGGAAATTGGCAGACATCAATCATAACGTAGTTGTATGGAATTTAAGTTGGCCTCACTGGTCTACTAGTTCACATGAGCTATTGAAGAAGTATAATTATTTTTGATCCACATTTAAAACGTGCCCTCCCCAGGCTCAGCAAGATGCTTTTCAACATCTAGTGCTTACGGGAGAAGAAAGGAGTATCTGAATTGGAGCTGTTATGAAAAATCCAGAATATGAGGCCACTGCAAGCATTAAATACATTAAAGTGAATAATATTCTAGTCACGCTCAATTTCTTGGTTTATTTTCTGGCTTTTATTTCTAACAATAAAGTGTCAGACAGCTTTGCAATTCTCAATGTTCTCTAGTCCTGGAATGCCCTTCCTTTTTTAAACAAAAAAATAGTTATTGCTTCATGCTGTAATTCAAGTTCCACTTCTCTCATGAAATATCTGATCTCCAACCCATCTATTGAAACTGTATATGATCATATCTTTTTCCCATAAATACTGCATCTCTGTCAGAGAATTAAAGTTGAATCCCATGACCAATACGTAAAACGTATTAACATGTTATAGACTCTTTTTTTTTTTTGAGACGGAGTCTTGCTCTGTTGCCCAGGCTGGAGTACAGTGGGGCAATCTCGGCTCACTACAGAGACTCTTATTTTTTAAATAGCACTTACAACCATTTTCTACTTTCAATTTATAATTATTTGTGTACATTTATACTCCTACAGACTATAAATTTCCTTTTTTTCTTTTTATTTTTTTTGAGACAGACTCTTGCTCTGTCACCCAGGCTGGAGTGCAGTGGCGTGATCTCGGCTCACTGCAAGCTCTGCCTCCCGGGTTCACACCGTTCTTCTGCCTCAGCCTCCCGAGTAGCTGAGATTACAGGTGCCTGCCACCACACCTGGCTAATTTTATATATATATATATTTTTAGTAGAGACAGGGTTTCACCGTGTTAGCCAGGATGGTCTCCATCTCCTGACCTCGTGATTCGCCCACCTAGGCTTCCCAAAGTGCTGGGATTACAGGTGTGAGCCACCACGCCCAGCCCACACTATAAATTTCTTGAGGTCAGCATTATTTTCCCTTAACAGCTTTACTAAGTATAATTCACACATCATAAAATTCACCTATGTAAAGCATACAATTCAATCGTTACTATATCCACAGAGTTGTGCAACCATCACCACAGTTTAGAATATTTTCATCACACCAAAAAGAAACCCCAGGCCTGCTATAAGTCACTCTACATCCTCCCTACCTCCCTCAGTCCTAGGCAACCATTAAATTACTTTCTGTCTCTATTTGCTTACTTGGACATTTCATATAAATGGAATCACACAAGACACACTCTTTTGTGACTGGTTTCCTTCATTTAGCATAATGTTTTCAAGGTTCATCCATGTAGCAGTATGTATTAATACTTCATTCCTTTTTATTGCCAAATAATATTCTATTTTAGGAACATTATCTACTCATCAGCTGATGAACATCTGGGTTGTTTCCATTTGTTTGAGGCCAAGATTCTTAATTCCTCTGTTTATTTCACGGAGGAAGTCATGAGGTCTTGCCCAGAGATGTTAAATAAGTATTTGTTTAATTAAGTATACTGGTAATGCCACTTACTCTTCCCAGACTCCCATGGATCTTTTTAAGCAACACTCATCAGTTTTATTGTATAGGCAGCATGTCTCATCATACAGAAATAATTAGATCAGGAGATTGCATCTGACACAAGGGTAGTTAATCCACAGTGTAGTAAATGATTGGTAACCTGGTAGAAAAAGAGAAGCTGGGCCAGAGCCTCTTTCTTGGGAACTGAACTTTAAAGATTCAATACTAGTTATCAATAAGGACAGAAAAAGAAAAGTTAATGTCTTAGCCTTTTTGGAGACTGTTTAAAGCTATAGATCCTCTCCTAAGAAAAATCACACATGTATAAACATACATTTTTAGAGTGTGGGGGATTCTGGAAGCATTCATGGATCCCAGGTTAAGAACCTCTGACTTTAGAAAGGCCAAAAAGGATTACTATGATACAAATATTGAATTTAAAGGAATAAGAAAATATCAGTAAGTAAAAAAAGTAGGCAATAACGAGAAAACAGAGCAAACATACACACGAAAAGCAGGTAATTAGAGAGAAAGACCAGGTGACTTGGGAGAGAAAGATGAGAGTATAGTTTGGTCCATAGAGGTGCCTGTAGTTGAAATTCAAGTGCCACTGTATCATTACAATAAATCCTCTTTTTCCTGAGGTAATCTGAGTCAATGTCTGCTTCTGAAAACCAAGCACGTCGACCAAATAAGATATGTGGCATAAAGATTTATAAAGTAGACCTTAAGTTCTACTTAATCTTTTTTTCTTTCTTGATGAGAAAGAAGGCAGATCAATGATTTTTGGGGTGGATAATCATGTACTTTATCATTCAAACCAGGACACTTCCGATAGAGAAAGTGGGAGCTTTGAAAAAACGACAGGGGCAGGCACAACATGTATAAACAGTATGGCCAATCTATGTAGTGATGGTAAGAAGGATAGAAATAGAGGGAGAAAGGCAGTAAGAATCTGCCCATGCTGAGTGATGATCCTGCATTTATGTAACAAAACCTGTCCCTCCACAAGTAAGATTGAAAATAAAACAGACCCATAAGAGGTAGTATGTATATAAGTATAAATGAGTTTTGGTTGTTGTACGTAATTTAAAGTATTACTATATTGGTGTTTTTTTTTCTTCCCCCCAGGCTGGAGTGTAGTGGTGAAATCTGCGCACACTGCAAGCTCCCGGGTTCACGACATTCTCCTGCCTCAGCCTCCCGAGTAGCTGGGACTACAGGCGCCCGTCACCATGCCTGGCTAATTTTTTGTATTTTTAGTAGAGACGGGGTTTCACCGTGTTAGCCAGGATGGTCTTGATCTCCTGACCTTGTGATCTGCCCTCCTCGGCCTCCCAAAGTGCTGGGATTACAGGTGTGAGCCACCACGCCCAGCATACTATATTGTTAAAAGAAGAGGCACAGAGAAGAATCAGGAAGGGAGAAGAAGATGAAAGTCTGAGAGTTCTGAGGAAAAATAATCCTATTTATTTTTAATTGTTGACAAATACTGTGTGAAAAGACTCAATGATGCATCAAACAACAAATGCCCTGAGACCAAAGTTGTTTAAAACAACTTGTCTGGACAGGGAAGAGAGCTGGAAGCAGCTCTAGTCTTCCCCATTGAGGGTTGTGCTGAAAGCTGCTAATGGGTGGCTGACGAACAGTTTATGCCCAGGCCCAGCTGAGGCTCATCCATTCTAGTCGCCTCAGGTGAATTTGGGAGTTAGATTGGAACAAACTAGCGGAGCAAATGCTTTAAGCTCTGAGTCCTACTCTCCTTATCTGTACCTTTTGGGTAAAAATAACTACCTCAAAGACTGAAATGAAAATTCAGTGAAACAATATATAGCAGGCACATGCTTCTCTTACCATTTTTTAAAAAACTTTATTTTGAGATAATTTTGGATTCACATGTATTATAAGGAGTAATATACCAAGAGACTATAAATCATTCAACGAATTATCCCCAGTGTACCAGCATATCTGTAGTATAAGAAATGGACATGATAAGGCCTACCCTATTCAGATTTTGTCAGTTTAACATGTACTTAGTTGTGTGTTTATTCAGTTATACACAGTTTTGTCACATGTTCAAATTGGTCAACAGTTCCACAAGAAGGATCCCTCATGCCACTCTTAAAATCACAGCCACTTTTCTCCCTTCTGGCAAACAGTATTCTTTTTTCCATCACTATAATTTCATCATTTCAAGAATGTTATATAAAAGCAATCAGACAGCATATAACCTTTGAGATTGGGTTTTTCTACCTTAAAACCCAAAGTTGGCGCACATATCAAAAGTTTGTTCCTTTTTTGTATACTGATAAAATATACACAAGATTTACCATTTTAACTATTTTAAGTGTACAATTCAATGGCATAAAGTATGTCTGCAATGTTGTTTAAACTTTGTCACTACTTCCAGAACTTTCTCATCATCCTAAACAGAACTCTGTAACTCATTAAATACTAACTCCCCATCTCCCCTCTCAGTTTAACAGAGGTTAACCACCTGTTAATTTATAATCTGCCTTCTGTCGCTATGAATTTGTCTATACTAAGTACTTAAGTAGAGTCATACAATATTTGCCCTATCAAAAGTTTGTTCCTAGACAAGAATGTCCACTCTCACCATTTCTATTCAACATAGTGATGAAAGTCATAGCCAGAGCAATTAGGCAAGAGAAAGAAATAAAAGGCATCCAAATAGGAAAAGGGGAAGTTAAATTACATGAGTAACTTAACCAAGAAAACCCTAGATATACCACCCAAACCCTAAATATACCTCTAGACCTGATAAATGACTTCAGTAAAGTTTCTGAATACAGAATCAATGTACAAAAGTCAGTAGCATTTCTACACACCAATAGCATTCAAGATGAGACTCAAATCAAGAACTCAATCCCATTTATAGTAGCCCCCCCCCCCACACACAAAACACATAGGAATACTTTTCACCAAGGAGGTGAAAAATCCCTACAAGGAGAACTACAAAACACTGATGGAAGAAATCATACATGACACAAACAAATGGAGAAACATTTCATGCTCATGTACTGGAAGAATCAGTATCATTAAAATGACCATACTGCCCAAAGCAATTACAGATTCAACAGAATTCCTATCAAATTACCAACATCAGTTTTCAAAGAATTAGAAAAAAGCATTCTAAAATTCACATGGAACCAAAAAAAGAGACTGAATTGCCAAATGAATCCCAAGCAAAAAGAACAAATCCATAGGCATCACATTACCTGACATCAAACTATACTACAAGGCTATAGTACCCAAAACAGCATGGTGCCGGTACAAAAACAGACACATAGACCAATGGAACCGAATAAAGAACCCAGAAACAAGGCCACACACCTACAATCAACTGATCTTTGACAAAGTTGACAATAATAAACAATGAGAAAAGGACACCCTATTCAACAAATGGTGCTGGGAAAAATGGCTAGCTATATGCAGAAGAATGAAACTGGGTCCCTACCCTTCACCATATACAAATATTAATTCAAGATGAATTAAAGACTAAAATTAAATGTAAGACTTCAAACCAAAAAAATCCTAGACAAAAACCTAGGAAAAATTCTAAACATTGGCCGTGGCAAAGAACTGATGACTTAGACCTCAAAGGCAAATGCAACAAAAACAAAAACTGACAAATGGGACTTAAAGAGCTTCTGCACAACATTCAATGGAGGAAACAGACAATATGCAGAATGGGAGAAAATATGTACAAACTATTCACCTGACAAAGGATTAATATCCAGAATCTATAAGGAACTTAAATAAATCAACCAGAAAAAAACCAAATAGCTCCATTAAAAAATGGGCAAAGGACATGAACAGACATTTCTCAAAAGATGACATACAACTGGTCAACAAACATATGAAAAAATGTTCAACATCATTAACTGATATGGTTTGGCTGTGTCCTCACCGAAATCTCGAATTCTATCTCCCAGAATTCCCACATGTTGTGGGAAAAACCCAGGGGAGGTAACTGAATCATGGGGGTCAGTCTTTCCTGTGCTATTCTCATGATAGTAGATAAGTCTCATGAGATCTAATGGGTTTATCAGGGGATTCCACTTTTGCTTCCTCCTCATTTTTCTCTTGCCACCATCACGTTAAAAAGTGCCTTTCACCTCCCGCCATGATTCTGAGGCCTCCATAGCCATGTGGAATTGCAAATCCAATTACATCTCTTTTTCTTCCCAGTCTCAGGTATGTCTTTATCAGCAGGATGAAAATGGACTAATACACTAATCATCAGATAAATGCATATTAAAAGCACAATGAGATACCATCTCACACTAGTCAAAAAGGCTATTAAAAGGTCATAAAATAATAGATGTCAGTCATATGCAAAAAAGGGAATGCTTATACATCATTGGTGGGACTGTAAATTAGTTCAACCCCCATGGAAAACAGTATGGAGATATCTCAAAGAACTAAAAATAGAACTACTATGCAATCCTATTACTGGCTATCTATACAAAGGAAGAGAAACTCTTGTATCAAAAAGACAGCTGAACTTGTATGTTTATCTTAGCACGAATCACAATAACAAAGTCATAGAATCAACCTAAGTGCCCATCAATGGATGACTGGATAAAGAAAATGTGGTAATATATACACCATGGAATACCATGCAGCTTTAAAAAAAGAATGAAATAATGTCCTTGGCAGCAACATGGATGCAGCTAAAGGACATTATTGTAAGTGAATTAATGCAGAAACAGAAAATCAAATACTGCATGTTCTCACTTGTAAGTGGGAGCTAGACAAGGGGTACACGTGGACATAAAGGTGGAAACAATAGACACTGGCAACTCTAAAAGTAGGGAGGAAAGGGGGGAAGGGTTGAAAAGCTACCTGTTGGGTAGTAGGTTGACTATTTGGTTGATGGGTTCAACAGATGCCCAAACCCCAGCATTACACAATATACCCATGTAACAAACGTGCATGTATCCCCTGAATCTATTATTTTAAAATTTTCTTCCTTTCTGTTACTGAGTAATATCCCATGATGTGATTTATCATAGTTTAACCATTTGCCTACTGAAGGACATCTGAGTTGTTTCTAGATTTTGCCTATTGCAAGAAAAGCTGCTATTGAACACTGTGTACACTGGTTTTTGTATAAACATAAATTTTCATTTCTCCAGGATAAATTCCCACCCAAAAGTGTAAACATGCATCCTATGGTGGGTGCATGTTAGTTTCTAAGAAATCGCCATACTTTTTTCCAGAGTGGCAATGTCATTTCACATTCCACCAGCAATGTAAGACTGATTTGGTTTCTCTGCACTGTGACCAATTTGGTGTTGTCATTATTGTAGGTATTTAGTGATATCTTATTGTGTTGTATCAATGACTTAAACATTTTTTAGGTACAATGGCTAAAAGTATCAATGACTTAAAATTTTTTTTAGTTGACAATTGTATATATTTATGGGGTACAATGTGGAATTTTGATATATATTTATATTGTTGAGTGCCAAGCTAATTAACATATATATCGCATACTTAAATTTTTGTTGTGAGAACATTCAAAACCTACTCTTTTAGCAATTTTGAAATATACATTATTATTAACTACAGTCTCATGGTGTACAACAGAGCCCTAAAACTTATTCCTCCTGTCTAAATGAAACTTTGTACCCTTTGAGCAACATCTCCCCATTCCTCATCTCCCGACCCTCCATCGACCCCAGAAACCACCAGTCTACTTTGCTTCTGTGAGATCGACATTTTAAAATTCCATATATAAGTGGGATGTACAAAAGTCAATAGCAGTATTTGTCTTTCTGCACCTGGCTTGCTTCACTTACTTGGTTATTCCACGTCACAAATGACAGAATTTCTGTCTTCTATAAGGCTGAATAATATTCCACTGAATACATACATTTTCTTTATCTATTCATCTGCTCGTGGACACTTAGTTGCTTCCATATTCTAGCTATCGTGAATAATGCTGCAATAAACAAGACTGCAGACTGAGCAGATCTCTCTTCATCATGCTGATTTCAACTCCTTTGGATATATAACCCAGTAGTGGGACTGCTGAATACTGTGGGAGTTCTATTTTTCGTTTTTTTTTTTTTTTTTTTTTTTTTTTTTTTGAGATGGGGTCTCGCTCTGTCACCAGACTGGAGTGCAATGGCACGATCTCGGCTCACTGCAACATCCACCGCCCG
This sequence comes from Rhinopithecus roxellana, assembly GCF_007565055.1. NCBI lineage: Eukaryota > Metazoa > Chordata > Mammalia > Primates > Cercopithecidae > Rhinopithecus > Rhinopithecus roxellana. The sequence goes on along the minus strand of NC_044550.1, from coordinate 64,291,027 downwards.
GGTTCAAGCGATTCTCCTGCCTCAGCCTCTCTAGTAGCTAGCATTACAGGAACGTACCACCACACCAAGCAATTTATAGATTCAATGCTATTCCTATCAAATTACCAATGTCATTCTTCACAGAACTAGAAAAAAAGTTTAAAAATTCATATGTAACCAAAAAAGAGCACAAATGGCCAAGGCAATCCTAAGCAAAAAGAATGAAGCTAGAGGTATCATTTTACCCAACTTCAAACTATAGAACTGGGCTAAAGTAACCAAAACAGCATGGCACTAAGACAAAAACAGGCACATAGGCCAATGGAACAGAACAGAGAGCCCAGAAATAAAACTGCATACCTACAGTCATTTAATCTTTGACAAAGCTGACAAAAACAAGTAATGAGGAAAGGACTCCTTATTCAATAAATAGTGGTGGGCTAGCCATATACAGAAGATTAAAGTTGGACTCCTTCCTTACACTATATATAAAAATCAACTCAAGATGGATTAAAGACTTAAATGTAAAACCCAAAACTAAAAAAACTATGGAAGACAACCCAGGCAATATCATTCTTGACATAGGAACGGGCAAAGATTTCATGAAAAAGACACCAAAAGCAACTGCAACAAAAGCAAAAATTGACAAATAGGACCTAAACTTAAGAGCTTCTGCACAGTAAAAGAAACTATTAACAGAGTAAACAGACAACCTACAGAATGGGAGAAAATATTTGCAAACTGACAATGGTCTACTATCTAGCATCTACAAGGAACTTAAAAAAATTTGCAACAGAAAAACAACCCCACTAAAAAGTGCGCAAAGGACGTGAACAGACACTTTTTAAAAAAAGACATACACATGGCCAACAACCATATGAAAAAGGCTCAGTATCACTGATCATCAGAAAAATGCAAATCAAAACCACAATGTGATACTGTCTCATGGTCAGAATGGCTACTATTAAAAAGTCAAAAAATAATAGATGCTGGCGAGCTTGTAGAGAAAAGGGAACACTTATATACTGTTGCTGGGAGTGTAAATTAGTTGGACCATTGTGGAAAGCAGTATAGCGATTCCTCAAAGAGCTAAAAACAGAAGCATCATTACTGGGTATATACCCAGAGTAACATAAATCATTCTACTATAAAGACACATGTATGCGAATGTTCATTGTAGCACTACTCACAATAGCAAAAATCTGGAATCAACTTAAGTGCCCATAAATGGCAGATTGGATAAAGAAAATGTGGTACATATATAACATGCAATACTATGCAGCCATAAAAAAAAAATCATATCTTTTGTGGGAACGTGAACAGAGCTGGAGGCTATTATCCTTAGCAAACTAACGCAGGAACAGAAAACCAAATACTACATGTTCTCACTTATAAGTGGGAGCTAAATGATGAGAACTTATGAATACAAAGAAGGAAAAAACAGACATTGGGATCTACTTTAGGGTGGGGGGTGGGAGGATGGAGAGATGCAGGAAAAATAACTATTGGGCGCTAGGCTTAATACTTGAGTGATGAAATTATCTGTACAAAAAACCCCTGTGACACGAGTTTACCTATAAAGCAAACCTTGACATGTACCCCCAAACCTAAAATAAAAGTAAAAAAACCTCATGTAGCTACATAAGATCCAAATCTTAAACCTTCCAATTCTAAGTCTAGGGAATTTTCTTGGTTACCTTTCTACCTGCGTCCCCTCACCCCACCCCACTACCCTGGCCAAAGCGCAAAGCATTCAATCAACAATTTAATAAAACTGTGAAAAAAGGGAATACAGAGCATAAAAGGAAATTTAATGAAGCAGCAACAAAGAAATGTTCCACAAAGACTTGCTTTTAAAAAACCTTCTAAGATAGCTTGGTTGGCTGAGGCAGGAGTGGCAGGTGAGGAGTGATAGGGAGAAAAAGACAAAAGATGAGGGGGAAGGGAGATTTTGTAAGAGTGAGGGGAAGATCTTGGGAGTAATGTAGGTACTATAGTATATTGGATACAGCCAAACAAATAGAAATCAGAATAAATGACATGTAGTTTATATGAGTAGGAAAGTTTGAAATTGAGATTTTGTAACCAAGGGAGTAATTACTTTGAAAACCAAAAATTATCCTTGCAATAAAAATAATTCTCTAGTTTAAATTTATCATTTTCCAGTTTTGCTCAATTTGGACTTCCTATACGCTTTAATCTCACCTAAATATATCTTTATTCTCAAAGAAGAAATAATTTACTTCTTCAGGATATAAATTACCTCAGTAATAGGAACTACGTACTTGTTGATTTCTTTCTGTGCTTAAAATAAGCAGACAAAATGCTGTGTTTCCCCAGTGCAAAACAGTGATAAGATGAAATTACATTAAGTGTAATATTTATTCAAAAAATACTGCCTTGAGACAAAAGATCCCTTACGATTTTTGTAACAATACACACTTATTATTTTTTTCCCACTACTTGAGCACCTTCCCCCCAAATAAAACATCACAGTTAAGACAAATCTAACCATTTTAAAGAAAATTGTAGAGAAAGTGAAATATATTTACATTGGATAGGAAATTTATATTGGATGGAAAATTTCTATATTGCAAGTAAAAAGTAAAAAAAAAATATAATTACCTGTTTTTCTTTATTAACTCCAGACATGAATAGCTGCTTGTATTTGTCCTTAAATGCAAAGTTTAGAGCTTGTGTTGGAAAATACCGAATAACATTTGCCAAATTGCCACGCCAAAAACTGAAGAAACCTATAGAAGGAAACATACAAATACATAAACCTACTTTGTATTATTATTGAACAATTGCCATAGTTTTAACAAATTTAGCGATATGAACTATCTAAAACATACTCTTTCTCATGAGAAAAAGTTTTCTAAAATGTGTGTCTCCATTGAAAAATAAAAAGGTAGTGTTAACTCTATTGCACCCCATTCCATTTTTTAAAAAAATTTCAAATAAAGAGCTTTGAATACCTAAAAACTAACGGAAAGTGATATCAGTTGAATATAGGGCTCTTTATTAGCAGAAAAACAAAGCTCAGTAGTATTTGTCAGAGGCTAGTAACCCTTAGGTTCACTCCCAAATCCTGATGTACAACACCTATGGTGGTAAGGCTGTCACACAAATGAGTATGACAGAATAAATCCACTTACTGATTTGTACATATACTTATGAGAATGAGAACAGGATAAAAGAATCTAAAGTGCCCTTATCTTTGAGATCTGGAACCATTTTTGAACGGGTGTTAAAACTTACCCAGAAAAGGGATCCACTTCAATTCTAGGCAGTTTCTAGAGAACTGAGGAAGAGACTGGAAGAAATCTTTGAGGCCTGTAATCTCCCTACCTGAATTCTCCACGGATTGACCAACCTTGGGGAATATAATTCATTGTGTACCCCTTAAAAATTCAGGACTATCCTTATGATATAGAGCTGCCCTAGAGCATGGCAGGCTAGCTCTTCAATAGCCTTGGTTGTTTTCACTAGATTACAAATCGTAAAATGCTTTGGCCTTGCTGTTCTGAACAGGATACCTCTAGCATCAGTTTGCAGAATACCCAGAATCAGTCTTTTAAAAATAAAGATTCAAAAGAAAATAATCTCAGTTAACTGGGCTAGTGCTCAGAATTGAACAAAGTTAGATTAGATACATACATAGAAGGAAAGATATTTATTTGTTAAATAAGTAACATTAACCCTGTGGGAAAAAAATAAAGAATCTTGGTGAATCCAAGGCTAAATATAAAGTGACTGCACAAAGACAATTCAGAAGCATATTTAATGGCAAAGAAATAATCTCAGTACTCACAGCTGACTCTATCTTTACTCGGGTATTCAACGTGATGGTAACAACTACTACTTACTGAGCATTCACTATACGAACCAGTTGCTGGCAATGAATATACATGTATATCATTTAATCAATTATGCTTATTATGTAGGTTCTCTAACAGCACCCATTTTAAGTATGTACAAAGTAAAACTTTAAAGAGTTTAAAAACTAGGCTAGGTACAGTAGCTCAGGCCTGTAATTCCAGCACTTTGGGAGGTCAAAATGGGAGGACTGCTTCAGTTCAAGAATTCAAGACAAACCTGGGCAACACTGTGAGACCGCATCTCTACAAAAAATTAAAAAAAAAATTAGCCATGTGCAGTGGCACATGTCTGTAGTTCCAACTACTCAGGAGGCTGAAGTAGGAGGATTTCTTGAGCTGAGGATGTAGAGGCCGCAGTGAGCTATGATCACACAACCACATTCCAGCATGGGTGACAGAATGAGAACCTGTCTTTAAAACAAAAAAAAAAAAAAAAAAAAAAAAAAAAGAAAAGAAAAAAGAAAAACTGTCTGAGGATTACTAGCCAACCAAGACTTAAAATTAGGCTTTCTGTCTGACTCCAAAACTCTACTCTAGGCCTGGATTTCTGGAGAAACAAATCACAGAGAAGTTCTAAAATTATTATAATAGATGCTTTATTAAAAAATGAAACTGCTCTAACAATTTTTAAACAGGAAGATAATTTAAAAGTTCACAAATATGTGGAAATTAAACAACATGCTCTTTCTTAACAACTAATGGGTCAAAGAAGAAATAAAGAGGAAAATTAAATCTTGGGATAAAATGGAAAGACAACATACCAACACTTATAGATGCATCAAAAGCAGTTAAGAGAGAAGTTTATAGCAATAACTGCATGTGTATAAAGAAGAAAGATCTCAAATAACCTAATATTATACCACAAGGAGCTAGAAAAAGAACAACTAAGTCTAAAGTTAGAAGAAGGAGGGAAATAATAAAAATTAGTGTTACCAAAATGCCAAGGGTTTAGTCTAGGTCCTGCTGCTCATTGCACAGAAAGTCAATCACAGAGGTGATGCGTATTACCAGGGAAGAAGGCTTTTTTGGGTGCTGTGTCTGAGGAGAACAGATCAATCTCAAATCCATCTTTTTCACACACTAAAATTAGGAGTTTATATAGCAGAAAATAAATGCAACTATGTGTGGGAAAGCAAGAATTAGGGAGGAATAAGAAGAATCACTTGGTCAACAGGTAATCAATCAGGCAATCATGACAGGTGAGGGGTCAGTGTCTCAATGTCCAGATGTGGTGATCTGGTAAGTTTCAGTTCCTTGATACTACCTGGGAGGCCCAAAGGTTGGTTTCCTGATAAAGGAACTCAGATATGACAAATACGAGTTTCTCAAGTTTTAAGACTGAAAAGGTCAATTTCTTGGTTTATTAATGATAAACAATAAACATCAGTTCCATGGGCCAATTGAGCTGGTTTCAATGGCAGAAATAAATGAAACAGAGACTATAAAAAGTAATAGAGAAATATCAATCAAATTAAGAGTTTATTTTTTTCAGATCCAGTGCTGGTTGGTATTTTATTAGAAGAAGGCAAACAAAATTGACAAACCTCTAGCTAGACTTAAGAAAAAAAGAGAGGAGACTCATATAAGTGAAATTATAAGTGAAAGAAGAGACATTACCACTCATACTACAGTAATACAAAGTATCATAAGAGATTACTATGAACAATTATATACCAAGAAATTAAATAATATAGATGAAACTGATAAATTTATAGAAACATAATCTACCAAGTCTGAATCATGAATAAATATTTGAACAGACCAACAATGACTGAATCAGTAATCACAAACTTAACAATAAAGAAAAGCCCAGGATCTGATGATTTCACAGCTGAATTCTGCTAAATTCCTTTTACAAGGCCAACATTACCCCGGTACCAAAGCCAACCAAAATACTACAAGAAAAGAAAATTGCAGGCCAATATTCCAATGAACAAACATGCAGAAATCCTCAACAAAATACTACCAAATTGAATTCAATATAGTGATAAAAGGATCATTCACCACAATCAAGTGGGATTTATCCTTGGGATGCAAGGATGGCTCAACATGCACAAATTGGTAAATGTGATATACCACATTAACAGAATGAAGGACAAAAACCATATGAGCATCTCAAAAAATGCTGAAGAAGCATTTGACAGAATTTATCTTTACCTAATAAAAACTTTCAACAAATTAAGTATAGAAGCAATGTACTGTAACATAGTAAAGGTCATATATGATAAGCTCACAGATAACATCATACTCAGTGGAGAAAAGCTGAAAACTTTCCTCTGAGATCAGGAATAAGACAAAGGGATCCACTTTTGCACTTTTATTCAATGTAGTACCTTAAGTTCTAGCCAGAGTGATTAGGCAAAAAAAAAAAAAAGAAAGAAAGAAAAAAGAAAAGTATCCAAATTAAAAAGAAGTTAAACTGTCTCTGTTTGCAGATGACATGATCTTAAATACAGAAAACTCTAAATATGCCAACAAACTATTAGACTAATAATTTAGTAAAGTTTCAGGGTATAAAATCAACACAGAAAAATCAATCACGTTTCTATATACTAACAATGAACTACCTGAAAAAGTAATAAAACTATATCATTCACAATAGCATAAACAAAACATTAGGAATAAATTTAAACAAAGAGGTGAAAGATCTGTATGCCAAAAAGTTTTAAAAAACTGATGAAAGAAACTGAAGAGATCTCCAGGCATCTGGAGCACCCACTCACTTAGATGAGCAGCCTGAGCCACCCTACCCTTTCTGTGCAGAGATTGTGGTGCAGTGGGACCCTTTCTGCTCCATACACAGGCAGATCTCCAGGTATTCAAAGAACTTGCTCACCTGCATTGGCAGCCTGAGTCACCCCACCCTTCCTTTGCAGAGATCTGTGTGGAGGGGGCTTTCTCAGCTTCACACTTAGGTAGGCAGAGCACCTACTTGCCATGATCAGCAGTCTGAGCTGCCCCATCTTTCCTGGGCAGACACTATGGTAAAGTGGGGCTGTCTCTGCTCCACAACCAGGCAGATTTCCAGGCATTCTGACCATCTGCTCACCTGAATCATCAGTCTGGCCCATCCTTTCTCCCAGTAAATAAGGGTTAAGTATATATGTAGCTGTGTTTGCCTCAGCTGACTTAGCTGTACATGCCATCTACTGACCTGTAGGTGGGATCCCATAGCCCATAGAAGAAGCAAAAATCCTACCTGCATTAAAATGACTACAAAAATTGGAAGCACTAGTGTCCCCAGATGAGAAGGAACAGGGCAAGAAATCGGGCACCACAAAAATTGTGAATGTAATAACACCACCAAAGGATCACACTAGCTGTCAAGCAATGGTTCCTAGCCAAAATGGAAACTCAGAAATGACTAAGAATTCAAAGCATGAATTGCAAGGAAGCTCAACAAGATCCAAAAGACGGTTGAAAATAGACACAAACTTCTAAAGTAATCTGGTAAATGAAAGAAGAGATAAATATCTTCAAAAGAAATCAATCAGATCTTATGGAATTGAAAAGCTTACTTAAGAAATTTCAAAATACAATTAAAAATTATCAATTGACTGGACCAAGCAGAAGAAAGAAATGCAGAGCTTGAAGACTAGTCTTTTTAACTAACCCAGTTAGACAAAAATACAGAAAAAAAGAATTTTAATAAATGAACAAAGTCTTGGAGAAATATAAGATTATATAAAGCAGCCAAACCTACAAGATACTGGCATTCCTGAGAGAGAAAAAGAAAAAGCAAACAATCCAAAAAACATACTTGACAAAATAATTCAAGAAAATTTCCCTAATCTTTGTCCAGATACAAGAAATCCAGAGAACACCTGTAAGATACTGGACAAAATGAACATCATCAAGGATATAGTCACCAGAATGTCCAAGGTCAACACTAAAGAAAAAATCTTAAGGAGAGCTAAAGGAAAAGGTCAGATCATGTACAAAGAGAAACCCGTCAAGCTAACAGTAGCCTTCTCAGCAGAAACATTGTAAGCCAGGAGAGATTGGGGTTCTATTTTCAGCATTCTTAAAGAAAAATTCAAACCAAGAATATCATATCACATCAAACTAAATTTTATACATGAAGAATAGATAAAATCTTATCCAGGCAAGCAAGTGCTAAGAGAATTTGGTTACCACCAGACCAGTTGACAAGAGATCCTTAAGGGAGTTCTACATATGGAAATGAAAGAAAAATATCCGCTACCACGAAAACACTATTAAGAACATAGCTAAAAGACCCTAGAAAGCAACCACACAATATAAAATACAAAGAAACCAGCTAACAAATTCACAATATGATCAAAATCTCACACATCAAATATTAACCTTCACTGTAAACATCTAACCAGCCCATTTAAAAGGTACAGAGGGACAAGCTGGATAAAAAACAAGATGCATCTGTCTGCTGTCTTCAGGAGACCAATCTCACATGTAACGACACCCACAGGCTCAAAGTAAAGAGTTGGAAAAGGATCATGCAAATAAAAAACAAAAAAGAGCAGGGATCGTTATTCTTATATGAGATATAACAGTGTTTAAACCAGCAAAAATAAAAAGGACAAAGATGTGCATTACATAATGAAAAAGGTTCAATTCAACAAGAAGATTTAACTATCCTAAATATATACACACCCAACATTTGGACCACTCAGATTTATAAAACAAGTACTTCTACACTTACAAAAAGACTTAGCCAGTCACACAGTAAGAGTGGGGGACTTCAACACCCCACCAACAGCATCAGACCATCAAGGCAGAAAATGAACAAAGAAATAAAATTCCACACTTGACCATTCAAACCTAACAGGCATCTACAGAATACTCCACCCATCAACCAGAGAATTACATTCTTCTCTTCTATACATGGAACATACTCCAAGATTGACCACATACTAAGTCATAAAGCAAGTCTCCATAAATACACAAAATTGCAATTATACCAACCATACTCTCAGACCACAACAGAATAAAAATAGAAGTCAATATCAAGAAGATATCTCAAAACCACAAATTATATGGAAATTAAACAATTTCAGCCAGGCGTGGTGGCTCACACCTATAATCATAGCACTTTGGGAGGCTGAGCCAGGTAGATTGCCTGAGTTTAATTTGAGACCAGCCTGGGCAACATGCTGAAATCTATCTCTACTAAAATACAAAAAATTAGCTGGGTGTGGTGGTGCACGTCTGTAGTCTCAGCTACTCAGGAGGCTGAGGAATGAGAATTGCTTAAATCCGGGGTGGGAATCGCTTGACCCTGGGAGGCCAAGGCTGCACTGAGCCGTGATTGTGCCACCACACTCCAGCCTGGGGGACAGAGTGAGACCCTGTCCTAAAAAAAAAAAAATTGAAATCAGCTGTTTAAAGGAAAAAACTAATAATCTAGTTCTTTTGAAGCCTATTTTACACATCGCTTTTTAACTATTAATGGCCACTTTGGAAATGGCTAATTCAGCTGACTGGTATGAGATATTATGGGTTTCAGGCTAGGAGTTATTAGTTATAATTCTGTAATTATGATTATATTGCTGAGTATATAAAAATGAGTATCATATATAATAGTAGTACAAGCCAGGCATGGTGGCTCATGCCTGTAACCCCAATGACTTGGAAGGCTGAAGAGAGAGAACTGCTTGAGGCCAGAAGTTTGAGACCAGCCTGGGTAACACAGTGAGACCCTGTCTCTAAAAAAAACAAATCCCAAACAAACTTAGCTGCCATGGTGGCATGGCCTGTGTTCCCTGCTACTGAGGAGGCTGAGGTGGGAGTTCTTGAACACCAAAACTCCAGGCTGCAGTTGAGTCATGATTGTGCCCTGCAGTCCAGCCTGGGCGATGAAGCAGGACCCTATCTAAAAAAAAAAAAAAGTAGAAGAAAGGTTTGTAACTTTGACTAGTGTACAGAACATAAACAGAAGGTTTTAATGATAAAGACATCTGGAAACTAACATGAGACCATGATGACAGTGTTAGATTTATGACTAAAGAAGTTTGCTAGAGTTGGCTGAAGAATGTGTTCCTTCGAGAAAAATTGTATTTGCATGAATAAAACCATTTACATAAAAAGAAATGTCAATATCTCAATGAAAATTTACAAACAAATCCCTAGAAATGTAATAGGAAAACTGTTAAAGTAGTAGAGCAGGCAATTCTTAATGGGTTAGGCCAGAAAAAATATAAAATCTCACATACATAAAATAGTTTTACATAGATGTCACAGAATTCTTGAATTCCCTGAATCTCCAGGTGTCAGGTTAAGAACTCATGTTTTAACCTCTTTTGCCATAGATCACACTAAAACATCATATTCTTATTTCCTTCTTTGCCTCTGCTGTACCTTGCTGTTAGAAACTCCAATGTCCCTGCTAAGAGTACAATGCAGGAGGAGCCCCTAAGTAAAATTCTGAATGCATTTCTAACTATATTTGGGAGTCAGGTTTCAGCGTTTTAATTCAACTCTACTTAGATATGCTATGTACTATATAGGTTCCAGTTCCCTTGGATAGATTACAAAATCTACTCTATGTGTAATGCAAGTTTATCCCAAATCATTTCATTTACAAATGAACATCTGGAATACATGTTTATAAATTCAGGAACACACACATACACATTAGTTACAATTACTTGAGCACTAACTATGGTATAGACACACTGAATATTTTACATGCATTATCTTCTTTAATTCTCACAACTACCATATCAGATAGGTATAGTTATTATACCAGCATACCACCGAGGAAACTGGGGCTGAGAAAGGTTAAATAAAAACTGTTCAAAGTTACAAGGTATGGGAAAGGCTAAGACTTGGTTCTAGGTCCATTTAACTCCAGGTCTCTACATAAAAATCCATTTTGGATAAAACAGTATTTTTTGGTTAGAATAAAACAAGGTTAAAGCAGAAGTGATACAATGGCAGGAATGTTTTGACTCTCTAGTCATACAGAATAAATGGATGGTTTCCTAATATAGATCACAAAATTGGTACAGAAAAATATAGTGATGTTGACCTCTTTCTCTGTTAAAAGTAAAAATAAATAAATAAAAGTTTAAAAGTTTCTGACCTAATTCCTAAGAAAAAAATTTCTTCGATATTTAAAATGATGAGAAAAACCTGCTCTGAACCTAATTTTGAACAAATAAATAAGAATTGAAATAAAAGGGACAGGAAAAAGTTACTGGGCCATTTATTGGCTGGCCTTGCCAAGAACAAGAATGTTAGGCATGTTTGGATACATAGTCTAAACCGACTTTTTTTTTTTTTTTTTGCAGAGAAGGTTCAACATGTTTTGATGATATGCCTATCAATTAAAAAAAAGTCTGCATGACTTCCAAATAGTATACATTAATAAATTATATACCTTTGCAACTATACTACCATATTATGTACGTCTGTAAAACATACCCAAAATATAAATTAAAGAATGAGATAAAGATTTTTCATTTAAAAACTTTTATTTGGTACCTCCTCCACAGCAGACATTTTGTGCCTGCTGGAGATAGCACTAGGAACAATGTTCCTGATTTTATGGAGCTTACATCTTAAGAGGGAGAGACCAGGGAGATCGGTAGCAAATAACTATGTCTGTTAGCAATAAAAAACTGTAAAGAAAAAAACAATATATGAAGATTGGAAATAATAAAAGGCTATTTCGATAGCGTTGTTAGGGAAACTTGAATGTTAGATGATACTAGAGCAAAGTTAAACATTTATTTAAAAGATGAAAAACAATATTTTCAAATATCTTGCTAATTATGATGTTTTCACACCATCATTTGCTATTATCTCAAGGCATTGCTAGGGTGAGGTTCATTTTTAAGAACAGTATATAGGAATCTATATTTCAAATAGTCTTCTTGTCTCAGGTCCAATTAGACTGTCATTGTTTCTACACTGAATGTAATCTGAATGATGAAATAATATGCCATTTCTTGGAGTAAATGGCATCAGCTATGTCTTTTTCTTGTGGTTCATCATTTGATATTGGTGTTATCCTTGATTTGGTTTTCATGGCAGAATCTTTTTCAAAGTTTTGTCCATGTTTTGAGGATTTAGTTAAAACCTGATAATAGAATCTATAAATCCACTTAATTGGGCAAACATAACCAATAATATATTATTGAGGAAGGGTGCTTGTCATTCCCTCTACCCTGTATAACTCCCACTCGTTTTTTCAGGATCCCTTAATGTCCTGTGATATGTAACTGACATTGGGCCCAAGCATAGGTGACAATGCCAATTTATATATTAAATATCAGTAAAATTTATTTTGTATTTTACTTAAAGTACATATAAGTAAAATACCTAATATTTTCTTCCCATACTCCAAAATAGCATCTTCAAGATGGACCATAGGATATTAAAAAAACTCACTGTTCTAAGTCTTCAGAAAAATGGGTTTGGGAAACGCTTAGATGAAAGGTGATAAACTCATGACATGGAACTCCTAAAAGAGAAGAGTTCTGATAGGCTTGTAACAACGAGACTGTATGGATCTTTTTTTTTTTTTTTTTTTTTTTTTTTTTTTTTTTTTTTTGAGACAGTCTTGCTCTGTCACCCAGGCTGGAGTGCAGTGGCACAATCTTGGCTCACTGAAGCCTGTGCCTCCCAGGTTCAAGTGATTCTTGTGCTTCAGCTTCCCAGGTCGCTGGGACTACAGGCATGCACCACCATGCCCAGCTAATTTTTGTATTTTTAGTAGAGAGGGGGTTTCACCATCTCGGCCAGGCTGGTCTTGAACTCCTGGCCTCAAGTGATCTGCCCACCTCTACCTCCCAAAGTGCTGGGGTTACAGGCATGAGCCACCACACCCAGAAGATCAGTTCTTTAAAAGGCTACATTTACAATATACTAATAAGACAGTTCCTTTGATTAAACACATATTTACATACACATATTTTGCTCAGTGAAAAACCAAAATGTTAACTATGGTGACTTTAGCAGTGATGTTGTTTTTTTTTTTTTTGCTTCTTTATATTTGCTAATTTTCTACAATAATTATGCATTATTTGCATAATAAAGGTTTAAACAGCGTTAAATAGAAGTACACATACAAAGTTGGAAGGTGATAGAACCAACTAAAGAATACAATAAATCTTTAAGAATAACATAAGGATAAATCCAGAAGCTTTCACAAGCCAAGAAAAGCTTATAAAAGTGTCAAAACACACTCAAAGTGATATTTAAAGCTATATTCAAGGCAAGAATACAGAGATCTATCCTTGTAATGGAAAGAAAGCAGAGATAAGGTAAGAAACTAGAGAGCATCTAGTTGTGAATTCTGAGTTCATGTCTCTTTCTCCAGCTCATTTCACATTGCCTAAAGAAAGGAAAATTTGTGAATAAAATTAGAGAAAACATAAAAACAATCTTCAGAACACTTGAGATAGGCATGTGCCTTGACTTTCAAAGAAGAAAGAGAAGGCAAATTGCAAGAAATTTGTTTTAAAATAAGTAAGATGGTAGGTCATGACCATAACAAAATATAATGTCAAGCTTGCCTCTACTTTTAAAGAATCATTTGTAATTAACTGCATATTGACATTTTGAAATACATCAAATAAGTATGTGTACAAGTACACATACAATCATCATAGATTCAATAGCTACAAATACAGATGATACAGGTTGAGCATCACTAATCCAAAAATCCAAAATTCTCCAAAATCTGAAACTTTTTGAGCACTGACATGATGGGCACAGGAAATGCTTATTAGAGCATTTTGGATTTTAAATTAGGGATGCTCATCTGGTAAATATAATGCGAATATTCAAAAATCTGAAAAAATAAAAAAATCCAAAACTTTTGGTCCCAAGCTTTTCAGATACTCAACCTGTATAAATGACCAAATACTATAAGCAGAGTTGCTGCCATGAGTTTTTGCAACCATGAACAACTCTTAGTAAACTTCTGAAGAGAAGAAAGTACAATCTTTCCTCTACTTCCTTATATGGTAGCTGCATTACTGGAATCAATGTATACTAAAACCATGCCCCAGACAATGTGTGTTTATAAGTAAATCAGAGTTAAGTTCTTTCTAGGCTTAGAGAATCATAAACACGTTTCACTGCTACACGAATATGCAAGGGGAGATCTAAAAGTCATTCAGGTTGCAGAATAAATCTTCACTGTGTATGACTGGCTGGGATATAGTAGCAGGACGTTTAACATCCCTGGCCCTTGCCTTTCATATCATTGTAATGTAGGATTACAACCCTCTATCTTTGTGCTAAATAAAAAAAAAATTGCCCCACAAGTTTCCAAAATTGCCTCTAGATGGCAATAGTATCTTTGTTGTAAATTACTGATCTCTTAGCATAGGATATACCATGGTACCTTCATAAAGCTTTATATATAACAGAAAACATCTTCAAGTTCTACTTATGATGCTCTCATCTTGGAAGGTAAAGAAAGCAGGGACCAGGATACATTTGAGAATGACATGAACTTACAAGAGCCATACTGAATATGTTTAGGTTTAAATATTGTGAAAAACATTTAAAATATAAAATAAATTAGCATTCGTCAGCCCTATCTGATCAGAATACTTCATTTTACCTGACAAAATATTTAAAGCAGAAAAGCCAGTAACAGGCCCCTACTTCCGGTCAGAAGTCTTAGAATATAAATGAAGAAGAGACAGGTTCCTTGCTTTTCCTGAAAAAAATCTCGGGGGAAATGAGAAGCTTGCTTTAATTAAATGAAAGAGTTGAGAGAGGTAAACTATGAAAGATCCGAGCTTAGCTCCCAGATGATGCATTAAGTTTCTACCCCTTACCCCATATACTCCACACCACAGGTCTGGAAAAGTTGTAACCACATCCCTAGCATTCCTAGCGACAAGGTGCTTTTTTGAATGGGATAGTATCTGGCCCTAGAACAGGACTAAAAGAAAGGTCTGCACTGGAGTTGAAGCCACTTCATTTCTTGTTGAGATTACACAATAAATAGGTCTATTTCTTCTTAAAAGATCATATAGATTTTTCTATTGAATCCAACTATATGGGTGGATTATAAAAAATATCTGATAAACTTATCCCTTTAGCTAACTTGGGAGCCATTTTGCAGCGATGGTTCACAAGCACTTTTGTTATTTATTCCTTTAAATCATTCCAATGTTAATAGAAAAAATCCATGATGAACAAAAATGAAATTTTTAATAAGGACAGCACTTGATGCAAAAAGAAAAGCTGGTAATACTGAGCCCATCTTTGTTTTAAACTTGTACATATTGTGTTAGTTATGAATTTTTTTTGCATGACTTGATTTTTTAAAAGATTGTATTAAAATAGTTCAAAGTTTTTTTTTTTTTTTCCTTCTGTTTTTAGGAGTGGAGGTTTAATAGACAAAATAAAGAGAAAAGAGAACAGCTCTCTCGCTAGTGAAAGAGAGGGGCTTCGGAAAGGGAAGGACCCTAAAGTTTTGCTTTTTTGAGACAGGGTCTCACTCCATCCAGTCTGGAGTGCGATGGCGCGATATGGGCTCCCTGAAACCCCCGCATCAGTGTCCCACAAGTAGTTGGGACTACAGGTGTGCACCACCACGCCCAGCTAATTTTTGTATATTTAGTAGAGACGGGGTTTCGCCATGTTAGCCAGGCTCATCTAGAACTCTTGAGCTCGAGCTCAAGTGATTTGCCCGCCTCCGCCTTCCAAAGTGCTAGGATTATAGGCGTGAGCCACCGCGTCTGGCCTTAAAATACTTTTTATCTTGATGACTGAGGGTTTGTGTGTGTATGTGTTGTGTGTGTGTGTGTGTGTGTTTTAGCACCCCCTTGAATTTTGGGCAGAACGAAGTGCCTCCTTGGTCTTCAGTAGTTCAAGAATAAGCAGAACCTCTTTTCACTAATAGGTTTCAGAGTACTGGGAGGCCCCAGTGCTTCCATATTTGTACTTCTCTTAGACGTACTATTTCAACAAATACACATACAGTTTTTGAGACAAGGTCTCGCTCTGTCGCCCATGCTGGAGCATAGTGGGGTGATTATTAACAAATATTTAAGCAACTTAAAACATTAGTTATAGCAGAGTGCCTAACGGCATGTCCCTCAATCCTGGGAGGTCAACCACTTTCCTTCTGGACCTGGTACAGGTGTACCAAGGTGTAAATAGCGCTGCAGCAGATTAGATAAAGAGAAGGCAGTGGTCTCCCCCGTACCAGGACTTGGTCAGGACCAAGGCAGCCCTGGGAAAGCAGAGCCTGTTAGATTCAGAAACTAAATTCTGGGAGGGTAAGAAGCAAATTCATTACCGACAGCTGTAGCCATGGTTGTGGGGCCCACAATCGTGCCCCTCCCAGCCACCCCACTTCTCTAGGAAGCTGACAGGGGCGCCAGGAGAGGCTGACGGGGCGGCCTGCCTTTACGTACCCTGCTCGCGAGGAATCCGCACCAGGCAGTCCACCATGCCTTTGTACCGCGCCTCCGGGCTGATCTGCTTCGACGACGCCTGCACTTGCAGCAGCAGCTTCACCCGCTCGATGGGCGCCACCGCTGTCTTGGACACAGCTGCCGCGACTCCGCCGGCCAGAAGGTCCTTCCCGAAAGACGAGGCGTCAAACAGCCGCTTTTCTGCCTTCTTCTTCGCCGGCTCACGATGCATGATGGAGAAGGATATAAAACCTGCAGCAGTGGCTAAAAATGAGTGTGGGAGCGACGATGAAGAGAAGCTGAAAACCGCTGTAGCATCGTCCTGGCGAGAAAGTGGCTCTTGGGACGCTGGGATACCTGCGCGCCGGCTTGGGGCGTTCGGAAAAGCTGCGCAGGCGCTCCAACGGCCTCCAGCCACTAGGCGCCTGACACGTGACGCCTGACACGTGACTCCTGACACGTGGCTTCTGGATGCGAGGTGACGCCTTCGCACTTCTACTAGTGGAGCCTCGGTTTTCTGATGAGGGAGGGGTCCGGAGGTGGTGAGCACGGAGCAGGAAAGGTGAGTGGAGCCAGTTCTGTATGAAGAAATTTAGTAGCTGAGACTAGGCCAGAGCAGTCAACCAGCAGTATGAGATTAACAGAATTTAGTTTTTTATTTTTATTTTTTATTTGTTTATTTTTTTTGGAGACAGTCTCTGCTCTGTCACCCAGGCTGGAGTGCAGTGGCGCCATCTCGGCTCACTGCAACCTCCGCCTCCCGGGTTCACGCCATTCTCCTGGCTCAGCCTCCAGAGTAGCTGGGACTACAGGCACCCGCCACCACACCGGACTAATTATTTTGTATTTGTAGTAGAGACGGGGTTTCACCGTGTTAGCCAGGATGGTCTCAATCTCCTGACCTTGTGAGCCACCTGCCTTGGCCTCCCAAAGTGCTGGGATTACAGGCGTGAGCCACCGGCCAGAATTTAGTTTTAGTTCCCAATATTATCCCCTTCACTTTCTTAACTGCTTTAATCCGTTATGTTCTCTTTGACCAGAGATGGTTCCTTTGACCTTTCTTGGCATCTTAAAAAAGACAGTCTTATTTGTAGTGTGATTCAAGTAATGTTCCCCTTAAATTTCTCCCTATGTGCCTGTTAATCCTTCAAATTCCCTTGGAAATTGCTTTCATCTGTTCCTTTAATTAAGCAGGGATCCTTTGCCTAGTCACTTTCTGTGTCATTTTGCTGATTATGCCCCCATAGCATAATACATGTTCTTCTTTTTCATATTGTATTTAAATTGATAATATCCAGAGCAGTGGTTCTCAATCCAGACTGCACATTCAAAGGGATGAGTGGTGTTTTTTTTTGTTTTTCAAATTGATGCTTGGGATTAGGCCCTGCCCATTAAATCAGGACGTCTAGAAGTGAGGCCTGGCATCAGTATTTAAATTCTCCAGGTAATTCTAATGTTTGAAGTAATTCTAATTCTAGGGTTGAGGGCCAATGACCTATCTAGAAGAGTAGTTCACAAACTTTTCAACTGTGGGACCCTTCTTTTTCACTGAAAAATTATTAAAGGCCAGGAACCAGTAATCCCAAAACTTTGGGCGAAGTCCAGCCTGGGCAACATAGTGAGACCCCTCCTTTACAAAAAAAAAAAAAAGAAAAAAAAGCTAGGCATGGCTGCACAAGCCTGTAGTCCTAAGTATAGCTACTCAGGAGGCTAAGACAGGAGGATTGCTTGATCCCAGGAGTTGGAGACTGCAGTGAGCTATGATCTCACCACTGCACTCCAGCCTGGGCAACAGAGCAGGACCCCGTCTCTTAAAAAAAATTATTGAAGACACGATGAAGCTTCTGTTTTTGTTATGTATATTGACATTTACTACTCCGAAATTAAAACACAATTTAAAAACATTTAATTCATTTAAAATAAAAATAATCCATTACAGGATAGTATAAGTAAGACTTTTAAATAAAAAATGTAGTAGAAAATTAGTATTGTTTTATATTTTTGAATCTCTAATGTCTGGCTTAATAAAAGACAGCTAGATTCACATTACTGCTTTTGCATTCAGTCTGTTGCAATATCACATATGTAGCCACTGAAAACTCCAGTTTATTCAGGACAGAATGAAAGTGAAAAAGGCAAATAATAGTATCATTTAAGAAAATACCTTTGACCTCATGGTGTTCCTGTCTCTGTGACACAGAGAGGTTTTCCAAACTGCACTTTGAGAACTCATTTAGAGGCGGTTGCCAGATTCAGGTTTGACTTCTTTCGGCAAAAATACTCAGTAGAGGTACATCTAGCCTGTACATAACATTTGTCTTTTTCTTCCACCTCACTTTTTTCACTTAATATATCGTGGAGATCCTTCTATAGTAACATTTAATATGTCTCTTTTTATAGCTTGTTTGGTGGTTTTAAATAAATGGAGATCCCATCTTATCACCTCTTACTCTGTAGGACCTGCAGAACCTTACAACACATCTATAAAATGTGAGATGAGTTTTTAGCTTTTTTTGAATGTTAGGTTCTAATTTTTCCTTTGTCTTAAGTGTGTTACAACCCTTCTACTAGTATTTGTCACTAGTAAAAAACCATTTAGGTCAGGATTCCAGACCAGGAATGTTGTCAATAATTTGATTACCTCACATAAAATCAATTGGCAAGTCTTACTGATATCATATGTTTGGTGCTACTTCCTTTCCATGGTGGCTTATTCAACTTTTTTTTGAGACAGAGTCTTGCTCTGTTGCCCAGGCTGGAATTCAGTGGTGCAATATTGGCTCACTGAAACCCAGGTTTCAAGCAATTCTCCTGCCTCTGCCTCCCAAATAGCTGGGATTATAGGCATCCACCATAACACCCAGCTAAGTTTTGTATTTTTAGTGGAGACAGGGTTTCATCATGTTGGCCAAGCTGGTCTCAAACTCCTGATCTCAAGTGATCCACCCGCCTCGGCCTCCCAAAGTGCTGGGATTACAGGCGTGAGCTACCGCACCCGACCGGCTTATTCAGCTCTTAACTGGGTTTTTCAACTCAAATCTCTGTTTCTCTCTTTCACACGCAGCAGCCAGATTAATGTGTCTAAAGCATTAATTCCTAGGCTTAAACAAAACAGTCTTTCCATTGCATTGACTTCAAAATCCTTTGTCAAATTCATTGTAAATTCAATAAACAATTGGATTTTTATTAGCAAACATCTGAAAAATGAAAGGTTTCACTCTCCTTCAAGGGAATTTGAAGCTTTATCAGGCACATGGGGGAAATTTAAGGGAGAAATTACTTGAATCACTACAGGTAAGAGTGTCTTTTTAAGATGCCAAGAAAGGTCAAAGGAACCATCTCCGAGGACAGAAAGGAAGTGTTCTGCCGCTCCCCAGGGCAATTTTCTCTTTCTACCCTCCTCTAATATTTGATTTGATAGTTGCCAATGTTTGTATCATACTCCTTTATGGTATCAAGCTTATTTCTGACATGTATTCATCGGTAGAAGATAGACAAAAGTTAAAGTATCAACTTAGAAATGTAGCTTTGTAACCTTTTAAAAAACTTTTTGTTGAGATGGAGTCTCACTCTGAACCCAGACTGGAGTGCAATGGCAAGATCATGGCACACTGAAGCCTTGAAATCCTGGGCTCATGTGATTCTCCCACCTCAGCCTCCCAAGTAGCTAGGACTACAGGCAAAGACCACCATATCCAGCTAATTTTTTAAATTTTTTGTGGAGATGGGGTCTCCCTATCAAGACAAACCCAAGCTTGTCTTGAACTCATGGACTCAAGCATTCCTTCCGCCTCAGCCTTTCAAAGTGCTGGGATCACAGTAGTAAGCCACCGTGCCCAATAGCTTTTTAACCTTGTTAAGAGCACTAAATCAACTCTTCAATAGGTCGGAGCTGAAAATGAGTAATTTACTGCATTGATTTTACTTACTGATAAGGGAAGGAAAAAAAAATTCTAGTAATTTATGTTAAAATTAAAAGTGTAGTCTCTGGACCTTTGTTCTGTTCACTTTGCTCTCCGAAGAAATCAGCATGATTAATTTCCTCACTTCAGGTCTGCAGTCACCTCAGCAACCCTTTCCTTGGTCACCCTGTCTGCCACATCTTATATCCCCTTCTCTTGCTTCATGATTTTTTCTCTCAGCATTTACATATTTTACTTACTTATCTTGTCTGTGGTATGCCTCTCCCACTGGAACATAAACTCCACGAGGGCAGGAATTTTTAGCTCTTTTATTCATTGCTATAGCCTCTGCATCCAGATCAGTGCTTGACACAGGGTAGATATGCAATAAATACATGTTGGATGAATGCATGAAAAGGCAATACAACTGCAAACAAACCTCCAAATCAGTTTTATTTAAAACTATCAATATAGTATAAAAATAGCTTTAATTACATAGAATATAGAAACACAACTCTGCAAAATTATTTCATACAGTTTTGGTGCATAAAGTTTCAATAACATTTAATAATTTAAAAATATCCAAAGTATAAATTCTTGTTCTCAAAACTGTTTATTGATAAATGATTTTTCTCAGCTTTTTCCCAACATTTTGTACAGTAGCAGGTATGATTTAGCTGACTACTTGGTTTTCAACCAATGGATATTTAATAATAATAATAAATGGTAGCAGTAGCAGCTAACACTTTTATAGCAAGCAATATGTGCCAGGCACTGTTTAGAAAGAATTAACAAGTACAATAATGTTCAAAGCAGAAAAACCTAGTAAATTGGTTTCACAGCTTTGCTCATTTGTATTAGAAATATAAAAAAGCAGGTATTACAAAATACTATCTTGCCATTATACAGCATCATCAATGGTCCCTTGGCACAAATAAGAAACATTCCCTTACTAGCTACACTTCTCTGGCAAGACAAAAACAAACAAGAACTAAAGAAAGGGGAGAGGGAGAGAAAGTAAGAGTCTAAAATGTAATTTTTGGGGGCTAAAACATGATGAGACAGAATTTGATATTTTAAAAAATGCTAGCTATATATAATTTTTCACATTAATAGTCGGTGGTGGAAGGGAACATTTGCATGATACTAATAAAATTCAACTTAACAATGTTTCTGTGTCTTCTAAAGCATATTTCTAGGATATCTGCACTATCATCTTGTCCCCCTTTATTTAATAAAGTAATAGGCACTTTATTGTCTGATAATCAGTTTGATGTTTCAGATGTGATTCTGAACATATTTGGAAAAATAGGCAGCTACGTTTGCCAACAAAGCTTAGTTCAGTATCCATTTAGAAATGAAAAAATAAGATGTGTGATTTTATTTCCTAAAAATGTAGTGCCTCTTTAACATGGAAATTACAGTGCACATCTATGATACAGCAAATAATTTTCTTTTTATTAAGATCAGTAGTCTGCTCTGCCTTTTTATTTCCAATATTAAGCGATGGTCTCATGTTTCTCTGACACCAGGAAAGCAGTTCAACACATCAAAATTTCATTAAATGAAACAAAAAGTACCCTATGATTAAACCCTATCTTAGTTCAGTTTGTATGAAAATCTGAGGTGATCAACAGCTACATTTATTCATAATTATCAGTATTAGAAGTAGTTCATGGTATTTTCAGGGACATTTCCAGAAATTTAAGACATTTAATAAATTGTTTTGACCAAAGTGTCTTAATTCATATATATGTAAATAAGCAGTCCTAAGACAGCAGTTGTGGGTCAAATGGTAGCATGTGACAATATTGTGATCTTAAGGGGAGGATATTTCAAGCTCTTTTTTTTTTTTTTTTAAACAGAGCCTTGTTCTGTTGCCCAGACTGGAGTGGCAGTGGCATGAGCTAGGCTTACTGCAGCCTTTACCTCCCGGGTTCAAGTAATTCTCCTGCCTCAGCCTCCCATGTAGCTGGGACTTCAGGCACCTGCCACCATGCCTGGCTATTTTTTTTTTTTTTTTTTGTATTTTTAGTAGAGACTGGGTTTCACCATGTTGACCAGGCTGGTCTCAAACTTCTGACCTCAAGTGATCCGCCTGCCTCAGCCTCCGAAAGTGCTGGGGTTACAGGTGTGAGCAACTGTGCCTGGTGTCAATCTATTTTCTATAGCGTTTCAAGAACCAAGGTTTTTTACCCTAATTTGAATGCCAAAATTAAGGCCCACTAGTCACTAATGGGACAAATATGTAGTGGTTTGCAACTTAAATGCTTAGGTGAAAATCTCTGAAAGTATGACAGAGTGATAATAGTGATTCTTTTAAGACCAAATGACTCAAACAGTACACCCACTGTTTTGCAGTTAGTTTTGATTAAGCTGGATAGCTCATGTTTAAGACGGAAAAATACAGAGACCAATTTTAGATGTTCTGGTATAGCTTGTCTTCAAAGCTTAAGACCTGAAGAAGAAACAGCTCAGTGTTGGAATGTCTTGGGGGCATCGAACCTCTAGGAGGATCTAAAGGTTAAATGTCAAGTAAAAATGCAGTATTGATCTTCCTTTCTCTCAATCTACCAAATTCTCATAGCCAAAGAAAATTATCCACCATTAGTTTTCTTTTCCAACTAAAGGTCAAGTAAACTATTGTTCACTAAAGTGTTCCCCTTTTTGAAAAAACCCAATGCATAATGATCTATATTTCTAAGATAAAAATTAGTATATACATATATTTGAGATGGAGTCTCGCTCTGTCCCCCAGGCAGAAGTGCAGTGGCGTGATCTCGGCTCACTGCAACCTCCGCCTCCTGGGTTCAAGTGAGTCTCCTGCCTCAGCCTCCTAAGTAGCTGAGATTACAGGCGTGCACCACCACGCCCAGCTAATTTTTGTATTTTTTGTAGAGATGGGGTTTCACCATGTTGGTCAGGCTGGTCTCAAATTCTTGACCTCATGATCCGCCTGCCTTGGCCTCCCAAAGCGCTGGGATTACAGGTGTGAGCCACCACCGCACCCGGCCAAAAATTAGTATTTTATAAAAGAAGTCACCGTAGAATTTCAGTTAACTTTTTGAGTGTCTTTAACATGATTTAGTTTAAAAAAAAGATTTACATGCAGCTTTCCTAAAATTCATGAAGTATATAAATTGCATGTGTAATATACTGGAATGTGATTTTTTTTTTTTTTTTTTGAGGCAGGGTTTCACTGTGTTGCCCAGGCTAGAGTGCAGTGGCATGATCGTAACTCACTGCTGCCTCAACTGACTGAGCTCAAGTGATCCTCCCACCTCAGCCTCCCAAGTATCTGGGACTGTTACAAGAGAGTGCTACCACACCCAGCTAATTTTTGTATTTTTTTGTAGAGACAGAGTTTTTGCTATGTTGCCCAGGCTGCTTTTGAACTCCTGGACTCAAGTGATCCACCTGCCTCCACCTCCCAAAGTGTTGAGATTACAGGCATGAGCCACCAAGCCCAGCTGCTGAATATATTTTAACAAAAACAAAAACAATGAAAGTTGACAAATAGTTAAAAAAAATACACACACATATATATATCTTAGACAAAATCGAGCTTACCTGAAACTTAAAGAGAATCAAATAAATAAAAAGTAAGTTTAATTTTCATCTTCCCCCCCTTTCCCCACAGTGAGGTATGTACTGGGTTAAATTAATGAAAAGTATTTGATAAGGAATAAGTACTTGGACATTACTAATTTAGGAGGTGACCAATATGCAAGAAGCAAAAAAAAAAAAAAAAAAAAAAAAAAAGTGAACAGAGAGCCAAGATGGTCAGAGAGAGGCAGCGCTGCTCTGCAGCTCCCACCGAGAAGGAAGAAAACTGCGAGTGAACTCTGCATCTTCAATTGAGGTACCAAAGTTCTCTTATTGGGACTGACTAGGTGGCTGGCCTGACCCACGGAGAGTGAGCAAAAACAGGGTGGAGCAAGACCCCATCTGGAAGCTGCACACGGCAAAGGCAACTCCCTCCTCCAGCCAAGGGAGATGGTAAAGGATTTTGCTTCCCCTTCCTGAAAACCAGGCTTTTCCCACAGATCCTTGCAACCTTTAGATCAGGAGGTCCCCTGATCTAAAGGTTGCTACCTTTAGATCATGCTACCGGAGCTTTGGGTCCCAAGCACAAAGCTGTGCTTGGGTGGGCAGCCACTTTGAGTAAGCACTGAGACACTGGAGTATTTGCATATTCTGGTTCTGGGAACTCCCGTGAGACAGGAGTTCTGTCCACTCTCATGGGGAGGGGGCTGAAGCCAGGCAGCCAAGCAGCCTTGCTCTCACAGAACTCCATAAGCTAAAACCCACTGGCTTGGAATCCTCCCCTGCCGGCTAGAAACTGCCTAAGAAGACTGAATTCTGGAAGTGGGGGAGGAGGTGGGGGAAGGAGGTAGGGAAGCCCACCATCACTGCAGCTCCAATTGGCCAGTTTCCCTTGCTGCTGGCGCTGGTGAGATGGTGTGGGACCCGGATTCACTCCTCTTCACTGGACAGGGCTTCCCTGTGAGAATCTCAGCATCCTCAGCCAGGGGTTTATGGACAAAACACTGATAACTCTGAGAGGAGCCCCTAGGAGGAGGGATGGCTGCACATGGATCAGTGATCTTAGTCTTTTCTGCCTGCTGGCTCTGGAGAGTCAAGGCAGCCCAGATGAGGGGGATTCCCCTCAGTGTAGCACACCCACCCTGTCAAGGGGCAGACAAACTGCTTATTTAAGTGGATCTCTGACCCTGCTCCTCCTGACTGAGACCTCCCAACAGGAGTCTCCAGACACTTCATACAGGAGCTTTCTGGTTAGCATTAGGCCAGTGCCCCTCTGGGACAGAGCTCCCAGAGGAAGGAGCAGGCTGCCATCTTTTCTGGTCTACAGCCTCCGCTGGTGATATCTCCGGGCATGTGAGAGACCCAGGCAAATAGGGGCTAGATTGGACCCCAGGCAAACAGCAGCAGCCCTACAGAAGAGGGGTCTGACTGCTAAAAGAAAAACAGAGTGCAACAACATCAACAAAAAAGACACCACAAAAACCCCATCCAAAAGTCAGCAGCCTCAAACATCAAAGGTAGATAAACCCATGAAGATGAGAAAGAATGCAAAGATATGGAAAACTCAGAAAGTCAAAATGCCTCTTCTCCAAAAGATTGCAACATGTCTCCAGCAAGGGCACAGACCTGGGCTGAGGCTGAGATGGATGAATGTCAGTCATCCATCATGCCCAACATGTTTAGGGCAGTCAGAGAGAAGGGCCAGGTCACTTATAAAGGGAAGCCCATCAGACTAACAGCAGACCTCTCAGCAGAAACCTTATAAGCCAGAAGAGGTTGGGGGCCAATTTTCAACATTCTTAAAGAATTTCCAACCTAGAATTTCATATCTGGCTGCACTAAGCTTCATAAGTGAAGGAGAAATAAAATCTTTTTCAGACAAGCAAATGCTGAGGGAATTTGTCACCACTAGGCCTGCTTTGCAAGTGCTCCTGAAGAAAGCACTAAATATGGAAAGGAAAAACTGTTACCAGCCACTATAAAAAACACTGAAATACACAGATCAGTAACACTATGAAGCAAAAAAAAAAAAAAAAAAAAAAAAAGTCTGCAAAATAACCAACTAGTATCATAATGTCAGAATAAAATTCACACATAACAATATTAACCTTAAATGTAAATGCACTAAATACCCCAAATAAAAGACGCAGAGTGGCAAGCTGGATAAACAGTCAAAATCCATCAGTGTGCTGTATTCAAGAGACCCATTTCACATGCAAGGACACACACAGACTGAAAAGGATGGAGGAAAATCTACCAAGCAAAAGGAAAACAGAAAAAAGGACAGGTTGCAATACTTGTTTCTGACTAAAGTCTGACAAAGTCTTTAAACCAACGAAGATTAAAAAAAAGAGAAAGAAAGGCATTACATATTGGTAAAGGGGTCAATTCAACAAGAAGAGCTAACTATCCTAAATATATATGCACCCAATATAGGAGCATCCAGATTCATAACACAAGTTCTTAGAGACCCACAAAGAGACTTAGATTTCCACACAATAATAGTGGGAGACTTTAATACCCCACTGTCAATATTAGATCATTGAGACAGAAAATGAACAAAGATATTCAGGACTTGAACTCAGCTCTGGATCAAGTGAGACCTGATAAATATCTACAGATCTCTCCACCCCCAAACAACATAATATACATTCTTCTTGGCGCCACATGGCACTTACTCTAAAATTGATCATGCAATTAGAAGTAAATCACTCCTCAGCAAATGCAAACAAACTGAAATAATAACAAAGTCTCTCAGACCACAGTGCAATCAAATTGGAACTCAAGAGTAAGAAACTCACTCAAAACCACACAACTACATGGAAACTGAACAACCTGCTCCTGAATGACCCCTGGGTAAATAATGAAATTAAGAGAGAAATCAAGAAGTTCTTTGAAACCAATGAAAACAAAGAGATAATGTACCAGAATCTCTGGGGTGCAGCTAAAGCAGTGTTAAGAGGGAAATTTATAGCACTAAATGCCCACATCAAAAAGCTGGAAGGATCTCAAATCGACACCCTAGTATCGCAACTAAAAGAACTAGTGAACCAAGAGCAAACAAACCCGAAAACCAGCAGAAGACAAGAAATAACCAAGATCAGAGTGGAAATGAAGGAGCTAGAGACATGAAAAACCCTTCAAAAAATAAATGAATCCGGGGGTGGGGTTTTTTTTTTTTTTTTTTTTGGAAAAGATTAACAAAATAGACCATTAGCCAGACTAATAAAGAAGAAAAGAGAGAAGAATCAAATAGACACAATAAAAAATGATAAAGGGGATATTACCACTGATCCCACAGAAATATAAACAACCATCAGAGAATACTATAACAGCTCTGTGCAAATAAACTCAAAAATCTAGAAGAAATGGATAAATTTCTGGACACAAACACCCTCCCAAAACTGAACCAGGAAGAAGCTGAATTGCTGAATAGACCAATAAAAAGTCCTGAAATTGAGGCAGTAATTAATAGGCTACAAACCAAAAAAGCCCAGGACCAGAAGGATCTACAGCTGAATTCTACCAGAAATACAAAGAGAAGCTGATACCACTTCTTCTGAAACTATTCCAAATAACTGAAAAGGAGGAACTCCTCCCTAACTCATTCTATGAGCATCATCCTGATATCAAAATCTGGCAGAGATACAACAAAAAAAGAAAACTTCAGGCCAATATCCCTAATGAACATCAATGCAAAAATTCTCAATAAAATACTGGCAAACTGAATCCAGCAACACATCAAAAAGCTTATCCACCACGATCAAGTTGGCTTCATTCCCGGGATGTGAGGCTGGTTCAACATATGCAAATCAATAAACGTAATTCATCACACAAACAGAACTAAAGACAAAAACCACATGATTATCTCAATAGATGCAGAAAAGGCCTTCAATAAAATTCAACATCGCTTCATGTTAAAAACTCTCAATAAACTAGGTATTGAAGGAACATACTTCAAAATAATAAGAGCCACTTATGACAGACTCACAGCCAATATCATACTGAATGGGCAAAAGCTGGAAGCATTCCCCTTGAAAACCAGCACAAGACAAGGATGCCCTCTTTCACCACTATTCAACATAGTATTGGAAGTTCTGGCCAGGGCAATCAGGCAAGAGAATGAAATAAAGGGTATTCAAACAGGAAGAGAGGAAGTCAAAATATCTTTGTTTGCAGAGTACATCCTATATCTTGAAAACCCCATTGTCTCAACCCAAAAGCTTCTTAAGCTGATAAGCAACTTCAGCAAAGTCTCAAGGTACAAAATCATTGTGCAGAAGTCACCAGCATTCCTATACACCAACAGGCAAGCAGAGATCCAAATCATGAATGAACTCCTACTCACAACTGCTTCAAAGAGAATGAAATACCTAGGAATACAGCTAACAAGGGAAGTGAAGGACCTCTTTAAGGAGAACACAAACCACTGCTCAAGGAAACCAGAGAGGACACAAACAAATGGAAAAATATTCCATACTCATAGACAGGAAGAATCAATATCATGAAAATAGCCATACTGCCCAAAGTAATTCATAGAGTCAATGTTATTCCCATTAAACTACCATTGTTATTCTTCACAGAATTAGAAAAAAACTATTTTAAAATTCATATGGAACCAAAAAAAAGAGCCTGTATAGCCAAGGCAATCCTAAGCCAAAAGACCAAAGCTGGAAGCATCACACTACCAGACTTCAAACTGTACTGTAAGGCTACAATAACCAAAACAGCATGGTACTGGTACAAAAACTGACACATAGACCAATGGAACAGAATAGAGAACTCAGAAATAAGATTGCACATCTACAACCATGTGATCTTCAACAAACCTGAGAAAAACAAGCAACGAGGAAAGGATTCCTTATTTAATAAATGGCGCTGGGAGAACTGGCTATCCATATGCAGAAAATAGAAACTGGACCCATTCCTCACACCTTATACAAAGATTAACTCAAGATGGAATAAAGGCTTAAATGTAAAGCCCAAAACTATAAAATCCCTAGAAGAAAATCTAGGCAATACCATTCAAGGCATAGGCATGGGTGAAGATTTCATGATGCAATCACAAAAGCAATTGCAATAAAAGCAAAACTTGACAAGTAGGATCTAGTTAAACTAAAGACCTTCTGCACAGCAAAAGAAACTATCATCAGAGTGAACAGGCAACCTACAGAGTGGGAGAAAATTTTGGCAATCTATCCATCCGACAATGATCTGATATTCAGACTCTATAAGGAACTCAAACAAATTTACAACAACAACAACAAAAAAAACCACATTAAAAACTGGGCAAAGGACATGAACAGACACATCCCAAAAGAAGACATTCATGCAGCCAACAAACATATGAAAAAAAAGCACAATATCACTGATTGTTAGAGAAATGCAAATCAAAACCACAATGAGATACCATCTCACACCAGTCAGAGTGGCCATTATTAAAAAGTCAAGAAATAACAGATGCTGGCAAGGTTGTGGGGGAATAGGAATGCTTTTACACTGTTGGGAATGTAAATTAGTTCAACCATTGTGGACGACAGTGTGGTGATTCTTCAAAGATCTAGAACCAGAAATGCCATTTGACCCAGCAATCCCATTACTGGATTTATACTCAAAGGAATATAAATCATTCTACTATAAAGATACATGTACATGTATGTTTATTACAGCACTATTTACAGTAGCAAAGACATGGAATCAACCCAAATGTCCATCAACAATAGACTGGATAAAGAAAATGTGGTACATATACACCATGGAATACTATGCAGCCACAAAAGGGAATGAGATCATGTCCTTTGCAGGGACATGGATGAAGCTGGAAGCCATTATCCTCAGCAAACTAACGCAGGGACAGAAAACCAAACAATGTAGGTTCTCACTTATAAGTGGGAGCTGACCATGAGAACACATGGACAAAGGGAGGGGAAGAACACACACCAGGGCCTGTTGTGGGGGTAGGGAGAGTATTAAGGAAAATAGCTAATGCATGCTAGGCTTAATACCTAGGTGACAGGTTGATAGGTGGAGCAAACCGCCATGGCATATGTTTACCTATGTAACAAACCTGAACATCCCGCACATGTACCCCAGAACTAAAACTAAAACTAAAATAAAATAAAAGCACATTTTACTTAAGAGGGACTTTTGAAACCTCAATGCAATCATCTCATTTTACATGAAAACTCTGAGCTTAAAGAGGTACAAAAACTTGCTCATGGTCATAGCACTACTTAGCTACAGCACCTGGTCACTTCCCTCCCAATCAAAATTGTTTCACCAGATATCAGTATGAATTTTGAGAAAAACAAACAACAAATTGGATAGTTTTCAAGAGTAATTTCCTATATTAATCTTATATAAAAAACACTTCACATTATTTCAAACTAGTCAATAAATTAACATTATATATCAAAATAGCAATAAGTTAACAATCCCTTCTTTCATATTTTGATCAAGTATATTCTCAAAAGTCTTACAATATTACATTAAGATTTAATGTATCAAATCCAACAGCATTTCATCTCAATATTTAACAATATTATGTTCAATATTGAAAAGTAAAAAGAAGCTAAATTTTATCTCTTTGTGTATTGATTTCAGCAATTCTGACAGTGTTTAATCCTCTATGCACGTATTTCTACACATCAAGAAAGCACGGCTACAAGGTTAACCCAAAGAACAATTTAAAAGCTATTTCAATGGCAATTTCTGTGACTGAGTCATGAAAACAGACATAAAGTTCTTGAGGTTTTGGATGAAGAAAAAGTCTCCTGCAGAAGAAAAGAACACACCCATTTCAGAAATTAAAACACCACCACCACCAACAACAAAAACTCTTAACTGTCCAATTCATTTAATTTTTGTTTCTGAAAGTATCAGTAGTAAATTTAAAATCCACAAATCTAAATCTATACTAGGGAGAAAGCAGCTAGATTTATTTCTAAATAAATAATATATGCCTTAGGACAATTAGTTTTTATTGCTCTGGAGTGTAATAATCCTATTTTATCAATATGTATTATGATACCACTAAGTTTTTAAATAGTAAATCTAGTTATTACAATAAAGGCAATAGCACTAGCATCATAGGCACAATAGTTATTAAATATTTTATTGCTCTTTACTTTCTAATGTTTAATTTTTATTAAAACATTAAATATATGGTAGCTTTTTTTGGCAAACAACTGAATTGGAATTAACATTGAAATTTTATTTGATTTTCTTAAAGAGTTAAAATTTGAATCTAATCAATACTGATTTATATAAATTGATCTATTTAAACGAGATAATTCTGTCTGATTTTCTTAAATTTCTGTTCTGCATAAATCTGCATTATCATAATTCAATACCTTTTGATTCTTTCTATTTCTATAGTCATGAACATAGTTAACACTCCACTGAACAGCTATATGTGTGCCTAACTGGTCTTCTCATTTCTAGTCTCTCTCATGTGCACATCATTCCATTGGCTGCTCCCAGTTTAATCTTCCAGTAGTACAACTACATGGAATTAAGCTTACACTGATGTTCCCAAGCCGGGTTCATATGATAATCACAAGGGAGCTTACTAAAAATACAGATTCCCACTCTCATAGATTTTGATTTAGTAGATCTGGGGCCCAGGCATCTCAGATTTTAACAAGTGATTCAGGTGATTCTAAATCCCATGGACCAGCATATGGGAATTTCTGCTTTGGATAATGTCTGTAAAGTATCTGTCATACAGCTTAATACTACCTGGTACATGTCCACTACCCCCACTCCCAACTAATTCTGTGCCCTTTCCTCCACCAACCTTTACTCCAACTCAAAGAACCTTCCGCAGTGGTCCTAACTTAGGTTCCCAACTTGATCTTTCACTTAATCTTTGTATATGTCATTCCTCTACCATCCTGGCAAACCAGTCTGCTCACTGCTGTGCTGTATAATTTCCATTGTTTGGGTCTTTGTTCATTAGATTTTGCCCCCTCCTCAGAATTCCTATAGCATTTGGTTGTATCACCTAATTCATTTTACATATATGTATATACAACACACACATATATAGGATTTCTCTCTATATCTATATAATATAGATATATAAATATATAGATATTTGAGCATATTTCATAATCCTTTGCTAGATATAAGGCCCTTAGAGGCAATGACTATGTCTCTGTGTTTGCCATACCGCCCACCACCCACCAACCCCACCACCAGTTCCACATTTTGCCAGGCACAGTCTCACCTACTCAACCATCACATATTTATCAAGTGACTATATTATGTGCCAGGTACTGTTGCTGGTGCCAGTGGTGGACAAGACAGATACAATTCCTGACCTCATGAAGCTGTCATTGTAATGAGGGTGGGAAGTGGAGAAGGACAAGAAAATAAACAATAAAAGAGTGATATAGAGAATAACTGAGTAGCCACTTTGGTGAGGAAAAGAGATCATGGATCCTCTCTGACAAGAATGACCTACCTGTTAGCACTGGTCTGAATATCAAGGATCCAGAAGTGCAAAGGTCAAGGGATAGAATATCCCACACAGAAGGAACAGCAGAAACAAGATTTGATTGGTACTCATGCAGCTGGTGCACAGCGGATGGAAGAGGAGGGAAAACCGGAGATGGAAACAAAGGTGGGCAGGGTCCTGATTGGGCATGGTCTTGTGGCACAGGGCAGAGAGAGGGGAAGGGAAGAAAAGGGGGAGGATGGAAAGAGCGAAAGAAAGGAGAGAGGGGGAAGAAATGAACGAAGCAGGGGAAAAAGGGAAGAGGAGAAAAACTGTGGAATTATTCTTTCAGTGTATTACTAAAATTTAATTTTGTAAGGTAATTTCTAATAGAAAAATACTTGGGAGGGATTTAAAGGAGATACTTAGCAAATAAAATAAAATATATTAAAATATTATAGCTAGATTAAAAATTCCATGTCTACATTTTAAAATGTTAATCTCCTTTATCACTTTTCTGACACTTTACTTTCAAATACTTTTTTTCCCACTTACCCTACTACCCAGTAGGCCATAACTGGTGGTGCTTTTTTCTGATCAGTCCAGTTTCCAGGTGAACATTCAAACAACACACCATGTTCTTTAACAGGGTTAAGAGAAGACACCGACTTTGCGGAATCTGAACGGTCTCCACTATTTAGTCCTTGCCTTTTCTGTAAATTAATAAGTATTGTTAGTATTAACTGGTATTACTAGTGGTACTTTAAAATGTTTTCACAGATTAATTTGAATTGGCTGATCCAAATACTTAAGTGCCTGCAATGACATTCTTCTTATCTGCAGGAAAATTTCTACTCTTCCTCAATATTTAAATACCATATCCTAAAGGAGGCTTCATGGATAAAGTGTCCCTTGACTTTTCTAGGGAACACTTTGTTCACAGCCCTATGTTATTAGTATGTGCATTATATTATATTAGCAGTTTATAGACCTGTCTTCCACAGTGGAAGATAGAAAATTATAAACTTTTTTCCCCAGGGCACAGACAATATACAATCTTCTTTGTGTGTTTTAAAACCAGCAGTGCCTGGTTCATAGCAGGTGCTTAATAAATATGTTCTAAATGAACAGATAATTCTGTAATAAATTGAAAAAATATATATTTAAAGCAGCATTTTGTCTTCCTTTGACCCATAATCTCTAAATTTCATACTGATTACAAGCATTAGCAAAACAATGACTCATTTGGACTATAAAGACTTCTTATAAGTTTCAGGCCAAACAGTGGAGTGATTCTTGATCCTTTTCTTTCCTTCATAGCTTTTATCTAATCCTTCAACAAATTTTTTTGCTTTGCCCTCCAAAATATATCCAGAATCCAGAAGCTGTAATCATTTCTTGCTTTCAGAATTTTGAAAGCCTCCTAACTGGTCCCTGCCTCCACCCTTGCTATTCTGTTTCCTGTTCTACCCACAGTAGCCTGAGTGATTCTTTAAAAAAAATTATGGATCATGTCCCTTCTTTGGGCAGAACTGTTCAAGAATGTATGATCTCTTTCAGAACAAAGCCCAAAGTCCTTATCATAGTCTATCTGGCCATGCATAAGCTGGCCCTGCTACCTTTGTGATCTCTTCCTCCACTCTCTTCTCAGTCTGCTCCAGCACTCTTCCAGCCCCTAGGGGATGATTTCGGGATGAAACTGTTCCACCTCAGATCATCAGGCATTAGAATCTCATAAGAACTGGGCAACCTAGATCCCTTGCATAGACAGTTCACAGTAGGGTTTGCACTCCTATAAGAATCTAATGCCACAGCTGACCTTACAGGAGGCGGAGCTCAGGCAGTAATGCTCTGCCGCTTTGCATTTGCTGTTCCCCTTGCTGGAAGCTCTGCCCCGAGAGAGCCACATGGCTTGCTCCCTCTCTTCATTCAGGTCTCTGTTCAAGTATCACTTGACATGATTAGAAAGACCTTTCAAAATAGTCACTCCCACCTCTCATCCTTACCATGTTCTTTTATTTTGCTTGACACTGGTTCTTCTTAGCATACTATTTTCTAATTCTTTTCTTTCCTCCATTAGAAAATAGGCTTCATGAAGGAAGGGACTTTGTTTTGTCCACTGTTGTATCCCAAGCTCCTAGAATAGTGTCTGCTGCAGAGTAGGTACCTCAATGTTTAAATAAGATAGGGAAAACTAATTTATATTACTAAATATTATCAAATAAGTATATGAAATATTCCTTTATAACATTTATATTATGTTAAAAAGGAAAATAGGAGCATAAGAATCCAAAGCATATAGGAATATATGGTCAAACACAGAATAACAATTTCTGAGGACTCAAAGAAAAAATCCTATAAGACATAGAATTTTACTGCTGAATGAGCCTGGAGAGAAGATAAAATCTATCCCACTAGCTTCATAGCTAAGGAAACAGGAGGAGGTGAGGTTCAGTCCGGGATTCCTTATTCCTTGTCCAATGTTCTTCCACTTTTAAACCCAAGTTCTTCACAAATTTGGCATCCTTAACACATGTATTGCTATATACATTACAATCATTTTCAGAGAGGTTTTTTGGCTGTATAATGTCACAAGTAAACCTCTGTATGTTTTATCCTTTTCAAGAAATCAACACCTATCTTTTCCAGCCATTTAAACGATCTGATATTGTAATTGTATACAGCATTATTATTTATTCAACAGATGACAACAGTCAATGAAACTTCATCCTGGATAGAAAAGCAAGCAAGCAATCAACCAAACAAAGGCCAAAAAATTTGCATTAGTCTTGTGTCTACAGCTATATCTTAACCCAGCGGTCCCCAATCTTTTTGGCATCGGAGACCAATTTCTGGGGGAGGGATCGTTTCAAGATGAAACTGTTCTACCTCGGATCATCAGGCATTAGATTCTCATAAGTGTACAGCCTAGATCCCTCACATGCACAGTTCACAATAATAGGGTTTGCACTCCTACGCGCTGCTGATCTGACAGGAGGCAGAGCTCAGGTGGTAAGACTTCCTGGCCCGCCACTCACCTCCTGCTGTGCAGCCTGGTTCCTAATAGGCCACAGACAGCTACTGGTATGTGACCCGGGGGTCGGGGACCCCTGCCTTAACCCATTATATTCCAAAATACCTTATACTGTTGGCTAAATACTTAAAGAATTATCAAAGTTATTTTAGGAACCAATTGGTAGATATTATTACCCAAGTAATGGTTGAGTCACAGATATGAAATGTGGAAGGTTAATTTACATTACATATGACTGTATTGTGCTTTGCTGTAGAAAACACAGGTCTACCATTTCCTGAAATAGTAACCCAAGACATCAAATTCAGTATGAAATAAAACCTTGAAGTACTGTGAGTATAAATGTTTTGGCACTCAAGTTAGATTGAGTGACTATTTAAAAAAACTTAATTAAATGAAAACAATGCTGGGCATATTGATTAGAGAATAGAATGCTTAGAGATCTGGAAATGAAACTGGCGGAAAACTGTATTTATAGCAGTGCCCTACCTCTTCAACCAATGTCTGTTGGAAAACTGCACGAATGGAAAGACAACACTGATGGAAATTCTTTATTAGCTGAGGGTGGATAGAGCCACTTAGCTGTGCCACCTCTTCAAGGGTAGGAGTAATAAAGATTCCTTGCACTGTTTCTAAGGCAACATAATGGAAAAGTGTGTTCTCAGGACCAGATGTCAGTCTTAAAAAGAAAAAATGAGAAGAAAAAAGAAATTTTAGTAAATTTTAAAATATTGGTTCATTTTGAATTTAGACTTCTTACAAGCTTTTATCTATAATATAATATTAGTAGTATAATTAGGGATGGGAAACTGGGCTAAACATTTAATTCCCTCTTCATCCTTAACTGAAGTACAAGCTAGGGTTATTCATTCCCTTAATGGAGGCAAATACTACATGTTATGCAAGGATAAGTAAATATCAATTCATTTGCAAGTAACTTAATCACTCCTTTGCTAAACAACCCAAATTGGCTAACTGCCTCTTTTTCCTTGGTTGGTATTAAATAATTCAGCTTGTGTCTGAACCAGATAGCTATAAGCCATAAACAAGATATCACTCTAGGGTAGACCACATATAAAAATACCTTCCAACAAACTAAATACATTTAAGTTACTAGCATTAAAGTATTTTACCATGATAGTCAAACTGATGTTCTGAAAAATCAAATTATTATTACAACCTGAAAAATTTGATTAATATTCTATAATACCATGACAATTCGTGGTAGTATTCTACCACTTCTCATTATTACTATCTTCTTTCTTTCCTTTGTTCTCTTACTCATTTTTTACTTTCTTCCCCATCTTTCCTCCCTGGTTTAGTCTCAAACAGGCCAGCAGAACCTATAAATACTGTTAATTTCTACCGGTAGTAAGATAAGCAAAAGAACAATAGTAATAGCAACAATGAAATAATAATAGTTAACGTATAGTGAATGCCCTCTATATACCAGGGTAGGTGTTTTAAAATACCTGAGTCTTAATTCTCATAATGATATTGCAAGGTAACATCCATTACTATCCTAATTTTAGCCATGAGAAAATCAATGGTCAGAGGACTTGGATTAACGTGTTTGAGAGGTCTCATAGCCAAATGGCAGATTTTAGCTGACTCTGAAGCTTGTTCTGTAAAACCGTGCTTTTTCCTCTCCAGGGCTGACTTCTGATTACAGCAATTCCCCTCCTGCATCTTAAATACTCAAGCTGCCCCATTTTAATCCTTCTATGGTAAAAGGCTGTCTATACTAAAAAACATCATCAGTTGATTTTTTTTTCCAGCCATAGCATAGAGACAAGAAAAAGGCATATTTCAGCTCTTAGCCTAGATACTGCCTAGCTCATCCATGCAGATTAAATTATTGTTAAACAGTTAATCAGGCAGTATGATCCAAATAAACTTCTTATCATTGATTTATGGCCTTGGAACTCTTTTGAGACCAGGGATAGGGAGGGAAGGAAATAATTTATAAATTCTTCTTTCACTTTTCCACAGGGTAGCTGGCTCATTAACAACTAGTAGCTGACCACCTTTCCAGAAATAAAAACTTAAATAAGATGAAAAGAATTATGATTATTTTAAAAGGAAAATAATTTAAAACATACATTTTAATCTGGAGATCTTCAGGTTAAAAAAAGTACAGAACAAAAACTTATTCTTTACAAAATAAGTTTCTTTTGGGGGGGGGTCAGAATTAACATTTTTGTTATCTTTTACATTGTTCTCTAAAAAGTAAACCACAATACAATAAGCAGGTTTAGCTCTTGAAACCATAAACTCACTCAGTATATATTAACTAAAAGTTTAAAAAATCACCAAATAAGCAATTACCCAGTAGGAAGATAAAAGATTTATACAAAAAAGCAGATAAAATCAGATTTAGTCTTCAGAAAAGTCACTCCTGCAATAGAGAATGGGTTTAGGGTAGGCCAGGAGTTGGGAAGCTGTTGCAATAAAACCAGGTGAAAGAAAATGGGAGCCTAAACTAGGGCAGTGTCAATAGGGGGGTGAATGGATTCAAGAACTACTGGAATGCAGAATGGGTAGGACTTAGTTACTGAATGAGATGTTTTGTATATGTTATTTTCAATATATTATATATATTTTATTTTACAAAGATAGGTGCATATAGGTTAGAATAATATATTACATCCTGTTTTATATCATGCTTTTATTTTATTTTATTTTATTTTATTTTATTTTATTTTATTTTATTTTATTTTTTTGAGGCGGAGTCTCGCTCTGTCGCCCGGGCTGGAGTGCAGTGGCCGGATCTCAGCTCACTGCAAGCTCCGCCTCCCGGATTTACGCTATTCTCCTGCCTCAGCCTCCCGAGTAGCTGGGACTACAGGCTCCCGCCACCTCTCCCGGCTAGTTTTTTTGTATTTTTAGTAGAGACGAGGTTTCACCGTGTTAGCCAGGATGGTCTCGATCTCCTGACCTCGTGATCCGCCCGTCTCGGCCTCCCGAAGTGCTGGGATTACAGGCTTGAGCCACCGTGCCCGGCCTGTATCATGCTTTTAAAATGAACTGCATTGTATAAAAACACCTTTGCATGTCAATGATGAGAATAAACACACGTCTTTGGCACCTTTTAAAATAGGAGAGCCTATGATTTACACCACATGTGAATTTATGTTTACAACATTGAACTTGAGAAAAAGAGTCTCCTTTTACTAGAGACAATGCCAATATAACATACATATTTTAAAAATTCTGATATGGAGTTAATAAAATTTCCGAGCAATAGTTTTTGTTAAACGGAAGACTAGAGTTTGGTACTTTTGGGTTCCATAAAAGGTTTGGTTCCAATTTATTTGTCTTAAAATCATGTTTAACTATCAAAAAATTAAACATTTATATTTGGAGGCATTAAATACTAAATTTTAACGCATCGGATTTGTGATATATTATTTTATGCAGACAAGTTACTTTTTGTCTTGACTTAAGAAAAAAAGAATTTCCTAACAACTTTGTAACACATACATTTGAACTTATTGCAAAGTGTTTCAGTAGTTAAGAATGTGGTAGCTCTGTACTGTGTGTATGTGTGTGTGTGTGTGTGTGTGAATTCTATTAGTATGTGTCTAGCTGTTCAAATAAAAGTATGCAATTGAGTTTATTATACCAGTTGATCCCACACATGATGTCATAAATACCTGCCAAGGCGCAGGCGGACCTGCGTGTCACCACATAAGTGCATAAGAAGTGAATATATAACATTTCATATTATAATAATTACAGACAGTTTAAGTTGCTAAACATTCTCTCCTCACTCAGTTTCTTTTACCTCAGAATTCCCTACTCGATGCAAGTTTGAAATTATACCAACTTTCTAAAGAGTGTTAAGGGACCAGTTCCCTGGTTCCCAAACTCTGAGAGTGAGATATACTGGGAGGAAACTTATTAGGAAGTACCCTTGGGAAAAACAGCTATGGGGTGGAGTGACTCAGCAGAACTGAGCAGAGGGAGAAGATGAACTGCCCTGCAGTGGCAACAAGTCTCAGCCGATACTACTGGGTACTGTGAAGCTTGGCTGGCCTTTCAGAGTTACCTTCAATTTAGGCAAGGGGCCAAGCCTTTGTATTCACTTATTTATTAGTCATTAGAAGTGGGCTCCTCCCAGGGA
This sequence comes from Rhinopithecus roxellana, assembly GCF_007565055.1. Classification (NCBI taxonomy): domain Eukaryota; kingdom Metazoa; phylum Chordata; class Mammalia; order Primates; family Cercopithecidae; genus Rhinopithecus; species Rhinopithecus roxellana. The sequence continues at coordinate 64,251,751 of NC_044550.1, read as the reverse complement.
GGAGTGTAACTTTAGCTGAGTCAACAAGTTTCCATGTAGGACACAGCCAGGGGAGTAACAAGGCTAGGGGATCTGTGAGGCATTAGCAGCCACCATTCTCAAGTGTTGGGAAGGAATACCCTGAGCTAAGGTGTAACTGGACAGCACATCACTGCATCCACCGAACACTCCAAAAAATAGTAAACACTAATTTAAAAATTATATTAAATATACAAAAGGGAGGTTACCTGTGGAGAGATAAAGGGGGACTTTCACATTTTGAAATATTACTTTGTGGCCGGGCATGGTGGCTCACGCCTGCAGTCCCAGCACTTTGGGAGGCTGAGGCGGGCGGATCACAAGGTCAGGAGATTGAGACCATCCTGGCTAACACGGTGAAACTCTGTCTCTACTAAAGATACAAAAAATTAGCCGGGCGTGGTGGCGGGCACCTATAGTCCCAGCTACTCGGGAGACTGAGGCAGGAGAAATGGTGGAAACCCAGGAGGTGGAGCTTGCAGTGAGCCGAGATCGTGCCACTGCACTCCAGCCTGGGCGACAGAGCAAGACTTCATCTCAAAAAAAAAAAAAGGAAATATTACTTTGTGTGTATTTTCTCTCTTATAATACTAATATGGTAATTTTCCTAAATGTGTAATGAAATATTAAAGAAATACCACAGATCTTACCTTTAATATGTAACATATATCAGAATTACATTTGTTGAGTAAAATACATGTTATAGAATTGTACTTTCTCACTGTAAAACTTCCTGAAAGAGTTTAAGTGAACAAGAATAAGAAAGTTTCTTACTTCACTTTATTATATATTTCTAATTCTTTTTCTGGAAGGTCCTTTTTCAAGTTTCCCAAATGAAATGGATTTGGAAGAGTAGACTTCTTTTTAGTGACCTGAAAAATACAGTTCAGTAGATTGGTTTATATCTAAGATTGGAATCATATAGCAGAAACAATTTAAAAATTAAACATCCTTCTAAGAGAACTACTTACCACTTGCAATGCTTCTTTTAAATATTTTTGATGCTAACTTGTACCTCTTGGCTTATCCATGGCTGACAGGGATCCCAGGGTCATGTCCTGGGAGGGCATGATGGTGTTCCCTGAAAACCTCCTACCAGAGCCATTACCAAGTTTGTATGTATGCACACTTGTCTCCCTCCCTAGACTCTGCACTCCTCAAAGTCAGGGGCTGTGTCTTACTTATCTCTGTATCTCCTTTGTGTAGTATGGCCCTTGGCACTTAGTAGGTATTCAGTCAACATTTGTTGAATGGCTGAATCTTAAAGGTTAACTCAGTTTCTCTTAGGAGCTATTCATGGCTTGGTAATTCTTTAGTCTGTCCATATCCTTTTAGACTATTTCCTACCAATTTTATCAACTGGGATAACAGGTATGGTACTGATGTGAGTACTTCCAAATACACCCCACTTAGGGGTCCAAAAGTATTCTATTGTTTGGTATGAGGAGATTACATCTGGTTATTTATGCCATGCTACTAGCATCTCATATTTTATTTGTGCTCCTTCTCAGACTCCTCATCTGGTATCACCTCCATCCATCCAAATGACAAGTTTCAAAAGTGTTTTGAAAGATGACAGCATCACTAGAATAAGTACAAAGCCTCCCAGGATGAATGTTTTGATAATCATTTGGATATTTTATGGTATTTTCATGGAAAAGAATCAGGAAAAATGATCTGAAAAATGAACATCCTCTTTAGAGTCAACTTTAAAATCTTTAAGTATTACAAAGGCTCAGATTTTAAAATCTATAAAAATAGGATAATACACACATACACAGACACATACACACACACATACACACATTTAGGGTTCTGATTCTCTTTGCTGAACATTTCATTGGCTATTTAGTCAGATCAGCCCCCAACAGGTCCCACGGCTTGGATGCTCTCTGCTGTCATTGCAAATAGGAAAGAGATGAACACGGAAATTGAAATTAAAGCTTTCCTATTTCTAAGTACTGTTAAACAGATATGGATGTCAAGGAACTCCTGTCTTATTACTTGATATTTCTCTCTCTCTCTTTTTTTTTTGAGACAGAGTCTCACTCTGTCACCCAGGCTGGAGTGACAAATCATGCAGTGGCACAATCTCAGCTCATTGCAACCTCTGCCTCCTGGGTTTAAGCAATTCTTGTGCCTCAGCCTCCTGATGTATCTGGGATCACAGGTGTGCACCACCATGCCTGGCAATTTTTTTGTAATTTTATTAGAGGCTGGGTTTTGCCACGTTGGCCAGGCTGGTCTCGAACTCCTGGCCTCTAGCAATCTGCCATGCGTGGCCTGGTATTTCTCTTTCTTTTTGGTTCAAAATCATTGGTTTGCCAGCAGTGACTGAAATAACCACCATGTCAAATGAAGAATGGTATGCCACTAAAAAAACTGTCCTGCAATTATAAAACAAGGACTGGAGAGACAACTTAGCTCCCAGAATGTACACACTTGAATGAGTACACACCTTAAGCAAGGTCCCCCTTTCTTCTAAACCATCAGAGCCCTGAGATTCTCTTTGCTTCCGTACTGCATCCGGTGTAGTTTGGGGGCTAAAGCCATCATCTTCTCCACCTTCACAACCATTGTCAGATCCTCCACTGCTACGGGAAGGACTGGGCTTACGTGTCTTTAAGGAATAGTCACCAAAAAGGGTTCTTCTGCATGTTGGAGAAGTTGCTACTTTGGAAGTACCTTGTAGCCTACTGAGAATAGGGGAAGTGGTCAAGCTATCTGTTTTTTCACGTGATCCAGTAAGGAACCAATCAGCACAAGACAAACAGGGGGTTGGAGAAGATGCTAGCCGTTCATCTATGCGAGAATCTACTCCATTTAGCTGGTGAAGAGTTGTTTTGACCTGATCCACATATATACAGTCTGGTCCAGGACTCCCAATAGCTTTGGATGCGCAACCTCCAGCTTCTAAGAGTACACATAGCATATAATGTTTCTATAGGGAAAAAAATTACAAATGTAGGTTTAGCTACCATGAAAATATTTACATAAAATGTGCATGTATAAATTTATAAATATCGAAGATATAGAGGCATATGGCATAATCATGTGATGATTATTAAAATTCTTCCCTCATCTTTCCTTTTTGGTTATTATCAATGCTTCTTGATCCCAGCTGAAAACAATCTTACACTGCCTTATCTTGATATACCATCAAACCACTTCTTTTGAGACACAGAATTCCCTAAGATAGCTGTCAAGAGCCTCAGTTACTGGAAGTCCTTTCATCTGCAATTGCACATTTATTCTGTTTCTGATTCTATATTCTTTTTATGCCTCCCTCCATCTCCAAAACAAGCCAATGGAAAAAACCACTATAGAAAGGGGAACAAAAGACTTTAGAAACCTGCACAATCTTTTCTTAGATTTTATTAATATTTGTCCATGAGTATTAAATGGATGCAAAAAAGGCATGCAACATTTCCTTGAATACTGGTATTAGACAAACTAATAATTTTACATGAGCATGTTTGTTTATTTATTTAGACAGTCAATAGATACCTACCTACCACTGCATCCCTCAATCCCAGCTGAAAAGAAAAAAAGAAAAGAAAAGAAGAAAAATCCCAAGAAAGAAGCTGAGGTAAACTTACCAAGCCAACAACTAGCAAAAAGTATCTTCCTTCAGGTTCCGGAAAGACTTCAGCGCTTGAGTCTGCCAAAGGTCGGAGGTGATACTGAGGAAACACTTCTCTCCATATTATCAACTGACCAATTCTTTGTTTTGCTGCTAAAGGCAGCAGGCAATAGTGGCGACAGTATACGGCAATATCAATAAGATCATCCTTGGGTAAATGATTGCATATCAAATAACCCTTGAATTTAACCACAAAGAGCAAAAGTCTACCAGTGATATAAAGCAATAGTCCCATAATATATTTCTAAGAGTTTTATAAACACTTCTTCACTTGGTTTAGAATATTCTAGTTTCAAATGGTGTAAATGAAGATATAGTAGATGTTTTCTTGTTCTTTTTTTTTTTTTTTTTCTTGAGGTCAAAGTAGAGCTCAAATGATAACTTAAGGTCTACCAACAGGCAGACTTAAGCACAAAGCAAGATCACCTCTGCACAGTATAGCTTCAGTATTTGGCAAAATTAGAAAAGAACTGAATTCTGATAATGGAAAGTCAAGAAGCAGGGGTCATGACAGAGACTTTTCACTGTGCACCCTTCCCTATTGCTTCTTTGTTAGATGTATTTTACATTGTGTTTAAAAATCCTTTTTTAAAAATAAAAGCACTTAAATTCATTCGATGCTTTATTTGCTTTACATGAACATGAACTAAATGTTATATAAGACTTATTTAAAAGATGTAGGTTACTTTTCTCTTTTTTTGAGACAGAATCTCACCCTGTCACCCAGGCTGGAGTGCAGTGGCGCGAACTCAGCTCACTGCAGCTTCTGCTTCCCGGGTTCATGCCATTCTCCTGCCTCAGCCTCCTGAGTAGCTGGGATTATAGGCACGCACCACCATTCCCAGGTAATTTTTTTTTGGATTTTTAGTAGAGATGAGGTTTCACCATGTTAGACATGCTGATCTCGAACTCCTGACCTCTGGTGATCCACCTGCCTCGGTCCCCCAAAGTGGTGGAATCACAGGTGTCAGCCACCGTGCCCAGCCAACTTTTCAACACAGGATAAAAAATACACTCTTTCAAAAGGAAATCCAGAAAAATATTGTTCTTCTGTCTTACAAACTTGGTCCTTTGAGTATTGTTTCTCCTGTGCACATTTGTAAATACTTTATAAATGCTTTAGAATGCAATGAAACCATAAATATTTATTATATTTACAAATATGTAGATGCAAATCTTGTTTTAAGGTCTTAATCTGGTCAGGCATGGTAGCTCACGCCTGTAATCCCAGCACTTTGGGAGGCCAAGGCAGGAGGATTGCTTGAGCCTGGGAATTGCTTAAGCCCAGAAATTGGATGTTGCAGTGAGCTATGATTGTACCCTGCACTCTAGCCTAGGTGGCAGAGCGAGATCCTGTCTCTAAAGTGAGAAAGATCTTAATCTTATGGTACCTACATTTAAAAGAAAAGAAATAAATGTATTTTTCATGTTTGTAAAATTTTTGACAATTTAGGTCTGTTTATATAACGCTGGACATTTAGACTTCCAGCTTCAACTTACCTTGTAAAATAGAGAAGACCCCAAAATTGTATACAGCCGCCTCATGTCATAGTAATCCTCAGACTGGGGGAAAAATTCATAGTGGATTTTATATTTTTATTTTTTGTGATAAAAATTCCAATTAAGCTATAATAGTTAAAATGAAAATTATATTCTTTAGTATCTAAACTTTTCATAGTGTCATCTTTAGAAATCAATATACCAGAGTATTGGGATGAAATATAATATGTATATGTTTATTTCACTGAGAACAACCTTATTTTTTATTCTTTTAAGATGCTTGATTAGAGACATTAAGAACATAAAATCTGTTACTCTATGAGGGATTTCTTACAACATATCTTTTTAGGACAAAAAACTTTTACTCTACATCATCTACAGTATCCAATATGACCATATGCTATTTTTTAAAGCACTAATTGATGCAACCTATTTGCAAGCTACTGAGTGGTATGTAAAAAAAATTAAGTATACATACCCTTTGAATAATTCTACTTCTAGAAATCTACAGGAATACTCAAGCAGTGGAATCATGATTTTTATATAAAAAGTTAACAGTTGGATTATTTGTAATATGGAAAAATCAGAGATAACATGATATTCAACAATGGAGGAATGGCCAGCAAAACTATATATACCACAGAATATCACACATATGTTAAAAAAATACGATTGATCTATATGAGCAGGCATAAAAGGTTTCAGGATACACTGCTCAGCAAAGAACGCAAGCTGCAGAACAAAATATACACTATCATCTGATTTTTGTTAAAAATAGCATCCCCACCAACTATGTACATGTGTGTTGGTTTGTTGGTTTGTGTGTGGGAATGTATGTATATGGAAAAAGGTCTGGAAGGATACATTCCAATCCATAAGAGCAGTTACACCTGGGGATGGAAGTGAGAGAAAGGGATAAGTGAAGGTATTTGCTTTTAATAACCATGCTTGGAGCTTCACCCTGTACACAGCTATTACTTTTATAAGCCTTTTTTTCTTTTTAAAAAACCCAACGAAACCTAAAGAAAACTAAAAACTGGAAATAACACAGCCATTCCTCAGTCAGGGAATGGATAAACAAATTGTGATACATGTATATGATAGAATACTACTATTCAGCAATATTAAGGACTGAACTGCCTGCACAGTAGCAGGAATGAATCTTAAATCCATTATGCTAAGTTAAAGCCAGACACAAAAATTACCTACTGTATGATTATTTATTTATTTAAATTCTCAAGACACATGTGGAGTGTCTGGTTTATTCAAAGGGGCTGTCAGAGGCCCGACCATGGAGCAGGAACCAAATAGTTGGGAGCTATGGGGCTGAACAGGGCAGGGATGCCCAGGTACGAGAAAGGGGGGTGTGCTGAGCAACCAGCGCAGCATTAGAGCCAGGTTGAGCAGGATGATTCACTTTATACGACATCCTGAAAAAGGCAAAATCATGGGGACAGAACACAGATCAGTGATTGCCAGAGGTTGGGGGTATAGAGAGGGGTTGACTATAAAGGGGAAAGAAGAATTTACTGAATGTAAATTATACCTTAATAATAATTTTTAAAAACTAAGGAAAACACAGCATTAGGATTAAATCTTTAATTTCACCAAAAAGTACAGAATAGATCCTTATTTTCATATTTTTTTAATTAAGGCAAAATTCAATGTGAAGTATTGTGTGAGTTTTGACAAATGCATATAGCTATGTAAGCACCACCAAAATCAAAATGTAGAACAGTTCCCTCAGCACCTCCCTAAACCAACTTTTTTTCTGAGTAGTAGTCCATTCCTGGATATACCAGAATTTGTTCTGGTATTCACACCTGCTGATGGACAATTAAGTTATTAGAGTTGTTTCCACTTTTTGGCTATTACAAATAAAGTTATTTTGTATACAGGTCTTTGTATTACATATGCTTTCAGTTCTCTTGGTTTAAAAAGATAGGAACAGACTGGTTGAATTATATGGTAGGTATATGTTTAGGTTATTAAGAAATTGCCAAACTGTTTTCCAAAGTAGTTGTACCATTTTACATTCTCAATTTATCCATTTTTTCTTTTATGAATTGTGGTTTTCTTTTTTTTCTTCTTCTTTTTTTTTTTTTTTTTTTACTGTATCTAGGAATCCCAATAGATTATTTTTAACCATAGAAAATATTGTTAATTCCACTGCTCGTTAAAATAGTGTTCTATAAAGGCAGGAATTAGATTTTTTAAGTTCCAAAAATCAGATATTTCAATACTTTAGTTCTGAACTGCTCCTAATGGTTAATATCCATCTAAACATTTTCCATTACTCAAAAAATTATGAGCCATAAGAGTTTACCATGCCTAAATTTCTATTATTTTTACAGACAAAACACCCATTTGTTTAGGGTGTTTGTTAAGACTGAGTTACCCCTTCAAGTTAACATTCTCCTCCCAATTTCACTGGCAATCTTCTTGAGAATAATCCACACTTCATGGCTTTTACTTCCCTTACTTCCCATTTACTTTGTAAAAGAACTTTTATTACTGAGAATTTTAGTGTATACAAAAAGGGAATTGTATAATTAGTTCCTGTATAGCCATCACCACCCAGGTTTAACTATGACCAGTCCATGGCTCATCTTGTTTCATCTGTATCATCATCTTCCCTTCCTCCTGCTGAATTATTTCAAAACCAATACCAGATATTATATCATTTCATCTGTAAACACTTCAGAATATATGTATAAAACAGAAGGAATTTAAAAATACATATAATCATAAAACCATTATCACAATATAAAGAATTATTTTCATCTAATACCCAGTCATTTGTGCTTACATTTCCTTGAATGTATGAGACTCATGAATAGATTCAGCCTCATCTATGAGATTCGTTGTCTCATAATGTTTTTAAAACTTTGTTTGAATTAGGATCTAAGAAAGGACATATATACACTTGGTTGATAATATTCAGTCTCTTGTAACTGAGTTCTCTCTCAACTTCTCTCCCTTCTCCCCAACTTCAGACCACCCTTTTCTAATTTATTTGGAGAAGAAACTGTCCTGCAGTATTTGCCAGTCTGGATTTTGCTGACTGCAACCCCTCGTCCCCAAATGGGGTCATTTAACATGCCCCCTTTTCAATGGTATTTCCTATAAATTAGTAGTTAGGTCTTGAGGCCTCATCAAGCATATTTTATAGGTGGTCTGTGTGCTTCCATCAGGAACAACATATTATCTGCTGCTTTTCTGTTTGTGATATTAATAGCTATTGATGACCATTGCCTACATCCATTAATTCATTGAGGGACTGCAAAATGGTGATATTCCAATTCTGTGTCTTTCTTGACATTTCAGTTAGACTACTTTCATAAAAAGAAGCTCTCCTTCACCTCTGTTTGGTAACCTTGACATATGGTTCAGACAGGAAAGGCAGGATAAATGTCTGATTTTTCTTCATTTAACAGTTTTCACAAAAACAAGTTGATGCCCTCATATTATCCAAAGTTGACTAGCAAGTTCTTTTTTTTTTTTTTTTTAATATCTTTATGCACTTATGAACTTTTACATATCTGATGTGTTTCAATCTGTTGTAGGCATTTCCTTATAGATGTTCAACAGGGAGCCTCTTCAAGTTGTCTCATGACAATTTGAGCTCTACTATAACGCTATTAATTTTTGGAAAGCCTTCTGAATTTCTGATATGACAAGATGTTCTCAGACTTATCTTGTACATTTTCAGCCCCAAGTTTGAATGAGCCAATTCTTGACGAGTCCTGGTTCCTTTTGGTGAGAAATGTTATTTATACACCATGGCCTGGGTATTAGTGGTACTTATCGTTACTGCGATGGTCACTATTGCTAGGCCTTTTCATTGGACATAGCTAGGAAATACAATAATTAAAATATTAAAAACCATATTGAAACTTCCAATTTAAGTACAGCTCTACAGGGTTCTTATTTAACTTAATCAGTATTACATTTATATTTATTTTCCTCAAAAACTTAGTTCTTAGTGACACCAGTGTAATTAATCATTTTTAATCCCATAATATACATTGTGTAACAACTATTTCAACTGAGTAGAAAATCCTAAGGCAAGAAAATGGATTTTGTCACAGTCAAAACAGAGGCCTAATGTGTATTTCAAGATTATTATATATCCACTTGGTAAATATTTAGAATAATGACTGGTATACAAAATAAGAATTCAACATTGAGCCTTTTGTAAAACCCACTCCTTCTCTTACCAGTTCTGCAAAATCTGCAGCCTCCAAGTCACTTAATGCCATGTCTAATTCCATCTAAGTTAAAAAAAAAAAAAGAGTAACATAAGCATTTGACTCATATTAGTTACTTTTTTAGTAATGGCCATATAAAAAATGCTTAATTACTACTTGAAAATTGAGTATCTTTCTCCTTTGTGTTACTTAGGAAATGTCTCAAAATGGAACATGTTTTTAAGCTTTGCAATTATAAAACAGTTTACTTATTTAACATATTGTTTTTAAGCTTTGCAAACATAAAACAACTTACTCATTTAACATAACATACTTCAACTAAATCTCAATAACTGCAAAATGGTCTTCAGCATATATTCAATGCATAGTAAATTTATGAGCTTCAAAAGTTGCTTTCCAGTTTTAAGTTAAAAATTAATTTAAGCCTTTTGATTTCACAGAAGAAAATGAAAATCAGTCTTAAGGTAGCCAACTTATTTTGAGTTGTTCTTGTTTCTCCATTTTTGTATATTACTCAACAGTTGGATTCTTGAAAAATATCATCTTCCCTGTCTTTCTCCTGGACACAATGTTTTGCATTCAAGGGTTGTCAATCTTTATTCCTAGATTAAAACACAAAGGCAAGTGTTCCTCTGGAATCTGGCACAGTTCAACTATCCCAGAGAGTTATCAGAAAAAAAATCTCTTACTTAGGATTTGGGTTTTGTTTCTATGGAAATTGCCTGAGCTCTTTCATGTATCACCTTTGTTCTTCTTTGAAGCATTCCAAATTTAAAAACAGAATAAATTTAATCTGAAGTTTAATCTGTAATACAAATATATATATAAATCAAAACTATTGGCAATTGAATTTTATAGCATACATGCTATTTGTGAATAAGAAACCCCCCTTTTTTTTGAGATGGAATCTCCCTCTGTCGCCCTGGCTGGTGTGCAGTGGTGCAATCTCAGCTCACTGCAATCCACCTCCCAGAGAATCTCTTTTTTTTCTTTAAAGGCCAAGGCACTCTCTGCAGGACTGTTTCACACACTAACTGTGTCTTACTGAGATGACAAAAGCTTTTGAAATATTAGTCATGCCTTTCAATGCTTTTCACACAGTATGAGTTATTACTCATTTGTGACCTACATTTTTCTGCATCTAGCAAATACTTCAGGTTCCCTTTTTTTGTGGCTATTAGTCTGTCTTATGAAAAACCACAAGACAAAAAATTACTGATTTGTGGTATTTGATCTCAGAAACTGTTCAGTGAGTTACTATTCCTGCTACTAAACTCTACAGGCTAATTAATGTACAAGATTACTATAATATATATGTTTGTTTATATTCCTTATATGAAAATATAAAAATATCTTTTCTCTTAATTATTTCACTGTACCCTAGGAAAATATGATTGAAAAAAAAAAAAAAAACCAAAATGAGGAAATTCTCAAATACCTGGGAAGAAAAACTAAAGTAAGACCTCATCATATACTAAACCTGGAACAAATAAGTTTTTTCCAAGTTAAAAATAACTATTTAGTTTGTTTTTAAAAATAAGCAAGCAAAAATAACTATTTCCATCTAAAATTGCCAGGCATAAGTTACCTCACACATTATTTTTTTTTTTTTTGGAGATGGAGTCTCCCTCTGATTCCCAAGCTGGAGTGCCAGTGGTGCAATCTTGGCTCACTGCAAGCTCTGCCTCCTGGGTTCACGCCATTCTCCTGCCTTGCCTCCCAAGTAGCTGGGACTACAGCGCCCACCACCATGCCCGGCTAATTTTTTGTATTTTCAGTAGAGACGGGGTTTTGCCATGTTAGCCAGGATGGTCTCGATCTCCTGACCTTGTGAGCTGCCCATCTCAGCCTCCCAAAGTGCTGGGATTACAGGTGTGAGCCACCGTGACTGGCCTCACACACATTTTAAACTAGATTTCTTTTTTGGACGTAGTTTCACTCTGCAGAATGAAATGGTGTGATCTCGGCTGGAATGAAATGGTGTGATCTCGGCTCACCGCAACCTCCGCCTCTCAGGTTCAAGTGATTCTCCTGCCTCAGCTTCCCACGTAATTGGGATTATAGGCATGCACCACCACGCCCAGCTTATTTTGTATTTTTAGTAGAGACGGGGTTTCTCCATGTTGGTCAGGCTGGTCTCGAACTCCCAACCTCAGGTGATCTGCCCACTTCGGCCTCCCAAAGTGCTGGGATTACAAGCATAAGACACCACACCTGGCCTTTAACTAGATTTCTTAAGGCATTAAATTCCCTAATATTTTCTATGAGAAGATACATAGTCAATAAATCCTACTATTTTTACTACAATGAGAAATCTCAAGAGAAATGGAATCAACCTAAGTGTTCATCAACAGATGAATGGATAAAGAAAATGTGCTATATATACATAATGGAATACTATTCAGCCATAAAAAAGAACAAAATCCTGTCATTTATGACAATACAGATGAACCTAGAGAGCATTATGTTAAATGAAGTAAGCCAGGCACAGAAAGACAACTACCACATGATCTCACTCATATGTGGAACCTAAAAAAGCTGATATCACAGGAGAGCAGAATGGTGATTACCAAAGGCTTGGTTAGTTAGGGGAGAGGGTGAATGAGGAAATGTTGGTCAAAGGAATTACAATCACAGATAAGACGAGTCAAATTTAAAAAATATATTTAGAACAGATAAGCTTACAGAAATGAAAACTATGCAAATGATTGCCTGGGGCTGGAGGGGTAGGGAGAAAAAGAAATTGGGAGGGGAAAGAGAGAAGTGAATAATAACTACTAATGGTCACAGAATTTCTTTATTAGATGGTGAAATGTTCTAAAATTGACTGTAGTGATGGTTAGGCAGGTCTGTGAACAGACTAAAAAATATTGGATTGTACATTGTAAATGGGAAAATTCTACGGTATGTGAAATATCTCAATGAAGCCATTGAGGAAAAAGAACTTAAGTTCACGTAACTACTGTTAAAGCTGAAAATTTAAAATACACTGAGTAGAGAATCTTGACTATTAAACTGCTGTGCTATACTGCCTTAAATAAGTAATTGGCAATTTAAACAGATAGGGCTTTACTGGTCTAAAACAGTGAGGTTTAATAATTTACTCTCATGTCTCCGAATGTTTCAGTATAAAGTGAAGGTCTTAAAAATATTTTGAACTAAAAAAAATGAAATCACAACTTATCAAAACTTATGTGGTGCAGCAAAAGTGGTGCTTGGGGGAAATTTATAGCATTAAATGCATATATTAAAAAAGAAGAGAAATTTAAAATCAATAATCTATGTTTCTATTTTAAGAAACTAAAACAAAAAGCAAATTAAATCTAAAATATGCAGAAGAGCAGAAATAATAAAAAATTAGAGGAGAAATCAATGACAATGAAAACAGGAAAGCCATAGAGAAAAATCAATGAAACCAAAAGCTGGTTCTTCGAAAAAAAATCAATAAAATGTATAAGCCTCTAGCCTAACTAAGATAAAAATAGAGAGGACACAAATTACTAATAGCAAAAATGAAAGTGGGGGCATTAGTACAGAGTCCATGGACATTAAAAGGATAGGAGAAGAATACTGTAAACAACCCCATGCTCACAAATTTGATAACCTAGATGGAATGGAAAAATTCCTTGAATGATACCAGAAGAAACAGATACTATAAATTGGTCTATACTTATTAAAGAAATTGAATCAATAACGATTTAATCAACTGGCAAAAGCAGAATGCACCAGGCCCAGATGGGTAGACTGGTGAATTCTACCAAACATTTAAGTAAGAAATTATACCAATTCTCTATAATTTCTTTCAGAAGACAGAAACAGAGGGAATACTTCCTAACTCATTCTATGAGGTCAGCATTACCCTAATACTAAAACTAGACAAAGACATTATAACAGCAAACAAACAAACAAAAAAAGACAGATCAGTATCTTTCATGAACACAGATTCAAAAACGTCCAATAAAATATTAGCAGAGGGAATCCAACAATGTCTAAAAAGAAATATACACCACAGCCAAGGGAGATTTATCGCAGGTATGCAAGGCAGGTTTGACATTCAAAAACCAATTAATGTAATCCATCAAATCAATGGGCTTAAAAAAAAATCACATGATTCTATCAATATATGCAGAAAAAGCATTTGAAAAAATCCGATACCCCTTCATGATAAAAACTCTTAATATACTAGGAATAGAGGGAAACTTCTTCATCTTGATAAAGAATATCTACAAAAAACCTAGTTAACTTCATACTTAATGGTGAGAAATGAGATACTTCCTAAGATCAGAAAGGGGAAAGGATGTTCCCTACCACCACTCCTTTTCAACATCATACTGGGAGGTCTAGCTAATGCAATAAGGCAAGAACATGAAATAAATGATTGGGAAGGAAGAAATAAAACTGTCTTTGTTTATAGATGACATGATTGTTTACACAGAAAATCTGAAAGAATTGACACAATCTTATATATTACAATTTTCTATATTAACCTTATATACTGCATCAGTATATAAGGAACCTCTGCCTCCCGGGTTCAAGTGATTCTCCCACCTCAGCCTCCTGAGTAGCTGGGCCTACAGGCATGTGCCACCATACTTGGCTTATTTTGTATTTTTTGGTAGAGGTGGGGTTTCACCATGTTGGCCAGGCTGGTCTTGAACTCCTGACCTCAAGTGATCCGCCCATCTCAGCCTCCAAAAGCGCTGGGATTACAGGCATGAGTCACTGTACCCAGCATAAAAGTCAATTGCTTTCCTATATACCAGCAATGAATAAGTGGAATTTGAAATTAAAAACACAATATCACATACCTTAGCATTCCCAAAAATAAAATATACTTAGTTATAAATTTAACAAAGTATACACAATATCTGTATGAAGAAAACTACCATACTCTGATAAATGAAATCCAAGGAGAACTAAACAAATGGAGAGATATTCCATGTTCATGGATAGAAGACTCAATATTGTCAAGATGTCAGTTCTTCACAACTTGATCTATATATGCAATGCAATCCCAATCAAAATTCCAACGAGGTATTCTAAAGTTTATATGGAGAAGCAAAAGACCAAGAACAGCCAGTACAATATTTAATGACAAGAACAAAGTCTTGGGACTGATACTATCCTACTTTAAGACTTAATATAAACCTACAGTAATCAAGACATCGTATTATTGGTGAAAGAACAGACAAATGTGTCAATGGAACACAGAGTCCACAAATACACCCACATAAATACTGTCAACTGACCTTTGACAAAGGAACAAATAGAATGTAAAAAGCAAAGATGGTCTTTTCAACAAATGTGGTGTAAAAAGAAATATACACCACAGCCAAGGGAGATTTATCGCAGGTATGCAAGGCAGGTTTGACATTCAAAAACCAATTAATGTAATCCATCAAATCAATCTGCTAGAACAACTGGGCACCCATATAAAAAAATATCAATCTAGACACACACCATACACCCTACACAAAAATTAACTCTAAGTAGACCATACGTCTAAATGTAAAATGCTAAACTATAAAATTCCTAGAACATGGGAGAAAATTTAGATGACATTGGGTCTGACACTAACTTTTTAGATACAACACCAAAACCACAATCCATGAAACTAATAAGCTAGACTTCATTAAACTAAAAACTATTGCTCTGCAAAATACGATGTCAATAGAATAAGATGAGCTGCAGACTGGGAGAAAATATTTGAAAAAGACACATCTGATAAAGAACCATTATCTAAAATATACAAAGACCTCTTAAAACTCCACAATAAGAACACATACAAAAAAATTTAAAAATGGTTGAGAATAGGATTAAGATGGCAGATAGGAGGCAAGACTAGTTTGCAGCTCTTGCTCGAATGGATAGGGCTGCATGTGGACATTCACATCGTGAACTTTTGCTCCAAGAACTATGGCAGAAACATACCAGGAAAGCTGAGAAAATCCATAGACCCTTTGAAGGAACTGGATCACCGCTGCAGGCTCCCTGAGATGCTGAAAAACTGTGAGTCTGCTTGCTTTCTCAATGGGGAGGCTCCTGGTCTGGGGCAAGTTCTAAGCTCTGGTCACTGGCTGCCTAGAAATAGACTCGGTGCTGTTGAGGGGGCATGGTGGGAGTGAGACTGGCCTTTAGGACTGCAGGCTGTGTGGGAGAGGGGTAAGGCCCGTGACTGCCGGTTTTCCCCTACTTCCCTGGTGACCTGTATGACTCAGCAGAGGCAGCCATAATCCCCCATAGGAATATAACTTCATTGGACCGGGAACTGCACCTCCATCCCCCACAGCAGCTGTGGCAAGCCCTGCCCAAGAAGAGTTGAAGCTCAGACAATAACAAGCTCAGGGGCCTATCCCTGTCTCCACCTAGTAGTATTTCTCTACCCACCCTGGTAGCCAAAGACAAAGGTCATAATCTCTTGGGAGCTCTATGGCTCTGCCCACTGCCTGAGAAACCTGAATACTTAACCAAGTGTCCCTAGGGCAAGTTTACATCCTCCCTAGATGACTGCAGCTGATGCACTCTTGAAAGTGCCACCTCCTGACTGGAGGCCAACATAAAATCAATGCACTAAACAAAAACACAACCAGGGACACCTTACAGAGTCCACTTCACTCCATTGCTACCTGCATTGGAGCAGGTGCTGATATCCACGGCTGCAAGACCTGAAGATGGATCACATCACAGGACTCTTTGCAGACACTTCCCAGTACCAGCCTGGAGCCCGGTAGCTTTGCTGGGTGGCTAGACCAAGAAGAGCAAAAACCATCGCTACAGTTCAGCTCTCAGGAAGCTCCATTCCTAGGGGAAGGGGGAGAACACCACATCAAGGGATCATCACATGGGACAAAAGAATCTGAAGAGCAGCCCACGAATCCCAGATCTTCACTCTGATATAGTCTACCCAAATGAGAAGGAACCAGAAAAACAATTCTGGTAATATGAGAAAACAAGGTTTTTTTTTTTTTTTTTAACACCTTCAGAAGATCATACCAGCTCACCAGCAATGGATCTAAACCAAGATGAAATCTCTGAATTGCCAGAAAAAGAATTCAGAAGGTCAAATATTAAGCTAATCAAGGAGGCACCAGACAAACATGAAGTCCAACTTAAAGAAATGAAAAACATTATATGGGATATGAAAGGAAAATTCTTCAGTGAAACAGATAGCATAAATAAAAAACAGTCACAACTTTTGGAAATCAAGGACACACTTAAGAGAAATACAAAATATACTGGAAACTCTCATAACAGAATCAAACAAGCAGAAGAAAGAACTTCAGAGCTTGAAGACAAGGCTTTTGAATTAACCCAATCCATCAAATACAAAGAAAAAAGAATTAAAAAAAAAAAAAATGAACAAAGCCTCCAAGAAGTTCGGAACTATATTAAACGTCCAAACCTAAGAATAATTGGTGTTCCTGAGGAAGGGAGAAATCTAAAAGTTTGGAAAACATATTTGAGGGAATTAATTGAGGAGAATTTCCCCAGCCTTGCTACAGATCTAAATATCCAAATACACGAAGCTCAAAGAACACCTGCGAAATTCATCACAAAAAGATCATCACCTAGGCACATAGTGATCAAGTTATCTAAAGTCAAGACAAAGGAAAAATCTTAAAAGCTGTAAGACAAAAGCATCACGTAACCTATAAAGGAAAACCTATCATATTAACAGCAGAAACATAAAAAGCTAGAAGGGATTGGGGTCCTATTTTTAGATGCTTTAAACAAAACCATTATCAGACAAGAATTTTGTATCCAGTGAAATGAAGCTTCGTAAATGAAGAAAAGATATAGTCTTTTCCAGACAAACAAATGCTTCAAGAACTCATCACTACCAAGCCAACACTAGAAGAATTGCAAAAACTAGCTCTAAATCTTGAAACAAATCCTCAAAGTACATTAAAGGAGAACCCGCTTATAAGCATAAATCTCACAGGACCTATATAATGACAACAACATTTTAAAAAATGAAGGCATTCAGGCAACAGATAGTATGATGAATAATAGTACCTCACATCTCAATACTAACATTGAATGTACATAGCCTAAATGTTCCATTTAAAAAATACAGAATGCATTGCACTCCGGCCTGGGAGACAGAGCAAGACTCCGTCTCATAAAAAAAAAAAAAAAAAAAAAAAAAAGGAAAGGAAAAGATACAGAATGGATAAGAATTCACCAACCATGTTTCTGCTATCTTCAGAAGACTCACCTAACACATAAAGGTCTCACACAAACTCAAGGTAAAGAGGTGGAAAAAAATATTCCATGCAAATGGACACCAAAAGCGAGCAAGAGTAGCTATTCTTATTTCAGACAAAATAAACTTCTAAGCAACAGCAGTTAAAAAAGACAAAGGGGGGCCAGGCACGGTGGCTCACGCCTGTAATCCCAGCACTTTGGGAGGCCGAGGTGGGCAGATTACGAGGTCAGGAGATTGAGACCATCCTGGCTAACACAGTGAAACTCCATCTCTACTAAAAATACAAAAAGTTAGCCGGGCGTGGTGGCGGGCACCTGTAGTCCCAGCTACTCGGGAGGCTGAGGCAGGAGAATGGTGTGAACCTGGAAGGTGGAGCTTGCAGTGAGCTGAGATTGCGCCAGTGCACTCCAGCCTGGGTGACAGAGCAAGACTCCATCTCAAAAAAAAAAAAAAAAAAAAAAAAAAAGAAAAGAAAAGAAAAGAAAAAAAGACAAAGAGGGACATTACATAATGATAAATGACTAGTCCAACAGGAAAATATTACAATTCTAAATATATATGCACCTAACGCTGGAGTTCCCAGATTTATACAACAATTACTACTAGTCCTAAGAAATGATTATAGATGTTAACGCAATAGTAGTTGGGGACCTTAATACTCCACTGACAGCACTAGACAGGTCATTAAGACAGAAAGTCAACAAAGAAACAATGGACTTAAACTATACCCACAAACAAATGGACTTAACAGATATTTACAGAACATTCTACCCAACAACTACAGAATATACATTCTATTCATCAGCACATGGAACGTTCTCCAAGATAGACCATATGATAGACCACAAAACAAGTCTCAACAAATATAAGAAAATTGAAATTATAGCAAGTACTCTCTTAGACCACAGAATAAAATTGGAAATTATCTCCAAAAGGAACCCTCAAAACCATCCAAGTACATGAAAATTAAATAACCTCTACTGAATGACTGTTGGGTCAACAATGAAATCAAGATGGAAACTGAAACATTCTTTGAACTGAACAATAATAGTGACACAGCCTATCAAAACCTTGGATACAGCAAAGGTGGTGCTAAGAGGAAAGTTCATAGCATTAAATGCCTACATCAGAAAGCCTGAAAAGCACAAATAGACCCTCTAAGGTCACACACTCCAAGCAGCCAGAGACACAAGAACAAACCAAACCCAAACCCAGCAGAGGAAAAGAAATAACCAAGATCAGAGCAGAACTAAATAAAATGAAAACAACAACAACAAAAATACAAAAGATAAATGAAAGAAAAATCGGGTTCTTTGAAAAGATATATAAAATTGATAGACCATTAGAAAGATTAACCAAGAAAAGAAAGAAGATCCAAATACATTCAATTAGAAATAAAATGGGAGATATTACAACTGAGACCATAGAAACACAAAGGATTACTAAAAGCTACTAAGGACACCTTTATGCACATAAACTAGAAAACCTAAAAGAGTTGGATAAATTCCTGGAAATATACAACCATCCTAGATTAGACAAGGAAGATATAGGATCTCTGAACAGGCAAATAACAAGTAGTGAGATTGACATGGTTATGGAAAAACTGCCAACAAAAAAAGTTCAGGACCAGACACACTCACAGATAAATTCCGTCAGACATTAAAAAAAGAATTGGTACCAATCCTATTGACACTATTCTGAACGACACAAAAAGAGGGATCCTCCCTAAACCATTGTATGAAGCCAGTATCACCCTAACACCCAAACCAGGGAAGGACATAACAGAAAAAGAAAACTACAGACTGATATCCCTGATGAACATAGGTGCAAAAATCCTCAACAAAATACTAGTGAATCAAATCCAATAGCATATCAAAAAGATAATCCACCATGATCAAGTGGGTTTCATACCAGGAATGCAGGGATGGTTTAACATATATATGTCAATACATGATACACCACAAAAACAGAACTTAAAAAAAAAAATCACATGATCATCTCGATAGATGTAGAAAAAGCATTTGACAAAATCCAGCATTCCTCTATGATTAAAACCAACCCTCAGCAAAATCAGCATACAAGGGACATAACTTAAGGTTATAAAAGGCACCTATGACAAACGTACAGCCAATATTATACTGGATGGGGAAAAGTTGAAAGCATTCCTCCTGAGAACTGGAACAAAACAAGGATGCCCACTTTCACCACTTCTATTCAACACAGTACTCAAAGTCCTAGCAAGGGAAATCAGACAAGAGAAAAAAATAAAGGGCATCTAAATAAGTAAAGAAGAAGTCAAACTGTCACTGTTTGCTGATGGTATGACTGTATACTTAGAAAACCTAAAGACTCATCCAAAAAGCACCTAGAACTGCTAAATGAATTCAGCGAAGTTTCAGGATACAAAATTAATGTACACAAATCAGTAGCTCTGCTATACACCAACAGTGACCAAGCTGAGAATCAAATCAAGAACTCAACTCCTTTCACAACAGCTGCAAAAAAATACTTAGGAATATAGTGAACCAAGGAGGTGAAAGACCTCTACAAAGAAATCTACAAAACACTGCTGAAAGAAATCATAGATGACACAAACAAATGGAAACACATCCCATGCCCATGGATGGGCAGAATCAATATTGTGAAAATGGCCATACTGCCAAAGGCAATCTACAAATTCAATGCAATTCCTATCAAAATACCACCATCATTCTTCACATAACTAGAAAAACCAATCCTAAAATTAATATTTGGAACCAAAAAAGAGCCCGCATAGCCAAAGCATTACTAAGCAAAAAAATCTGGAGGCATCTCATTACCCAACTTCAAACTATAATATAAAGCCATAGTCACCAAAACGGCATGGTATAAAAATCAGGCACATAGAACCACAGAACAAAATAGGGAACCCAGAAATAAAGCCAAATACTTACAGCCAACTGATCTTTGACAAAGTAAACAAAAACATAAAGTGGGGAAAGGACATCCTATTCAAGAAATGGTGCTGGGGTGGTTGGCAAGCCACATGTGGAAGAATGAAACTGGATCCTGATCTCTCAGACTTATACAAAAATAACTCAAGATGGATCAAAGACTTAAACAAATCTAAGACGTGAAACCACAAAGATGCTAGAAGATAACATGGAAAAACCTTTCTAGACATTGGCTTGGGCAAAGGCTTCATGACCAAGAACCCAAAAGCAAATGCAACAAAAACAAAGATAAATAGATGGGACCTAATTAAACTAAAAAGTTTCTGAATAGCAAAATAAATAATCAGCAGAGTTAACACCCCACAGAGTGGGAGAAAATCTTCACAATCTATACATCTGACAAAGGACTAATATCCAGAATCTACAAGGAACTCAAACAAATCAGCAAGAAAAAAACAATCCCATCAAAAAGTGGGCTGAGGAGATGAACAGAAGAAGATATCTTCTCAAAAGAAGATATACAAATGGCTAACCAGCATATGGAAAAATGATCAACATCACTAATGATCAGAGAAATGCAAATCAAAACCACAATGCGATACCACCTCACTCCTGCAACAATGGCCATAATAAAAAAAAAATAGATGTTGGTGTGGATGTGGCAAAAAGGGAACACTTTTATACTGTTGGTAGGAATGTAAACTAGTACAACCACTATGGAAAACACTGTAGAGATTCCTTAACTAAAAGTAGATCTACTGGTTGATCCAGCAATCCCACTACTAGGTATTTACTCAGAGGAAAAAAAATCATTATACGAATAAGATACTTGCACACGTTTATAGCTGCACAATTCACAATTGCAAAATTATGGAACCAGACACCCATTAATCAATGAGTGGATAAAGAAAATGTGGTATATATATACCATGGAACACCACTCAGCCAGAAAAAGGAACAAAATAATGGCATTTGCAGCAACCTGGATGGAATTGGAGACTATTATTCTAAGTGAAGTAACTCAGGAATGGAAAACCAAACATTGTATGTTCTCACTCGTATGTGGGAGCTAAGCTATGAGGATGCAAAGGCTTAAGAATGATACATTGGACTTTGGGAACTTGGGGGAAAGAGCAGGGGGTGGCAAGAGATAAAAGACTACAGGTTAGGTACAGTGTACACTCCTTGGGTGGTGGGTGAACTCAAATCACAGAAATCGCCATTAAAGGACTTATTCATGTAACCAAACACCACTTCTTCCCCAAAAACCGATTGAATTTTAAAAAATGGGCCGAAGGCCTTAACAACCAGTTCACCAAAGAAGATATTAAGAAGGCAAATAAGCACATGAGAAGATGTTCCACATCATATGGTCATCAGGGAAATGCAAATTAAAATAACAATAAGGCAGAACTAGACACACAGTAGAATGACCCAAATCCAAAATACTGACAAAACTAAGTCCTGACAAGGATATGGAACAACAGGAACTCTCATTTATTGCTGGTAGGAATACAAAATACAGCCACTTCAGAAGACAGTTTGGTAGTTTCTTACAAAACTAAACATTCTCTTGTTGTTTGACCAAGAATTAATTGTCCAAACGTGGAAGCAACCAAGATTTTCAGCGAATGGATGAATAAACTGTGGTACATCTGAACAATGAAATACTATTCAGCATTAAAAAGAAATGAGCTATCAAGCTGTAAAAAGACAAAGAGGAACTTAAAATGTATATTACCAAGTGAAAGAATCCAATCTGAAAAGGCTACATACTATATGATTACAACTATATAACATTTGGGAAAATGCAAAATGATGGAGGCAGTGAAAAGATCAATTGTTTCCAGGGGTTAATGGAAAGGGAGGGATGAAAAAGAGGGATAGGCAGAACACAGAGGATTTCCGGGGCTGTGAAACTACTCTGTATACTACTACAAGGATGGATCCATGTCATTATAATCTGTCTAAATCCATAGAATGTACACCACCAAGAATGAACCCTAATGTAAATGATGGACTTTGGGTTATTATGATGTGTCAATGTAGGTTCATCAATTATAACAACTGTACCCCTGTGGTGGGGGAATGTTGATAATGGAGAGGCTATGCATGTGTGATGTATGGGGGAAGGGGGCATGTGGGAAATCTGTACCTTTCTCTCAATTTTACTGTGAACCTGAAACTGCAGTAAAAAATAGAATTAAAAAAAAAAACAAACTTCAAATGTTATTGTTATTCAAATTTTATATTAATCAAATAGAGCTTTAGACTACTTTAGCAGAAGGTATCTAGCTCTCTTCCCAAAAGTATTGTTCTTAATCTCCTAATTGGACTAAAAAATATAGAAAACATCTAAGCCAGATCCTCACTGTTTCCTGTGTATTAATTTCACCTGCTCAACTTGACTGTGAACATCTAGAGGTTTTTCTGCATTCTGCAAAGCACTGCACAGACTTGAGAAACCGGCACAATGAACACTGATCTCCACACAGTAGTGTTAGATGTAACAAGGATAAAAGCAGCCAAAGTATTGACAAGATAAGCAACAGCTATGTTTTAAGGCAATGAATTAAAAATATATACCAGAATTCACATAGTGATTTCTCAATTTGATATTCTTTTAGGGTGAAATAAAGAAAAGCATATAAATCTTTTAAAGAAATATATGCTAAATTAACAAAAATCTCAATGAAAAAGAGGTAGCCTTCACATGCAATCTGTAAGCCCCCAATAGACAATATTTAAGAACATCTTAAACTTTTTTGAGGAAAGATAATATTTAATCTTAATGTATCTAAATTCTAAACACACTACCCCTAAAACATTAAGTACCTCTACTATTACAGAAAGAAGGGACTATATATTTTGAGGGAAGAGGTTTCTTTAATGAAGAAATTCTGACAGAGGGGCAAGAACCTAGGTAATGGCCAGGTAGAATGGCAAGCCTCAAGAGATGGTGTCTTCTGACTCATGAAGTGGGCATGGGCCCTGTGGCTGAGGAAAAAAGACCCCAGAATGAGAATGGGCATGAGACAGTCTTTGGAACCAGGGTCTTTCTCTTTTAAAGGTAAAGTTATCTAGTTACTGTCTATGTTTCTACCTATATTGAACACTTACATCCTTCCATCCCTCTTCCCTTTCCCTTTCCTTTCCCTTTTCCCTCTCCTTTCCTTTTTTTCTTTTCTCTTCCTTTTTTCCTCTTCTTTTTCCTTTTCCTTTTTCCTTTCTTTTCCTGAGATAGGGTCTCACCCTGTTGCCCCACTGTAGTACAGCGGTGCAATCATAGCTCACTGCAACTGTGATAGAGTGGGGAGCCCAACTCCTGGGCTCAAGTAATCCTTCCACCTCAGCCTACTGAGTAGCTGGAACTACAGGTGTGTGCCATCATGCTCTGCTAATGTTTAAAGTTTTTGTGGAGACAGGGTCTCCCTGTGTTGTCCAGGCTGGTCTTGAACTCTTGGCCTCAAGTGATCCTCCCACCTCTGTCTCCCAAAGCACGAGGATTACAGGCATAAGCCACCATGCTCAGCCAATGCTTATATATTTTTATGAACACATTAGTCAGGTAGAATTATATATCTCATACTTTTTAGTTTTTTGTACATTTTAAGAAAATGGTAGGCCAGGTGCCATGGCTCATGCCTGTAATCCAGCACTCTAGGAGACTAAGGCGGGCAGATTGCTTGAGCTCAGGAGTTCAAGACCAGCCTGGGAAATATGGAGAAACCTGGTCTCTACTAAAAAACACAAAAATTAGCCAGGCATGGTGGTGTGCATGTGTAGTCCCAGTTACCTGAGGGGCTGAGTGGGGAAGATCACCCGAGCCTGCGATGTGGAGGCTGCAGTGAGTTATGATTACGCCACTGCACTCCCACTCCAGCGGGGGTGACAGAGCGAGACCCTGTCTCACAAAAAAAAAAAAAAAAAAAAAAAAAGAAAAAAGAAAAGAAAAAGAAAGGAAGGAAGGAGTAATTATTGTTCTGAAATATCAAAAGACCAGGCAGTTGATAGAAATAAGGACAAAATAAAAACACCAGAAGGCAAAGCATCCTTTGAACATGCTCTAACACCTCATCTCCCTTCAAATAGTAATTGTATAATAATGCTCCCATAACTACAACTACAATGTGCCAGGCACAATTCTAAATACTTCATGTGTAATAACTCGTAACTTTTCCATGAAGTAGGGACTATTATTTCCTCCATTTTACAGATGAGGAAACTGAACAAAGTAATTGATACATCAATTTAAATAACTATTAAACTGTCAAAAAGGCATTTATTTGATCATACACTGTAGAGTCTTATGAAGAGCAGGAATTTGAATTAGGTTTCTACTGTAACATAGCCTAGGTTTCTTCATGAGCAGAGAAGTGGCTATGGCATACTGCCTCATTTAATACTAATACAAATGCTGTAACTAAATAGATTATATGGTGATCTACATTGATGAAAATGTCTGAAATAATCTTGTCAATCATTCAATAATAAAGTTATTCTAGGTATACAGATATGACTAAAATCATATTGATAATTCTTAACCATCATACAGTCTTACTATTGGTAGCTATCTATGGGACAAGCCAAAAGCTAATCACATATGTTCATGTAAAAAAAAGATTTTGGTAGACTAGTGGACTTTGTATTTTAACTGAGAATATTGTTAGTCAATCATGTCATCCACTTCTTTTGTACAGAAACATAATTCTAACTTGACAACCTTACATTATAAAATCAAAGTCACAAAATTCCAAAGTAAGATACACCATTTAATTATGATTTCTGAAAAGTAGTCCCAGCTTAGACAAAGCTTAAATTTAAAAGTAAGAGGAGAGAGCAAATTTCTACTTATAAAGAATTTTTCTTTCTGGGTTTATTGCACTGGACCTCCTATTTTGTCAACAAACTGCCTCTTTAATTTTTAACCATAATTCCAAAAATAACAAAAAGTCTATGAAAAAAGAAGATGCAAGATTATAATAAGGCACCTGGTTCTGGTTCTTCTTTATAATATCTAAGATTACCTTGATTTCCAGTGGAAGTGTGAGCCACCGGACTCCAGGGAGGCTGTCTAAAAGTACTGCACTGGAAGCATCATACTGCTGAGCACTGGGACTGGAGCTGGAATGCAGTTTCGCAGGCTGAAGTGCTCTTTGAAAGAACAAGTTAAAAAAATGATCCAAGCGAGGAACATTCTCAATCTGGCAAAAGGCACTGGAGAAATAAGAGCTGTAAGTTAGAACAACATATGGAAATGGTGGTCAATTTTTGTGTGCTCCTAAGGGAACTGGATCTTTCCCAACTACATAGGCTATCTTCCTCACTCCTCTCCTTTAATAGAATTGCTGCTAGAATGTTACTGACGGATTGTGTAAAGAAATTCACCCTGTCCATACTTTTTACCCTAAAACTTACTCTCAAATGTATTGAGTAGATGGTTCTATGGAAGAACCACAGGGCTAACACAAGTGACAAATCTATAACAGAAAGGGCTGAAATACCCTTTTTGTAAAAAAGGTAGGTTGTTCTTACCTCTGACTATCTCTCAACCATTTACAACTCCTGAAATCTTTCAGGCAATATGGAATGATAAAGAGATTTTGAACTTTGTAATAGAACAGATGTGGCATATCACAGCTCTTTGTAGGTAGCTATCAAAGGCAAATCACCTAAACTCTCTCTAACTTTGGTTTCCAACTCTGTAAAAATAGGTTTAATGCAATCTAACTCACATGCAGAATGCCTAGAACATAACAAGCATTAAGTTCTTGTTATGCTTATTATTTACTAGTAAACAGTAAGTACATAATAAGCATAAGTTATTTCCTCCCCTCGTTACTACTGAAGGTATAACATTAAAGAACTCAAAAAACAAAATGACAGAAAAAACCGAAATACTTGGTTTTAGCCATATAAAAGTAACACAGCATTGACTGCAAGCATTTATTGGAACAGCTCACTGAATGACAAAATAGCAGGTACATATGCTATTGGAGTATCAAAATAATATTCGCTGATTCATCCAACAAATATTTGAGTGACTACTACATTCCAGGCACTATTCTCATTGCTGGAGTTATGGCAGTAAAAATATCAAGACAAAAGACAATGAGCTCCCATGAAGCTTATGTTCTAATGGAGAAACACAGCAAATGAACAAATGGTAAAAAACATGAATTCGTGTAAAGGACTATGCAGAAAATAGCACAATGTGAATGGGTGGTGTGACAGGTTGGCTATTTTAAGTTGAATGGTTGGAGAAGAAAGGCCATCTGAGCTGATATTCCAATGTCAGGAAGATCCAGCAAGAAGAAAAAGTACAAAAGCCCTGGGGTGGGGAAAATCTTTGCCAGGGTGTTTGCACCCTGAGCGAAGGAGCAGAGGAGGCACGTGTGCTTTGATATCTGAAGTCAGAGGGGTAGGTAGAAGCCAGATAATAATGTAGAAAGATCACTCTAACTGCTATATGAAAATTAGTTCAAGTGGCAAGATTGAAGGGAAGGAGACCAGTTAGGAGGCTACTGAAGTGTGTGAGAGATAGCAGTGGCTGGACAGGGCAATAGTAAAGATAAAGAGAAACAGACACATTGGAGATTTTGAAGACAGACTGATCAGGACTTGCTGATGAATTAGTTGGGAATGGTGAAGGAAATTGTTATAGCTTTAATTTGGTCACAACATTAAACTGTTAGTATATAGTTAGTTTTCTGTGGCTCATAGAGGATTAACCAGCTCACAACATTAAAAAGATAATTAAGTCTCTACACTTTTTGGTCTTTTTGTAATTTTTCACAATTGGCCCTTACTATCTTTCATAATCAGAAAAAAGTTGTTACAAAAAATTATTACAAAATGTCTATTAATAACATCCTGGATTCACTGTGCTTCTTGGTTTTAAGAACTCAATGGATCTTCATATTTATTATTGTAGTTTGCTCTTTAAATTCTCACTTGAAGTAGAAAAGAGTTAAATTTGCTGCTATCAAAAAGATACTTTCACTATCAATGGAAGATAAATTTCAAGATGAAAGAGAAATTAAGTGCCTCTGTCCCCAGTCTACTCTAATGGAATTTGCAGGACAACTCCAATGGACTATTTTCATGTATGAAACTCATTGCAAAATTTAATCTTTGATAATCTCTGGTTTTATGAAAACAGAAAGCTTTAATTAGGGCAAAATATGGCAAAGTTTGCCTCTCTCGAGTAAACTTAAAGAGGCAGTTCATAACCACATTCTTACTCTTCATTGGTTAAAAATTTCCTTACTAGTAAAAGGTAAAAGCACTATTTATGGATGCCCAGCTCTTTGTAGCTCACTCATTTGGAAAATGTTGGTAAGTAATTAAGTTTGACAGGAATGTGCCTCCTCAGTGGTTCCTCTAGAGAACACTGCACTGCAAACTAGATAATTTTCCCAGATGACACAATCACAGAAAATTCCTTCATGATGTTGTGAGAACAATGAGAACAAAGATCCACTATAGATAAACAGAGAGCTGATATCACTATGGTTTGGAAAAATGTATAAACTGTCTTTGGATTTTTGTATTGATATACTCCTAAGGCTTTAAACACAAAGATACCATTTTAGCCCTCAGAAATACAAGAACAAAAGTCACTATGAGAAAAATCGATTTCCCATACCCAGTTTTGTGTGCTCAAATGTTAAATGTTACCTCAAATTTCTGCCTTCAGATCAAGAAGGTTAAAAAAGCAAGAAGCAGAAAAATATGCATAGCAGCACACTTTTATTAAAAAGGGAATATATTTTTATTATATAGAAAAATATATGGAAGGACACAAACAAAATCAGTCAATACTGTCTCTACTGTATGTCTTTTTAAAATAATACTGCATAAATTTTTTACTAAAGATTTTTTTTTGAGAAAGAAGCATCATATTTCAGGATAGGGAATTTAATGGTCTTACAAGCAAAGAAAAACACAAAAATATATTTTGGGTCTTTCTCTTTTCTGTATCTGTTATGAAGAAATACTCTTACATTTCACCCTACAGAAATATATCAAATCAGAACACAGTTGTGGTTATGTCACTAATTCACTAAGAAATTTCACTAAAGTCATATATATGAGACCAAAAACGAAAAAAAAAAAAAAAAAGGAATCAAATGAAAAACTGCCTACTGTTGTAACATAAAAGCCAGAAATAAAAGATGAGAAAATAAGAAGAGGGAGGAGAAAAAGAAGGAGGTGGAAGAATAAGGAAAGAGAAAGGAGGAAGGAAGAGGAGAAGGAAGAGGAAGGAAGAGGAGGAGGAAAGAGGGAAGGAGGAGAAAGAGGAGACAAATAACTAACCTGTCAAGTAAGAAATGGTCTGAAATGCAAAAGGTGACTTAGAATTCATGTAATTAAAACTTGAGATTCAATTTGAAGAGGTACTTACCTATCTAAAGAACCATACATAAATTTTAAGGTTTGGACGACATTTTCTATCATATTCCTTAGCCGAGGAAGAGGAACTCTAAAAAAGCAAAATGACACATATTAATTTACAGCATAATCAAATGACATTTATCTAAAAGAAGCAGATCATCCTTGAATTTTACACAAACGGAATGTGAAAAGTGTATGTGTCAACTCTGAGTAAAGCTGTATAAAATGGTCGCTTTCAATGACCATTGATCACTTTATTCTAGATTTAGTTCCAGCATGAATCTAACAGGGACTTTATAACACCATTTATTTGCAAATCACGTAACTCTTTCTAAAGTTCAGTTTCTTCATCTGTAAAATGAGGCCAATAGTCACCAAGCCCTTCTCAGATTGATTCTGAGGATTAAATGAAATTAATGCAAATAAACTAGTTTTTACAAGACCTGGGCCCACAAAAAGAAATGCTAAATTCTTGACACTTTTTAGTATTACCCACATATCAACTGGGCCTCCAAATCCTGTGACAAAAACATACTCTTAATTGAAATGGAGAATGGGAAGAAAGTAGGAGAAAGGAAATAAAGAAATGGACTTATATTTTCTCATTGAAGCCTTATAAGAATTTTATAAGGTAGCTCTTATTATTTCCATTATGCCAGTGAGTAAACAGAAGTCCAAGAAGTTACATAATTTCTGCAAGGGTAGAAAGGGAGTAGAGCCTGCTGGTGAGCACTCATCTTCTTAGACCCGAAGTTATTCTCTCACTACCCCACACTGTCCTCCTGGTTAGGTTTCCGCTATTCACTGCAGCCATCACGGGAATGTGATCTTCCCATCTGAAAACACATGTCCCTCGATCATGTGCCCCACCCTAAATGCTGTGGGACAGCACTTTTCTCACCCTGCTTATAAAAGGCACAGAGGTGAGGAGGGAAACACGCAGTTTATGGCACTGAAATGGACGAGGAGAAAATCCCAGGGCTTTGAGTTCAATTACAAACCACGTGCAAAATGTTGGTGATATGAAGACATGTAAGTTGACACTGAAGAGGTGCTTGTGCATGATCTTTCAATACTCTATTTCCAAGTTTGAATAAATGAGAATAATACTACCTATCTTTTAGTTATGTGAAATGAGATGGAAGAGGGAAAATAATCTGGAACAGAAGGTTGGTATGAGCATTTAAGAGAAGGGTAAAGAGATGGCTCAAGCTTACTTTTCAGTGGAAGCTCAGAAAAGAGAATAAAGGGGATCTTCAAATTAATTCTAACTTATCAAGCCAAGTTCTTTAGGATAGGAATGACATAAATATTTAGGGAAGATGGCCTCCCTTCCCCCACCCCGATTAATAAAGATTAAGAAACTGGCTAGAGCATACCTCATGTGGCACAACCTTGGTCCAGAGTTCAGCAGTGACAGTCCTTTGTTGGCTTCAAGATACAACCTCACCTGGAAACTGTCTCTGCTTAGCTGATTCGGCTGGTGTTATCAGAGTGTGGTTGAACAGCCTTTGCTCAGTTGCTTAGCCAGGTCTGCCTTTCCTCTCTCTAACTGCCTATGCTGCCTTTATCTCACCACTGTATTTTCTTTCTTCTCTTTTGCCTTTTGGGCTGATACAAAAGTCTTAAAGAGACATGTTTTACTCTGCTGCTACATCCTAAATCATCTCATTCTGGATGTTCTCCAATCTTTGTAAACCCAAAATTTATTTCTTTTCTTTTCTTTTTCTTTCTTTTTTTGAGACATTGTCTTGCTCTGTTACCCAGGCTGGAGTACAGTGGCAGCATCACAGCTAACTGCAACCTCCACCTCCAAGGCCCAAGCAATCCTCCCACCTCAGCCTCCCAAGTAGCTGGGACTACAGATGCATGCCACCGTGCCTGGCTAATTTTTGCATTTTCTGTAGAGACAGGGTTTCACCATGTTACCTATGCTGGTCTTGAACTCCTGAGCTCAAGAAATCCACCAGCCTTGGTCTCCCAAAGTGCTAGGAGGTGTGAGCCACTGCCTGGCTGTAGACCCATACTTTCTAAACAACTCTTTTGTTCCTCATAATCCAAACTCACAGGGCAGTCTCTGAGAAGGGTTCAGTATCCTATTTTAGACAGAAAAACACACATTTTTCTCTTGTGTGGCTGGTTAAAGAGTGCCCTCATCTAGTATATGTCACAGCGCCATTATCCCCCATGTTAAAAGATTTGAACCCCACATTTATGATTATATTTCTTTCTGTCCAAAATTAAAGTTACCTTCAAAACATAATCATTTTGATACTTTTCACTGTAGCCATCTTTGGAATTCCTGTTGTGATGGTAAAATAGGTCCACAAATTCTTTGATACTCTTCCCCTCAAGAAGTGAGGCTTAATTCCTCTCCCCATGAGTGTGGGCTGAGCTTAGTAACTTAATTCTAACAAACAGAATGGTGGAAATGACAAATATTGTGGAAATGGCAGTGTATCACTTCTAAGGTTAAGACATAAAAGGTCTTGTAGCATCCCCCTCTTTCTGTGTTTTGGCTTGCCACTTTGGAGGAAGCCAGGTGACATGTTATGAGGATAACCAAGCAGCTACAGAGAGGTCCACGTGGCAAGAAACTAGGCTTCCTATCAATGGCCATGTGTATAAGCCACTTTGGAAGCAGATTCTCCAGCTCCAGTTAAAGCCTTCAGATAAGTCTATCCCTGGCCAACACTGGATTGTAACCTCAAGAAAAGATCTTGAAGCAGAACTACCTGCTAGGTTACTCCTGGATTCCTGAACCACAAAAATACCTCTGTGTTAATAAATGTTTACTATTTAAGTTTAAATTACCCCTATGTTTTGGGGAACGATTTGTTACACAGCAATAAAAAATGAATACACTGCTATATAATGAAGGAAATCTGGTTAACAAAATCATTAGTAATAAAAAATAGTCATATTCACGTTCAGATTGGCTAGATAATGCAGTTCAGATTGGCTAGATAATGCATCTTTCTGGTACATCTTTTTCTTTCTTGGGAAGCTTGAAGCAACACCAAGAGAAAATTTATCTCAACTGGTATTCTCTAAAGTTGTATCCGTCACATATTATAGTATTTGCTTTGATATTTGATTCCTATTTTGTAGACCATATGCTATGATTCTACAGACCAAAGGGGAAAACTAAAATGTGTTTAATTACTTAATAAAAGTTGTCCGAATACCTTTTAAAGTAGGCAAAAGTCTAAATTACAAGTTTTAAAAACCATTGAACAGGAACATAACACTATTATAATAGTAGTTAAGTTCATCTCCTTGGGGCCATTCTCCATACTTGTAGTCTATTTCTCCCTTGATTTTCAATGTTCTATGACATTAGGGAATCAATGTTGTAAAAAGAATTCAGACAGACCCTCAATCAATTTCCAATCCTGCCTCTTGTTGACTATGCGAGCTTTGGCAAGTTATTGAACCCTCTTTTGATTTTACTTTCCTCATATACAAAATGGAGCCAGTAATCACTAAGTATGTCTGGAAGTGATTTTGAAGATTAAATGAGTTTAATAAATGTAAAGTTTATTAAATAATAAATTTAATATTTATTAAATATTAAATGCAGTCCCTGGAGCACAAGGTCAGTTTATTATAAATGTCAATCCTGCTTTTACCTCCAACTATTAAATGTATACTTCAAAATACTCACAAAAAAGTTAAGAGGGAGACCATGATAATATAAGATATACCATTAGAGAAGTCACTTTAGAGTTACATATACCTTATTTTGTCAAAGATGCTCAAATTAGGGCAAAATACCCTTCTGCTGACCCTTAATTCTCCAAAATCTGGTCCAACAGTAAAAAACTGTAAATGTGCAAAATCCAAATCACAATATTGTAAAAAATTTTAGCAGAGACAGAGCTCATCTCTCAGCCACCTCTCTACTGACCACAAAAGAAGCAAGTGTATTGACAGCCCCACCCTTACGAACTGGCCCAGCTGAGGCTCCATGGCACCTTTCTGCATTATTCATACCAAATGAACACAGGTAACTATTTTACTAGCGCAATAGATCTTTAAACTGTAAAACTGTTCAAGGAGTTTGTCTTTTGACAAAAATGTAATAATTTTAACAAAAGAAACGTAGTATTATTTTGAAATGATTTTAAGGTAAGCAAAAACCTCAACTTACTCTTCAGAAGGCAGGCCAATTAGCAACAACTTGTCAGATTCTTTCCAATAAGCCATGTGAATTTGTTTTCCATTTAAAAGGAGGGATGAGCTAAGAAACAATAAACTCAAAATAAGATAAAAATATCTTTAAATATCATAAAATTATAATTCATAAAAGATTGCATATGGTATGATTTAAGAACTGCATACTTAATAAGTAGATTCCTTTTCATATACCTGTCACACAAAAAACGCAAGGAATTATATGACAGTAAAAATATACTGCAACATATTAAAAAAAAAAAAAAAAACAGAAAACTCTAGGCCAGGCTGGGTGTGGTGGCTCACACCTATGATCCCAGCACTTTGGGAGACCAAGGCAGGTGGATCTCTTGAGGTCACGAGTTCGAGAATAGCCTGGTCAACATTGCAAAACCCTGTCTCTACTAAAAACACAAAAGACAGCCTGGTGTGGTGGTACATGCCTGTGATCCCGGCTACTCAGGAGGCTGAGGTACAAGAAGTGCTTCAACCTGGGAGGCGGAGGTTGCAGTGAGCCGAGATTGTGCCACTGCACTCCAGCCTAGGTGACACAGTGAGACTATGTCTCAAAAAGAGAAAAAAGAAAACTCTAGGACAAACAAAAGTAGACCCATTATAGAAAAAAAAAAAAAGTTGAAATTATCTTGCTAACATTAAGCATAATATAATTTTTTTTTTCCAAAAGAAAGCTTCAAAACTGGGTGCAGTGGATCATACCTATAATCCCAGCACTTAAGGGAAGCTAAAGTGGGAAGATCACTTAAGCCCAGAAGTTTGAGACCACCCTGGGGAACAAAGTAAGACCCCATTTCTAAACAAAATAATAATAATAAAAAAAATTAGCTGGGCATAGTGGAGCAGTCCTGTAGTCTTAGCTACTTGGGATGGGGACTGAGATGGGAGGATCACTTGAGGCTGGGAGGTCAAGGCTGTGGTGAGCCATGATTGCACTCCAGCATGGGTGACAAAGCGAGGCCCTGTCTCAATTAAAAAAAAAAAAAAAAAAAGAAAGCTTCATCTCAGTTGGTTAATTTAACAAATATTTTGTGACTGCCTATTTATGAAGATGATTTGCTAAAGAAAGGAAGATGTAGTCCCAGCTGAGATGACAATCAGTATGGGACACAAATATATAAACATGTAACCAAAATGTAAGTCAGATTTAAATGTGTTCTCAAGGAAACTTTTGGGGTGATGAATATATTCATTGTGTTGATAGTTTCAGGGTATACACCTATGTGAAAACTAATCAAATTGTACATTTTACATATGTTCAGTTTACTTCATTATACTTCAGTGAAGTTTTAAAAATTTAAATATGTTCTAAAAAGAGATACAATAACGAACTACGATAATACAGAGAACTTTGTGTAGAATTTTAAATATAAATTATTAAATGAATTTTTCCACACAGAACATTACTTTTGTCTTAATACATTTTAGAAATGCATACACTTTTAGACAAATATTAGACTCTTGTAGTATACTAATATTACTATAGTTTAAAAAGTGTGTATGCAACAAAAGATACACACATTGCTAAGGAACCCCTAAAATAAATAATTTTCATATTTATTACCTTCTCAGAAAAGTTTTTCTAGCTGTATTTACTGCTTTCCACATTTAACCCATATCTCATGGTTAATAACAAAATCTAAATATTAGGTAAAATAACATCTATTCTTTATGGTAGAAAAAACGAAGGCAAAAAAAAAAAACAAAAAACAAAAAAAACAAAAAAAAAACCCCAAAACACCACACAGAGAAACTTAAATTTTCTTTCTAATAAGACTATAAAGGAGGAATGCACACCTTATGCTAAATGAAATGCATCTCCTATGCTAAATGAAAGAAGCCAGTCACAAATAGCCACACATTATATGATTCCATTCATATGTAATGTCCAGAACAGGGATATCTATAGGAATGGAAAGTAGATTAGCAGTTGCCTAGGGGTTGGGCTGGCTGAGCTAAAGGGTATAGGATTTCTTTCTGAGGTGAGAAAAATGTTTTAAAATTGACTTTGATGAGGGTTGTGCATATCTGTGAATACACTAAAAAGCATTTACTTGTATACTTTAAAATTTATTATTTGTATATATTTAGGGGGTACAAGTACAGTTTTAATAGATGGATACTGCATGGTGGTGAAGTCTGGACTTTTAGTGTAACCATCACCTGAGGAGTGTATATTATATCCATGAAGTAGTTTCTCATTTCTGACTCCCCTCCCGCCCTTCAAAATCTCCAGTGTCTGTTATTTTACACTCTGCGTCCATGTGAACACATTATTTAGCCCCCATTTATAAGTGAGAATATGTAATATTTTCTGTTTGAGTTGTGTCACTTAAGATAATGGCCTCCAGTTCTATCTACGTTGCAGCAAATGACATGATTTCATTCTCTGTTATTTATTCCATTTACTTATTTAACTTATTCCATTTATTTATTTGTTCTTTTTTATTTCATCATATATACATACACCACATTTTCTTTATCCAGTCATCTGTTGATGGACGCTTAGATTGATTCCATTATCTTTGCTATTGTGAATAGCACTCATAAATATATGAGTGCAGGTATCTTTTTGATATAATGATTTCTTTTCTTTGGGTATATACCCAGTCATGGGGTTACTGGATCAAATTGTAGTTCTATGTTTAGTTTTTTGAGAAATCTCCATACTGTTTTCTGTAGAGGCTGTATTCATTTACAATTCCACCAGCACTGTATAAGCATTCCCTTTTCTCTGCATCCTCACCAGCATCTGTTATTTTTTGACCTTTTAATAACAGCTATTCTGACTGGTGTAAGATGTTATCTCATTGTGCTTTTAATTTGCACTTCTCTGATGATTAGTGATAAGCACTTTTTCATATGCACGTTATCCATTTGTATGTCTTCTTTTAAAAAATGTCTGTTCATGTCCTTTGCCCACTTTTTAATGGGGTTATTGGTTGTTTTCTTGTTGAGTTCGCTATATAGATTCTGGATATTAGTCACTTGGTGGATGTGCAATCTGCAAATATTTTCTCTCATTCTGAAGGCTATCTATTGACTCTGTACTATTTCTTTCGCTGTGTAGAAACTTTTCAGTTTAATTAAGTCCTACTTACCTATTTTTTGGTTTTGTTGCATTTGCTTTTGAGGTCTTACTCATGAATTATTTGCCTAGGCCAATATCCAGAAGAGTTTTTCCTAGGTTTTCTTCTAGCATTTTTATAGTGTCAGGAATTACACTGAAGTCTTTAATCTAACTTGAGTTCATTTTTGTATATGGTGACAGAGATGGGTTCAGTTTCATTCTTTTGCATATGGCTATCCAACTGTCCCAGCACCATTTATTGAACAGGGTATACTTTCCCCAGTATATATTTTTGTCAACTTTGTCAAAGATCAATTGGCTATAGGCATGTGGCTTTATTTCTGTTTCTCTATTCTGTTCCATTGATCTATGTGTCTATTTTTATACCAGTACCATGCTGTTTTGGGTTACTATAGCCTTATAGTATAATTTGAAATCAGGTGATGTGATGCCTCTAAGTTTTGTTCTTTTTGCTGAGGACTGCTTTGGCTATTCAGGCTCTTTTTTGGTTCCATATCAATTTTAGGATTACACATGCACTTCAAATGGGTGAACTGTATCACTTATGTACTATATCTCAATAAAGATGTTTAAAAAATAAAAAGAGGCCTGCAATATGCTTTTATGAACCCAAATTTATAAACTAAATAGAGCCTCCAGTACTGTATTGAAAATAAACTAACAGTTTGTTTACACAATATATTAAAGTCACATAGTTAAACATGACTTTCAATTAGTTAAAAAATAAAATTCTTCTTTCTATTGCCTTGTAGATTCTACCTCTTTTAAAATTATAGAAATGTCATTTCTACCTGAATATGGGGAAAAAAAAGTTAAAGGCTAGAAAATCCAATTTGATATTTTCTCAGTATTATGGAGGCTGTTGAAATTTGAGGTAAAATTTTTTTGTAAAGTCTAAAATTGTTGAATATTAAAGAAGAAAAATTGTTTATAATTCTTAGATTTATTTTATGGAAAAAAACACAAACCTAAAAGCTTTGAGCCTCTTCTTCCCATAAATTAACTATGGCATTTCAGTGTCAGGGCTTAATAAATCAATGGAATGGGTATTTGACTCTATAATTGACTATATTAAGAGTTTTAAATATAAAATTATTTGACCTCAATTGGATGAATGATGCTCATCCATCACTGAGTATCTACACTGATGATGAATGCATCTGTCCTATTTGTCTATTTTTGGTTTTGTTGCATTTGCTTTTGAGGTCTTAGTCATGAATTATTTGCCTAGACCAATGTACAGAAACATTTTTCCTAGGTTTTCCTCTAGCATTTTTATAGTGTCAAGTCTTACTTTTAAGCCTTTAACCTAAATCAAGTTAGATTAAAGGGACAAATGGGAGCTAAATAATGTGTACACATGGACATAGAGTGTGGAATAACAGACACTGGAGAGTTTTAAGGGTGGAAGGGTAGGAAAATTCACTGATTATGAATAGCCCTCCTAAAGAACATTCTGCATTTTTCTATCATTGTTGTAAGAACAGAGTATGTCCTAACTATATGACCAATTTTGGTGTTCAGTCATTCTTGCCAATTCTGTTTGCCACAAAGGTATTGCTTAGGAAGTTAACAATCAAGATAGAAACATGAAAAAGCTGAGATTCATAATTATGCCATGCTTAAAAGATACACCTTCATGAAGAAATAATAAATATAGACCCAACTGTTATTTAAAATGTGCCAAAACACCCAGATCTACAGCTGTGTTGAGAATCTACACTTCAAATAGATGATTGGTAGAAATAACTTAGATGAAGCAAAAATCTGCAGACATTCTGCAGATCTCGTTATCTATAATGTATAGATATGTACATGTATATACATAGATTATAGACTATCATGTATATAATACATATATTGTAGATACAAGTATACTTGTATAACAGATACTTGTTTCAGCATTTTATTTGTCAGGGTGAAATAAAAGAACTTGAAAAAAACAGAATTAAAGGCAAATAAAAATTATTACCTAGTAACTTGTGTCCCAGTTACGTTTTCCAGCATGTCACAGAGTGTGAGAAAAATCCCTCTCACACTTTTAAGTTTCTGAGATGCTTCAGACATTGGATAATGATAAAGAATTTCCTGCTGTTAAATGAAACAAATGATCAAACCACCCAATTTTCTAACCAGTACCTTTGTCAGGGAAAGTTCAAAGTTTGTATTAAGAAAAGAACAAAAAATGAATCCTTTCAGCTTCAGTGGGAGTTTTGTTCAAACACAAGGGGAGAACTATGCTTGGAATTTTAACACATTAACTAGCATGTAAAATACTACACTTGAAAATAAGTTGGAGACTGCCAAAATTAGTCATAACAACAAATAACATACTAAGTAGGATACTAATTAATTTAAATTACAATTCATTTAAAATAGTTTCAAACTTTAATCTCTTTAATAATAATTTGTAATACTAATATTTTATTATATTTTGTTAATAGTATACAGTTATTCTCATCCCTGTGGTTACACAGCTACATAGGTACCACAAGTAACTATTAGGAGTCTTTAAATTTATTTACTTTTATACTACTTTTTTAAAAGACAATATTCAACATTTTTGGTGAAATCATTAAATCCAAGCCAAGACAGCAATTAAACTTACAAAGTGAGAATACAGAACTAAATTATAATATAGATAATAAGAAAAAAGTGTCACAATATTATAAAATCTTATCTGTCAAATTTGAAACACTGTGTATGCCACAAACTAATCTGAATTCAAACTTTAAAAGAGCGTATTTTATTTTAAAACATGGAAAATACTAGATGTACAAGATAATTCACAAAATGCCTTATGTTTTTCTATTTTCAAGAAGAGCATGTCTCAGGAAACAGTTTTTATAAAATAAAATGACCAATTTCAAAATCAGGATGTGGACTGTCTTAATACTGTCATACAAAGGGATGAACCATTCTGTACCTAATTTTTTGTTGTTACTTAAAGCAACATTTATTTCTCTCACAAGGAAAATTAAAAGCAGGCAAAATGAAAATGTTAAGATAGAAACCATGTAGAATTCAGAGTAGCTTCCAGTTGCCCTGTTTAATGACTGTATCCATAAATATTAATATTGCCACTATTGAAAACCCAAGCTCCTTAAATAGCATCATATATTTTCTCTGGTTCACTATCTCTCTAAAGAGTATTACATATCTTGCTGTGGTCTCACTATACAATAAATAATTACATGATATAGTCTCCATGTAAGCACATTCAATATATGCAAATTGCTATAGAATATGCTGGTCAAATACACTCTGCCTAACAACTAAAATTTTATTGCAGTAATTCTAATGTAAAAAAGTTACAAACATTATTTTATATCTAGAAATTAAGTTAAATATCAGTTAAGAGCTTCTGTTGTCTACTTAACAGATTTAAATCTTGGCCAATAAATAATTTTATTGTATTTAGCCAAAATACCATACACTACTTTAAACAAAAAAAAACCCCATATACTCTTTGAATAGTTTTTCGAAATCTCCAAGCTTATGGTCTTTACATTTTGAAATCTTGCAACTTAAAGAAGATAAGCTTTTATCAAATATGTAACTCACAGAAAACCTTGTGACAGGTAAAATGACCTTATGAGATTTTATTATAAATTAAGCCATACCAGTCAAAAAAGGTCATTTGAGAAGGTCTCTATTCCAATCATAAAAGCCTCACTATTAAAGACCTGGCAAACTCTACGGTTCTTAACCAATTTAATTAGCTGCATTTTTAAGCACTTATTAGTAGCATGCATTTGCAGCAGCTTCCACTCTGTTCAATAAGAATAAAAGCCTCTCTTAATTACAATGTTGATACAGGGCTGGCAACAGACAGAAACCTGTTCTTTTGAGAAACATCTACACTTTCCCATGGAAAGAAAGGCAAGAATGACAAAAGGTCTTAGCAGTATCTTACTCCAAAATGACTTAGAAGATTCAGGATGTTATTGTCCCAGAAATTTGTTGTATGTTTTATATAACAAATGCTTAAATATTTCATTTGTTTTAAAAATATAAAGGATCAGTACTACACACAAGAAATCAGAATTATTAACTCTAGGTCTGTATGTATTTTTCAGAACACAGAAATAACAAAAATGTGTTTAAGTAAATTCCTTCTTTGCCATTTTGATTATTCACTAAATTTTGATATATGAAGCAACACAAGGAAATGAATCCTTTTGGATAAAATAGCTTTAGCATTGAGAACACAGACTCGAAGGATTTCAAAAAGAAAGAGATACAGATTAGTTAAAAACCTTTTAAATCTCACTTCTGTGGAAAGCATTATGTTTGACTAGATGCTCTGAGAGACCCTTTTGTTGTAAAACCAGATCCATGGCCAGAACATACTTGTCAAACTGCTGACATGCAAGAAGCAGAGAGGTTTCCAAGGACAACCTTCCA
Organism: Rhinopithecus roxellana; assembly: GCF_007565055.1. NCBI lineage: Eukaryota > Metazoa > Chordata > Mammalia > Primates > Cercopithecidae > Rhinopithecus > Rhinopithecus roxellana. The sequence continues at coordinate 64,211,151 of NC_044550.1, read as the reverse complement.
ACCTCCTCCATTATTGCAGAGCAAGTTAGGGCCTCTGCTGGGAGTGTTGAGTGGTGGGCAGAAGGACAGAAGCAGGCCTGTCCTGAGGGCTGATTCCCATGACAGCTTCCGTCAGGACACTGAGTACTGGGCTAGGCACAAGGTAGGTGAGCTGAGCCTAGAACCACTTTGTTAAGACCATACCCTCAAGTCAGACTGAAATATCCTAGGTCAGTGGCAAAAGCAGAAGAAACAAATTATCTCTGGAGGACAGCATCCCCTTATTAGAATGACAAGACTCCCAAAGATAACATCAAGCAATAAGTTTAGTCAAAGATCCCCAAGGACATAAGAAGGCAAGCCATTGCAAGTGAAAACCTTGTGGCATGTGAGAATCCTCTCAGGACTAGAGCTTGTAGAATGGGCAGATACAGAATATAGAGTCTACAAGTTTAGAGTTACAAAGATGAGCAAGCAACAAAAGACCACCAGGAATATCATGGCAGATTTGAAATGATGATTAAACACTTTTCAGAAACTTCTAAAAATAAATATGTAATTGTTTAAATACAAAACACAATGGAGAGATTAAACAACAGTTGGGGCATAGAAGAAGTAAAAAGCTGAACAAACACTAGAAAAGGCACATTCCTTACAAAGGAATGATAGACTGACAGTAGACTTCTTAAGAGCAATAATGGAGGTCAAAGACAAAGGGATACTATCTTCAAATAGATTAGAGAAAATAACTATCTACCTAGGTGGCACAAGCAACTTACGTATTCACTTGATCTTCTTCCTGGCCACACAGGAAGGCTACATTTCTTACTTCCTTGCATATGGATAGACCATGTGACTAATTCTACCCAATGGAACATGAGCAGAAATGATGTTACTTCTTTCAAGTCAGGTCTCCAAAATGTCCCATGTGATACTGTCTGCCTTCTCTCTTCTCTCATTGGTCAATTAGATGCAAAGGATCTAACAAAGGACTCCTAAGCCCTTGGGAATAATAGGAACACTAGAAGAAAGGCTGGAGTCACTGAGCCACATGACCAGGAATAGTTCAATGAAATGAGATCTAAACTTTCATCATGTTAAGCCACTGAGACATTAGGATTGTTTGTTATAGCAAGTAGCCTACCCAAATGAATACAATCTAGAATTATCAAGCTACCTTTCAAGAAGAGGTAAAAAAAGCCATCATCAGATAAATAACAACAAAAAGAATTGATCACCAACACACTTTCACTAAAAAGACATGTTTAAAATATATGTTTTAGGAAGAAAATAATGATCCAATAAGGACAGTTTCCGATGTAAGAGGATGATGAATAAAGAAAATATGAGGCACAATTGTAAATTTAAGCTAGGTAAAGCTGTATGAAATATATAATATTTATATTAAAAACAAACATACAAATATATAATATATAATTATATTTATACATTTTATAATACATCATTTATATATTATATAATATATACTTAATTTATAAATTTTATGGTGTATAAAATGTTATAATAAGTAGTAGTTATAATTATAGATGATGGAGAAAAGAGAGCACTAAAATATTGATGACAATAGCACATAAGTAAAGAGAAGGGTAACTGAAGCTAAGGTGTATTAAGGGGTTTGAGTTATTTGAAAAGGGGTTAAAATAGTGTTTCACTTTAGAATCTGTTAAGACAAATATCATGATAAAATTTTAGCTGTAATCATTTAAAAAACAGAAAGAGTATATAGCAAAAATAATGATACAAGCAACCAAAAATAGATAAGAAAAATACCACAGAAAAAGCAGTTCCAGTAGAAATTTTCAAAGAAGGTAGCAGAAATGAATTCAAATATATCAGTAATCTCTATAAATGGATCCACTGAGTTTGTTAGAAGAGAGAGACTGCCAGATTGGAAATAGGCTGTGTGTAAAAGACACGTCACATACATAAAGACACGGACTGAGAAAAAGAAAGAAAAAAATTCAAATACTTATAAAATAAAGCTGTATGATATTAAATATTATTTTTAAAATGTTACTGTTAAAAAAGGACTTTAAGACAGAAACAAACTAGGGTGGAGAGGATCATATCATGAGGTCAAAAAGTTCAGTTATCCAGGAAGATTTAATAATTCTAAACATTAATGTACCTAACAAAATTGTCTCAAAATATATAAAGCATAAATATTTAGAACTGGAGGGAAAAATGGACAAATCCTCATCAGAGGGGGAGATTTCTATATCTTTCTTAATTATGAATAGGCAAAGCAGACAAGAAACCAATAAAAGATAAAACTTGAACAAAACAATTAACAGCCTCAAAACATTGATGTTGAAAGGTAACCTGGTATCAAAGAAAGGGCACAGAATTTGGAAACACTTCAGCTTAAATAGAAATTGTCAGTTACTAGCTATGTAAACTTAAACACTGTACTTATCTTTACTAGGATTATTTCCTTTACCTGCAAATAAAAATACCCAATATCTGATATTATGCTAGACAAAAAGTAGGTGTTCAATAAACATTGAAAATGAATTTAAAAAATGTGTAAAACATAAAAACTATCGACAACCTATGTAAGAAAGTTAATGCTACATCCCCCTGCATTAAAAGCTATTAACAGAAGGAGGGAATTGACTGTAACAGGGCACAGAGGAAATTTTTTGAAGTGATAAAAATGTCCCATATCATGATTGTGATACTGCTTACAAAAGTATAATATATTTGTCAAAACTCATCAAATTGTACACTTAAAATTGTTGAATTTTATTATGTATACGTAATACTTCAATGAAACATATCGAAAAGAGCTAAAAAGAGACCTTAGCTTCTAAATTAAAAGATACTGCAACAATACCTTCCTCTTTTTTCTTTTCCTACAGAAATAACTGAATAATTTGTTTTCATTTTAAAAATATTTGTGGTATGAAATATCCATATCTATAATAGAGTATTAGATACACAATTTTAAAGAAAAATAGTTAATTCATTTTTGTCTCTTCCTTAAATCAAATATATTCACTATTCACTGGGAATACAATAAAAGGTCCTTACTTTTTCCTTTGGACTTTTGAGGACACTCACCTCTTCCTTTGAGGTTTCTGAGTCGAGCTGTAGTGTGAGATACATAATGATATGAGGAGTGTTTAGGCTACTCTGCTGGATACCTTCAACCTCTTCTCCCCAGAGAAGCTTGACTAAATCACTTGTGTTCGACTGTGTCTTTTTCTGTCTTGGTTGGGATGTCTCCTTTTTCACAGCATATGCATTTTCAAATGTCAGTTTCACCTTTAAAAATTAAAGCAATGTGTTGATTTTTCAACAAGGGAAAATCAGCTGCAATTTTCACAATGAAGGATCTGTGCATGCACATACACCCAGGTATGTACAGTATGTATAAATCATCCCAGAGTGAGGACTCCTGATGGCTGAGGCTGCATATTCTTGTATCTTCAGCTCCTAAGAGAGTGTCTGATACATATTACCACAAATATTTATTGAATAAGAATGTATAATGTTCTGTATAAAAATTCATTTGGCTGGGCGCGGTGGCTCAAGCCTGTAATCCCAGCACTTTGGGAGGCCGAGGCGGGCGGATCACGAGGTCAGGAGATCGAGACCCTCCTGGCTAACACGGTGAAACCCCGTCTCTACTAAAAATACAAAAAACTAGCCAGGCGCGGTGGCGGGCGCCTGTAGTCCCAGCTACTCGGAGGCTGAGGCGGGAGAATGGCGGGAACCCGGGAGGCGGAGCTTGCAGTGAGCTGAGATCCGGCCACTGCACTCCAGCCTGGGCGACACAGCGAGACTCCGTCTCAAAAAAAAAAAAAAAAAAAAAAAAAAAAAAAAAAATTCATTTAATCAAACATAATCATTGCAGTCTAAATTGTTGACTATAAAAATAAGACAGGCCATCAAAAACCAGAAATTAGTATGATCTGATGGTGCAAAAAGAATAACATCACAATATGAATGCTGACAGCACTGGCTCATCTGGGAAGATAGAAGGAAGAGATTCAGCATTAAGAGTGACTTCACACAACAGAGTTAACTCTCCTTTCAAATAAGGTGGTATTTCAAATATTCTTCTCTCAGACATTCTTTCTGGTTCTTTAAAACAAAGGCCAAGGAGAGTAAACGCTATCAACATGCTAGATCTTAAACCAACATGGCTCTAAGAAGATTATCAATTTTATCAAGACAGTTTTAATTTCATGGCCTGATGTTAAGACTGGTAAGAGTCCAGAATGTGGCCATTTACCACAGGTATGGAAAGGTAGCCTCCACTTCTCAATTACCTAATGGTCTGGTACTGGTCCGTGGCCTGGCGGTTGGGGACCCCTGGTGTAAGAGGATGTCCTTATTCTTAGGAGATACATGCCAAAGGACTTAGGGATGAAGTATTAAAATTACCTATCCTTGGAAAAGGAAATATTTGTCTAGATACCAATTGGTCAAAGATAACTCGTTCATTTCAAAGAAGCACCAAAACTGGATAGCCACACATAGAAGAATGATACTCTATCTCTCACCGTATACAAAAATTAACTTAAGATGGATTAAAGACTCAAATCTAAGACCTGAAACCATAACAATTCCAGAAGAAAACGTACTCTTTGGACACTGGCATAGGCAAAGAATTTATGACTAAGACTCCAAAAGCAAATGCAACAAAAATGAAAATAAATAAATGGGACCCAATTAAACTAAAAAGCTTTTGCACAGCAGAAGAAATAATCAACAGAGTAAACAGCCTACAGGATGGGAGAAAATAGTTGTAAACTATGCATCTGACAAAAAACTAATATTCAGAATCTCTAAAGAACTCAAATAAATCAGCAAGAAAAAAGTAATCCCATTAAAAAGTGGGCAAATGACTTGAATAGACATTTCTCAAAAGAAGATATACAAATGGTCAACAAACATGAAAAAATGCTCAACATGACTAATCATCAGGGAAATGCAAGTTAAAATAAAATGAGGTACCACCTTACCCCAACCAGAATGGACATTATTAAAAAGTCAGAAAACAATAGATGGAGCAGACGTGGTGAAAAGGGAACGCTTATGCCCTGCTGTTGGGAATGTAAATTAGTACAACCTCTATGGAAAACAGTATGAAGACTTCTAAAAGAACTAAAAGCAGATCTATTATTAGATCCAGCAACCCCACTACTGGGTATCTACCCCAAATTCCTTTTTCTGGAATGAGGATTTAGAAGTACCCAAAAGAAAGTATATGGGAGCCTTTGGTGGTGTTCTCTGGAAATGTGAGAACTCTTTGGGGGAATTCCTGAGTACAGATTTTGTGACAGATAGATGGGAGCTCTGAAGATTGTCCCCTGGCATTGGGCTTTAGGAAGGAGCTCTGAGTGAAGATGTGTGAGCAGTACGGAAGGGGAGAAATCAGATCAGAGGGAGCATGAGATGAGTCACATCCTAGGGCAGCAGGTGTCACAGAGATGCAGCTGGAGTGTCTATGAGACTTTTGCATAAGCAGTGGTGACAAGAAAGTGGGTCCTCAGAGAAAGAAACGCATCTCAGAACAGGGAAGGCATCTTTCCCAGCTGAGATTCTTATGGGTGGAGAGGTCAAAAGATAGGGTGCAATCTACCAAAAATAAAAAAGGGAAATTTTTAAGTCCACCAAAAATAGACTTAAAAATTCACTAATTTTCTTCAGGCAGCAGCAACAACCTCAAATTTACGACTGGTTTGCTATGCTTGGTGAAAAACAACATACTTGAAAACTACTGTTATACTTGGCAAACAACATCATTTCTTTTCTGTGGTGCAAGGATCTTTTTGTCTCACCACGACAAAAACTCTAACACACACCACCAAACCATCCATTAAAATTCCTTAAGGAACTATTTCAGCCACCATTCTTCTGATTTAAGTAAAGTTGGCTCCATAATACAAATAAAATTATACTTTAAAAAGACATTTTTAAAAGCTAACATGTTAAGTAGCTACAAATGTCAGGAAATCTGGTTGCCTTGATAAAATGGTAAAGGGTGAGACAGATAACCAAATTAAGAGTTAAGTGCTATTTTAAAAAACAGATTGATATACATAAATATTAGGGATATTATGTGTTTTACAGGGAAAAACTTTTATTAAATGATACTTAATGTAAGTTAGTTTACTTGAAGCTTCTTATAAAGGGTTTTCTCTTATTACTCGGTGAGACTTTAACCTGGTCAAGGTTCAGGATCTTTCGTGTCCTATGTCCCTCTTCTTTGTGCAGTTTGCCCAGCCTTTCCTCAGACCCAAGGAAGCACTCTCTATGACTCATCACTTCCAAAGTCTTGTCACTTTGTCTTTTCTTTCTACTTCAGTCTTTAGCCTATCCTATTTAAAAAGCAATGTCTCTTCCAAACAAAGAAATCATCTACCAAACAAAGAAATCCTCTGATTCCCCTTTAGCTACCATCCTCTTCACAGATGGGACCTGGGGAGGCTGTCCAGAATTTCCAGCGGCTGCAGAAGCTGACCAGTCTCCCATCTCTGCCTCAGTCTGCACTGTCTCTCCCATCATCTACACTGCTCTCTGCATGTCTCATCCTTTCCCTGTTGGCTAATAGCTGGCAGATGCTTTCAATACTCCTTAGTCAAAATTCTGAAGGAATTGAGTCTGACTGGCTCAGCAGATTATCTCTCCTCCATCCTCTTCTCTTCTTGGGCCACCTCACTGAGTGACTGAAGACAAAACTTGGAAGGCTTCTTGGACTTCTCTCTATCCTGTAGAAAGTATTGTCCTCTTTCCTTCCTCTCTATCTTAAATCTAATCTCCTCCTCCATCCCCGGTCAGCATGTTGCTCAGGCCTTTATCATCTCTCTTCTGGACTACTGCAAAACCAACCACCTGGTTTCCTGACCTCCAGTCTTGCATATGCCTCCCCGATCCAGAGTGAAATATTCCTAAAATGCAAATCTGATTTGCATATAAGTCCTGCACTTTAAAATGTTGATATAAATGGTTACTTCTGGGTTCTGAGAATAGATTTACAAATATCTAAAAAATGTTACTAGTTTGTTTTCTAATTTTTCCACAGTATATGTATCATTTCTGTGTAACAAGGAAATAATAAAAGTTAAAACATTCCACTAAAGAATCATCTCCTTTAAGAAGCCTTTGCCCCCTCCTTTAGGCCTAAGAACTACCTGAGAGAGAAGAGGCCAAGACTAATAATCTTCAGGCTGTTCTCCTAGAAAAGCAGTTAGGATCCTCCAAAGCTCTAAAAAAGCCAGCTATGGCCCAGAGCTAAATGAAATCAGTCTTGGTCTTCTGCAAAATTTGGACCCAAGCTCCCAGATAAAGACAGGGGAGGAGACGATATACTACATGCATGATTATGTACCTGTTAAATAAATGAGAGCACAGAGCTGCAGAAACGGATCAGAGTCACAAAAGTCAGCAATTAGATGAGTATTTGCATCTTTGTTCTTGTCATTTAAATTTTTGAAAACCTCTTTTTAAAATCAACATTTTAGAAATTCTGAAACTACAGAAAAGTTGTAAGAAGAGTACAGTGATCGCCCATAATCCCACATCTAATGGCACTATTGTTAACATTTTGTCACATTTGCTTCATTTTGTCTCTTCTCTCTGGTCTTCCTTTCCTTTCCTTCCATACTCCTCCTTTCTCTATATGTATTTTTAAGTTTCTTGGCTGAACCATTTGAAAATTATTTGCAGGTATTTTAATACATCGTCCCTAAGTACTTTAGCAGGTCTCTCCTAAGGATAAGGGCATCTTCTTACACCAGGGGTCGTCAACCTCAGGCCACAGACAGGTATCAGAACCATTAGGAAACAGGTGGGATAGCAGGAGGTGAGTGGCCAGTGAGTGAAGCTTCATCCATATTTACAGCCACTCCCCATCATTCACATTACCACCTGAGCTCTACCTCCTGTCACATCAGTGGTGATATTAGATTCTCCCAGGAGCACAAAACCTATTGGGAACTGTGCATGTGGGGGATCTAGGCTGTGCACTCCTTATGATAATCTAATGCGTGATAATCTCTCACTGTCTCCTGTCACCCCCAGATAGGACCGTCTAATTGCAGGAAGACAAGCTCAGGGTTCCCACTGATTCTACATTATGGTGAGTTGTATAATTATTTCATAATAATAGAAATAAAGTATACAATAAATGTATACCTGACTACTCTTGTGTGTTTAAAAAGGATGGGTTAATTGTGGATGGAACTGGTCCAAAATATTTAAATCCTTCTTTCTTTCTCTCCCTTTTTATTCTGCTAAGTGTGCACAGCTGAATTTGCAAAGGTTAATTAAATATAAATATAATGTAATTCTACTGTAAACATAACTTTTCATATTTTTGAAGAAGAAGAGACATGATTGAACTCTGGTAATACTGGAAGCACACCTGCAACCAAGATAAGAAGAAAAGGGGATCCCTCACTCAGTGATAATACATAGCACTTTATTTCTATTATTATTATAATACATTGTAATATATAATGAAATAATTATATAACTCACCATAATGTACAATCAGTGGGAACGTTGAATTTGTTTTCCTGCAACTAGATGGTCCCATCTGGGGGTGATGGGAGACAGTGACAAATCATCAGGCATTAGATTCTCATAAGGAGCATATAACCTAGATCCCTTTCTTGCATGCACAGTTCACAATAGGGTTCGTGCTCCTAGGAGAATCTAATGCCACTGCTGATCTAACAGGAGGTGGAGCTCAGACACTAATGTGAGCGATGGGGAGCAGCTGTAAATACAGATGAATCTTTGCTCGCTTGCCCACTGCTCACTTCCTGCTATGGAGTCCAGTTCCTAATAGGCCATGAACCACTACCAGTCCATGGCCCAGGATTTGGGGACCCCTGCTCTAACCCATATAAAGCATATCATCTTCCCTATGCCCCCAAAAAGAGAACACTAATTCCTGATGCTATCTAGAACAGAATATTCATGGTATACTCTGTTACCAAAAGGTATAGCACTCACAAAATAACCCTAATAAATGAAAAATGTCATTTACGATACACAGTGTCAATGTTTAGGGTATCAAAATGACTTTTTATACAATAAATTTATTTCTATCTACAAGGATTGAAAAGTAATTCATTAAGTAGCCAAACAAAAGTCCAGGAGAAAAGCTTAATTAAATGACAAAAAAAAAAAAAAAATCAAGAAACTTGTATAATTTGTTTTTAAAATAAAATCACATTGGAAAAAAAACTTTATAGCAACAGTGATCTTAGTAAGTCAGAGAACAGAAAACTCCATGACTATTTAAAATGACTCTTCTAGGAACTAGATTGTCGTAAGCATATATGGTAGTTATAATGGGAAGTTTGTAATTATATATATTTTCATTACTGTTGCTGTTACTGCTTTACGTAGAATTTTATTTGCAGATATTTTTCTCTCTTTTTAGAATAATCTCCAAAAGCTAATAATATTAGCAAGAGCTAAATTTTCTTAAATAGCCAATTACCAATGTAACTCATCCATTATACATGATACTTTTCAGAAGCTTAAAAAGGAAAATAGTGCAGGATATATTTATTTTATGTAACATCATAAAATATAGAAAAAGAATGTCCATACCTGCATAGGTCCAGGAATGCAAGACAGAACTCTCTCGATGTTTTCAGTAGTAACATCAACATCATTCACAGCAACAAGGACATCACCTGAAACCAGAATAACAATAAAAGATAGTTTTATTAATATCCAAAAACGATAGAGGTCTAGAATTGGAACATTAAACAGCTACTCTGACCTCCTCAAAGTTCAGTGAGAAATGTGGCACAGACAAGCACGAACGTGTCCAAGTTTATACAGCTCATTGGTGGCAGGGCTAATCTCCTAACTTTACTCCTCTTAATCTATGATACTGCCCATCATTACACCATAAATAATACAACCTATAAATATTTAAAAAGATAAATATTTTTATTCTTGATGCAATTGGGAGAATTATGTAAATCCAAAGAACAAATGGAAAATTTATAGCATGAACCAAATACTGTACTTGACAAAACTGAATCTAACCACTTAGACCCACAGTAAAAACAAAACAAAACAAAACAAAAAACAAAACAAAAAAAAACCCAGCTGAAATTCTAATTAAATCCATGTGGCACATCGTAACACAATATGCTATGGTATTCACTTCTGTTACTGATCTATGTCTACACACAGTTCTTTGCTTCAAAGGCCCCAACCATATCAAAATACACTGCATGTTTGGTAAAAAATTTCCTTTTCCATGTACTTAAAAAAATGTATATGTTTTCCAAATCTGACAATAAAATAAAGATCAGTGTTGAAATGGAAACTTACTTTCAGAATATAATTAAAGATACTATCAAAATACCAGTGAGCTGTATTATTAGAAATACAGACATACCAAAGTTATTTTTCTCATCATTCCTAAATATATTATTAGGAAATTGAAGAAATAATTCATATTCATCCATTCACTTACCAAATATTTACTGAGCACTTACTGTGTGCCAGGCACTGCTCTAAGCACTAGAGAAAAAGAACTGAACAAAGACAAAATCTCTACCCTCAGGGAGCTTAATAGTCTTTGGGGAAGATGGATAACAAACATGTATAAAGGTTGAGCACCCCAAATCCAAAAATTGAAAACCCAAAATGCTCCAAAATTCAAAATATTTTGAGCACCAACCTGACCCTCAAAGGAAATGTTCATTGGAGCATTTTGGATTTGGGATTATCAGACTTGGGATGTTCAACAGGTAAACATAATGCAATATTCCAAAAAAAAAAAAAAAAAAAATCGGAAGCACTTCTGGTTCCAGGTATTTTGAATAAGGAGTACTCAACCTGTATATGTAGAATTGCATTGGTAGACAATTCTTCATGAGTCTCATGTTTCTGCACATCTTATAGGCCGAGGTATTGAGAGTCTTTGCTCTAGACGGTCTTTTCTTTTTCTTTTTTTTTTTTTAATTATTATACTTTAAGTTCTAGGGTACATGTGCACAACATGCAAGTTTGTTACATATGTATACATGTGCCATGTTGGTGTGCTGCACCCATTAACTCGTCGTTTACGTTAGATATATCTCCTAATGCTATCCCTCCCTCCCCACCCACGCCCCACAATAGGCCCCGGTATGTGATGTTCCCCTTCCTGTGTCCAAGTGATCCCATTGTTCAATTCCCACCTATAAGTGAGAACATGTGGTGTTTGGTTTTCTGTTCTTGTGACAGTTTGCTGAGAATGATGGTTTCCAGCTGCATCCATGTCCCTGCAAAGGACACGAACTCATCCTTTTTATGGCTGCATAGTATTCCATGGTGTATATGTGCCACATTTTCTTAATCCAGTCTGTCACTGATGGACATTTGGGTTGATTCCAAGTCTTTGCTATTGTGAATAGTGCCACAGTAAACATACGTGTGCATGTGTCTTTATAGCAGCATGATTTATAATCCTTTGGGTATATACCCAGGAATGGGATGGCTGGGTCAAATGGTATTTCTAGTTCTAGATCCTTGAGGAATCGCCACACTGTTTTCCACAATGGTTGAACTAGTTTACAGTCCCACCAACAGTGTAAAAGTGTTCCTATTTCTCCACATCCTCTCCAACACCTGTTGTTTCCTGACTTTTTAATGATCGCCATTCTAACTGGTGTGAGATGGTATCTCATTGTGGTTTTGATTTGCATTCCTCTGATGGCCAGTGATGATGAGCATTTTTTCATGTGTCTGTTGGCTGCATAAATGTCTTCTTTTGAGAAATGTCTGTTCATATCCTTTGCCCACTTTTTGATGGGGTTGTTTTTTCTTGTAAATTTGTTTGAGTTCTTTGTAGATTCTGGATATTAGCCCTTTGTCAGATGGGTAGATTGCAAAAATTTTCTCCCATTCTGTAGGTTGCCTGTTCACTCTGATGGTA